>NC_088714.1:40828071-41162633 GCF_963576615.1 Watersipora subatra | reverse complement strand
ATATATAGAAACCAATAGTAACTATCTAATGCAAACACCACCTGATAAAAATCATTTGGTTTTATCAAAGTTTTATATACAAACAGTACATATTAAAAATTAGTAACAAAACAATATGTTAGCCTTAGTAACTATAGTTACCTACAGTAACTTTAGTGTATTTAGTTGTTATGATCTGTAATAAAAATGTAACAATGTACTACGTGCAGTATGTACCATGGGGAGTTCTTACCTTTGATACAGACTAAACTAACTTTACTAAACTTCAACTTTGTCATAGGCTAAAATTTTATAAATTATCTGTTGTCGAATTCATTTTTATTATAACTTTTAACAAATGGCGCTAAACTGAGATAGCGAGCATCGTATATCTCTTTCAGGCGTTGTGGGAGGGATTTCGGCGACTAGCATATCGAAATTTTGGTTATTTCTTTGTAATCGGAATACCGACTGCCAAGTTTTAATTTCGAGAAAACCTTTTGTTGATCTTGTCTGGCAGAAAAAAAGTAAAATAAAATTTGTCCTCGTCTTAGCCTCATGGGAAAAAATGGGTCAAACGAAACATTGTAATCCATATAGCAAAGCAAAAAAAATTTTATAACAGGGTCATCGTGTCCCGATAGTACACTGTTTTAATTAATATTAAAAAGTACACATTCAGTGTGTGCAATCGTGAAAAAGGATATACAGTACATGTATATGATAAGAGTGATGCATGTGATAAGAACAGATTTGCCTTGTGGTTGCACGCGCTTGTTATTAGACTTGCGATATAAATGTCGTGAGTTCTAATCCAGGACGAAGGTGGTTTTCCGAAGGTAATTTACCACTGCTAAACCTTTACCAACTGTAGCTGGACAGAGGAACGACAGACCAACTTTGAGATTTCTGTATATAGATTAGACATTTTTAGATACTCGGTGGCCTCTGGAACCCAGATGATGGACATGTAGACCCTTATTCTTTGACTATGGCGTACGCTGCTGGAGCTAAGGCTAAGGGTGCCCGTATTTTACAACACTGTGAAGTGACTGCGACCAACTTGAAGGAGGATGGTAGGTGGGAGGTGGAGACGAATCATGGCAGAATCATGACAGATCACTTTGTCAATGCTGGAGGTGAGTTTATTAGTTTTGAGGCCGTAACAGTTACCTTTGTCTATTTGTCTTCCATTCAGAGCTCGCTATTGTTATAGAGCAGGTTTTAACATTGAGAGCTAAATATGATCTGTATCATTGATACTGGTATGCTTGGCAGTGCCGTGTACTGTGAGAGATCGTAATGAATAATCAGTATGTGCATAATTATATCGTGAATTGGCAAGATGGCTGAGAGGTGTAATGTAAGGGTTAGTGCGCCGGTCAGTAGACTGGAGTATATGAGTTCAATTATGATAATATGAGTTCCCAACGCTCTTAGCATAACTTAAGACAGATGGATGGATGCTGCTCTCATTATAGTCAAGACAAAATGAATGCCCGGTGTTGCACGGGTATTGGAAACAGCATATAAAAAGTGGCAGGTAATGCGGTTGCCATTGGCTAAATTGAGTTAGCTACTATCCGTACGGCTAAACGTACTAATAAGAACTGAAGAAGGAGCAAGCTTTAGTGACGTTGCGCGTAACCCAAAGTCGTTATGCGTATTTTAACCAGGAAAATGACTCATCGCCTCATAAAACCGTTGTATCCCTTGTATCGTAATGGGTTAGCCTGTTGCCTTGTGAATGGGAGGTACTGAGATCAAATCTTCTGCGATTTGGATTTTCCATTGCTAGATTTTGTATGTATACTAGCTGCATTACTCGCCTATGGGAACAGATTCACATACAGCATAAGGTTTATTGAGAGTTGTCTTTCATACTGTAAAACAACTCCAAATAACAGCATACGGTTTATTGAGAGTTTTCTTTCATACTGTAAAATAATGTAAGATAGAGGTCAAATACAATTTAATAGCACTTTATTTTCTCTATCTTACGACATTCATATCGTTCACATAAACTACATATTTGACTCATTAGACTCATTTCGAAAATCCTGTTAGTTATTACCACACAATGGATATGTTAGAAACATCTCATTAGACTGTCACCACCAAAATGTTGCAATGAAGACAATGACCAACAGGTAACGCAATGTTTATGAAATAATCGCCAGAAGTCAACAAAGGATTTCCTCTCCATAATCTTTACGATCGAATCTGTTATATTAATATGTTAATTATAGTCTGGCATGGTCATCCTTCCAATCCGTTCAAGTGTCTTTGTATCTTGCTTCCTGTATGAACAAAGGTTTTCTAATTAATTGATATCGTAACCATTCGGTTCTGGGACTCTATTGTTATTGTGAATAGTATATAAGGCTGTGTATGAGAATCATTAGCGTGCGTAAATTAGTAAGCGAGCTGTGAGAGCAATATATAATAAAGTTTGATAATAACCCACAAGCACATATCTTATTCGATACGAAGATAGTTGGTAGTCTAACAACTACACATCGCACCCAACTATTACACTGGTGTCAGAAGAAAAAAACGAAGGAATAAAATACAAACATTAAACTATGTCGAGCAACCGATCAAGTGTTAACGGAGCAGGAGTAGAGCCAGATGTGGATGCAGGATATATAGAGATGTCGGAGGTAGTCCAGGCAACAAACCAAAGAATGGCTCGCCTGGAGATGATGATGGAGCGGATGATGGAGCATAATGACAGCAGAGCGAACAGGAGGGATCGCGACGACGAAAGGGTAAGTGGTGACATAATGCCTGGTAGGGACAATTTTGTGCAGAGTAGTAGAGGCTCACAAAAGGATTGGGTACGATTTGGCCTTTCCTTTGAAGGTAAATCAGGAGAAGATTTTGAATCTTTCATATCAAAATTTCAGACATGCTGTTTGCTAAATGAAGTGCCAGAGACTTCATGGGTGCTAGTGTTAGGTTTGTACCTAAAGGGGCTAGCAGCAGCATATTTAAGAGAAGCTAGGGAGACGCTTGGAAATGAGGCGTCATTTTATTCAGTCAGGCGCTTGTTACGCGAAAAATTAACAGCAGTGAAGGGAGAGGAGCAAATTGCCATGGAAATCTCCTCTATTAGGCAAAAACAGGGGGAGTCAGTAAAAGAATATTATGAGCGATTTAGGATGATTGTGGCAAATAGCAGTAGTGGGGAAGAAAACCCTTTCATCCTTTTGCACTTTAGAATGGGATTCAAACCCAAGATTAGGGAAAGCATAATGGCTTTGCAAGGAAAAACGCTTGCCGAATTATTGAAAGCAGCTGTTAGCGTAGAAACAGGCTTGCAAGCAGAGCAAGCAGTGGTGCCTGCTAAAGTAGTAGCAGCTAGTTGCGTGGGAGGTAAAAACCCACCACAAAATAAACGTTTTGAGGTTAGAGAGAAGAAATGCTTTAGGTGTGGTAGCAATTTGCATTTAATAGGCCAGTGCAATAAAAGACAATTTGAGAGTTTTAGGGGTGGATACAATAGCTCAAACAGGGGTGGATTTGGTAGTGGTCGTGAGAGCCGACCAAATCGTGATGAGTATAGCACCAATAGAAGGGATTTGAACCAGAATTACCGGCCAGTGCAAAATGAGAGTAGGTTCCAAAGAAACAATTATAGGAGAGATAATTATATGCCCAGACAAACATTTGAGGAGGAAATGCCTCAATGGTTTAAACAATTTTTGGCATCAGCACCCGTTGCTAATCCGGCCTGGGGAAATAGGATGGCCAGTAACCGCCCTGTAGCATCAAATGCTATTTCTGCGCAGCTACCCCCACCTGCGTCAAATATGAGGGAAGGAGATAGCAATGTAATTGAAAATAGTATGCCTTTTGATATCATTGCTAGTGAAGCAGTAGATACTGAACCTAGTTTGGCAGGCATAGACTTTGTTGACTTTGTTTTTGTAAATGAAGAGGAGCAGGCAACTGTAGCTAGGGAAGCAGCTGCAGTTCCTAGCGCAGCTATGCATTCCAAAGAGGAAAATGTTGTGATTAATTATGCAGTTGAGGCTGATAGGGAAGCTGTAGCCGCAGTAGAGCTTGAGATGGCTAAGCCAGAAGGATTTTCTATAGGGTGTACTACAAAAGCTTGTGACAATGAGCTCATTAGCGAGCAGGACTTTATTGGTATGACAACTGACTTGGACTGTACGGATGACTGCACACTTGTAGCACGCCATGATTTACCGTTGATGGAAAATAACTATAGCAGACTGACAAAGAAATTAAACATTACCATTTGGCCTGTTTTGCTGATATTGCTTGTACTCTGCTCTACGGCTAGAGCGCAAGCACCGATGCTTTGTAAGACAGTTCATGCTATGGCACAATTTAAAATCCCAGACTTGCCACCTTGCATTTTACCTGACACTGAGACTGCGCATGAACCAATTCCTTTACTATTGACGATTTTCAAGCCAAATTTTATTCAATATCGCAGCACTGCATACCATTGCAAAATAGTGAGAACACTGACTACTACACAAGCTGGCTTCTTTGGTGAAAACAAAAAACGGACAGACGATTACATTGACCAGACAGTGACTAAAGACTCATGCTATAGTATGGTGACATGGAACACGAGTCCTCATGGTGACCTAGTGAAAGTGGGGACTATTTATCAGACTGACAATTTAGTTGAACCGACTTACCATACTGGCTTCAAGTGCTGCACTGACTATCAATTTGAAGTGACGAATTCATACATGTACGAGACGACCATATTTAAAAGACACGGAAAATCGGAGCAGATAGAAAGTCCTGTAGGCGTAGTTAGTCATTGCGAATACTTGTCAGGTTTCTGCGCATTGCGTGATGGTTCAGCGATCCTGTGGCAGCCGGAAGGGCGAGAGGAGTGTCAGTATCTCCCTCATCGCACCTTTCCCGGTAAAGTGCAAGATAGCACTTGGTTAAGTGATAGTGGGGAGCTTGTACTAACTTTTACAAAGTGTAGGGTAGTACGGCAAGATACAATATGTGGTGGGACAGTAGAGCTTTCAGATCAGGGTATGGCATGTAGCCGCGCAAATGTTTCTACAAGTAGAGAAAAGCGAGAGTTAGATGGCAGGGTCACTGATTCAGAAGTAAATGCTAAATTGCAAGCTTTAGAACTGCGTATCCAAACAAATTACAATCATCTTTTTCAAAGCTCAGTTAAAATCAATTGTCAGGCAATGCAATCATTAGTTCAATTAGTAGTTACAGCGCTTGAACGCCAGCCCACCTTAGCAGCCCGACATTTACTAAATCACACATACCTTTATGCTAAATTGACGCATAACATAATATCTGTCTACCCTTGTGAAGAAATACGGCAATATAGTATAGCTACAAGTGAAACTTGTTCAACGCGCATTCCTTTGAAGGCAATGATAGCTGGCAACTATGAATCCGTTTGGTTAGACACACACACTAATATCATTACGCATATGCCTAGTGTAGATGAATGCTCAGTGAACCAAGAAGTCCCAGTGTCATTGAATGGCAAGTTTTACTATTATCATCATTCCAGTGGTAACATGACTCTAATTACTGGTTTGCATGACATCAATTTGATTTATTTGAACTACTCAGCTAGCATACTGACAAATGACACAGTAATTCATGAACTTTTGCTTTACGGATGGAACGAGTTTCGTGATAAATTTTCATTGAATGACATGACTGGAACTTTAAGCCACCAGACCAAGATCCTTGAGCATTTAGGAGTGACATCAGGTTTCAGTTCTGATCCTTTAAAACAAGCAGGAACTTTAGCAAATAAACGTTTAATAAATCAAAATTAACCATAGCAGTTAGATTTCTATTAGAACAGTCAATCTTAAAAATTATTGGTAAGCACAAACAGAAGGCTATGACACAGGCCATTGTAGATGTTGTGGATATAAGCGCGACAGTTTAACCTGTGAATTATTTCTGCTAAAAGACGACTTTGGGAAGGCACCAAAATATATATTGCGAACTCATCATTTTATTTTTAAATTTTGGCATATTACAAAAAGAAAAGTAAATGAATAAATAAATCAATAACTGTTAGAAAAATTCAATTAAACTCATTTAGCTAGTTGTGAGTTGTGAGGGGCATATAGATGCAAAGACAGCCAGGTCTCGGCGTTCTCAGTTTTCTTGTAGTTCATCAGGAGTTGTCTTATATGAGCTGAAATACCTATTTTAACGTCCCCATGGCGACGGATGCTCAATATGCTGAATGCCGTGCCACACAATGCCACGAATGCCTTCTGCCTGCATCACACAACAGATCCACTGATCAAGAAGCCAACCAACCAAACATTCTATTAGTTAAGTTATCCTTCATTAATACTATAAAAAAAAAAAGGATTGTGCCTCTTTCTTACACGAGCGCAATCGTAATTCAGTGATCCCAACAACCTTTGCAAATTTGTATAATAGTAAATTGGGCTTGTATTAGACGCAGGGTTTTCCCAATTTTTTTTTATGGGGAAAGGTATATGGCAGGAAAGCTAAAACAAAACAAAAAAAAAAAAGAACTAGTTTAGGTTTTAACTTCTGTAGTTTTTCTTTTTGCTTTCTGTAATTAGTTTGAGACCTGATCAGTAGTTAGGGTCTCTGTTTTTTAGTTTTCATTTTATACTTTTTGTCTTTTATTTTATGTATTATTTCCTTGTTAGTTATATCAGATTACCAAGCATTATTATTTTAATTTCAGATAATGAAGCCTCTCAATTATCAACCTAATGCTGTTCAACAAGTCCCAGAAACGAATTGCTACACAGTACAATAAATGAAATTATGCGCGAGTTTAGACATTGTGCGAAGCAAGACACAAAGGCACGAATTATCGATACAAAACATGGCAGAACATTACTTCATCCAAGATGACCAAAGATCAAATTCACCACCGCCAGACATCTCGTTTCCTTACAGAATTAACATCACTTCAAGCAATCACACGATTTTACCTGGAAACCTTCTTAATCGGGGAGGTGTAAGATAGAGGTCAAATACAATTTAATAGCACTTTATTTTCTCTATCTTACGACATTCATATCGTTCACATAAACTACATATTTGACTCATTAGACTCATTTCGAAAATCCTGTTAGTTATTACCACACAATGGATATGTTAGAAACATCTCATTAGACTGTCACCACCAAAATGTTGCAATGAAGACAATGACCAACAGGTAACGCAATGTTTATGAAATAATCGCCAGAAGTCAACAAAGGATTTCCTCTCCATAATCTTTACGATCGAATCTGTTATATTAATATGTTAATTATAGTCTGGCATGGTCATCCTTCCAATCCGTTCAAGTGTCTTTGTATCTTGCTTCCTGTATGAACAAAGGTTTTCTAATTAATTGATATCGTAACCATTCGGTTCTGGGACTCTATTGTTATTGTGAATAGTATATAAGGCTGTGTATGAGAATCATTAGCGTGCGTAAATTAGTAAGCGAGCTGTGAGAGCAATATATAATAAAGTTTGATAATAACCCACAAGCACATATCTTATTCGATACGAAGATAGTTGGTAGTCTAACAACTACACATCGCACCCAACTATTACAATAACTCCAAATATGCAGTCTACTGAAGTTGTTGCCCTGATCAGAGTATGCATACACATATATATGTCAATAATGTTGGGGAGAACAATGGAAATCTGCAATGTGTTTTACAGCTAGATGCGTGTAAAATCTAGTAAATATTCTAGATTCATCCGTCTAGATTCATGCATCCATTCATACCCGTCCATATTTTAGTCAGTGTATAGCCCATAATTTTATGCTTATTTTATCGTTTTGTCGTTTTTCAAATACCTATTAGAAATGAGGAAGTCAGCTTTGGCTATATTAGAACCCCTTCCTTTTCATTCTGATAAAGAACTATTAATTTGGTTAAATCACTCGGGCAGAGTATTGGATCTCACCTCTGAATGGTGTTTAGCACTGAAAATTGAGTTGCTCTGAAAGATTCTTTGTATTGCAGGTCTTTGGGCAAGGGAGCTCGGAAAACTAGCTGGACTCACATTGCCCATAATTCCTGCTCACCACCAGTTTGTCATTACAACGAGTCTGCCTGAAGTACAGGCCTTGGATAAGGAAGTGCCAGTTGTAAGAGATTTAGATGGTAAGTTGCTGAGAGCTAGTGTTTTCCTAACCACTCGTGGAAGTCTCCTAGATAGTGTACAAAGTGTACTGAATTGTATACAAAGCTGTGTAATAAGATTGTAGAAATGCTGCAACTTCTGGTATAAACAACTATAAGTATAGTTTTTTATACCAGAAGTTGCAACTTATATATTCCTGGCATAAATATATGAGTTGCAACCTTATTGCAACTCAGCAATAAGGTTGCAAGTTTTTACAGCCTTATTGCTGAGCAATATGGCTGTAGAAACGTTGAGTATTTCTTCTCCATACAGACTTGACACAAGAGTGTCTAGTCAATACAGACCTGACACAAGAGTGTCTAGTCAATACAGACCTGACACAAGAGTGTCTAGTCAATACAGACCTGACACAAGAGTGTCTAGTCAATACAGACCTGACACAAGAGTGTCTAGTCAATACAGACCTGACACAAGAGTGTCTAGTCAGCTAGTTTCCTTGCACGTTATTCGCAATAGATGTGCATTTCTATGGTGTTCCTTTGCTATTGTGGATCCACACCCTGTCACATCTAATAACTGTGTGAATGTAATATTCAACAATTTTCAAAAATTTGTAAATTTAAAAAAAATGTAATTTGTAAAAAAATAGTTGTAAATTTTAATATATTTAAAAATAATCTTCATTAGCCTTAGATCCTATGCACTCATTTTAGAAAACTCATCTTGCAATCACTTGTATAGATAAACTTTCTGTTCAGGGCTCCTTACCCTACTCTTTGCTTCATCAATACTTTATGATCACAAAAACAGTCATTTGTACGAGTCCAGCATAATAAGCTTAAAGCAAGGAAACTAATATAATGTTCCGACGATTGCCTGATGCAGGCTATGGAGTCAGCGTGCGGGTTGTCTCACATGATCTGTATGAAGTGCTGCCAAACTGTGAGGTAGTTTTAAACAGTTTTAAAGATCAACTTACACAAATTTTTAGTAGATTTTTTCGAAAATTATTGGTATTTTTTATCACATCATGTGCAATTGTTTTTGATGTTTGAGGTGATCTGACTACTGGGATGTTTCAAAATTAAAATTGATAGAACTTGATCACCGTTAAAACGTTCAGAAGAAAAATACTTGCAAAATGATGTCACTAGTTAATATCTGCTATTGCATTCAAGTTGCCCCATTACCCATCTCTGTTCTGCCAGTCTCTGTGCAACTGTAGGCATCATAATCACAACTTCGCTGGATCAGCGCGTTTTGACCTCGATCAAGTTTTGTCAATTTTAATGTTGAAACATCCTGGCAGTCAGACCACCTTAAACTTGGAGAACAATCGCAAATGCTAGAAAAACACTGATATCTTACGGTTAAAATGAACTAATTTTGTGTGAATTCATCTTCAACTCTGTTCGCTGCCAGAATTGCTCAGATCAAAGGCATCAAATCTGTCCTGTTCATAAGTGCAGCGGCTATTCTTCTGCAGGCTCTTATTATCTGCGTCAAGAGCGGGATGGTCTTCTCTATGGACCATATGAACCTCCAGAAAAAATGCAGCTCTGTGATGACTGGTACGACAATGGACCACCAGAAGGTATGTTATGTTGTCTATTGCATAGCTGACACCCAGATACATTGGCCTGCCTGTGGTTTACATGTTATAAATGGCGCTGGTTCCTTGTTGTCTGTCGGTGTAATATACAGTACTGTAATCCCTTGCTACTTTGTGGTTCACCTTTCATGGTTTCAGTACTTGGCGGTTAAAAATTGTTCGTTAAACAATTGAAAATTAAAAAAAATTGAAAAATGAAAAAAAAATTAAAATGTATAAATATACATACATAAAATACATTTACAAACATATGACTTCCTTTTCACAACGAATCCAGTTAATCACAAGTACAAATATTCAGACCAGATGAAGTCCAAACTACGCTTGTACTATGTAAGTGCGTTGTCCGGCTTACAATACTGAGACTCAAGTTGAAATGTAAACAAAGAATTAATCAAGATATTTTCAATTTATTTACCTATTTTATAGTAAATGAATAAAATATGTTTAGAAAGCGGTTTAAGTGTTCTGGTGTTAAAACTTGGTTCATACGTATACTTCCAAAAATTAGTTTCCATTTTGAGGATTTTCATGTATCATAGGGGACACCTGGTCCTCATTAACTTCGAAAAGTTGCTTCAGTTGTTGTACAGTCATGGATCCACCAAGCAGGTCTACTATTCTATAGATTGGTATTTACATTGTGTATGCAGTATAGTGTGAACTTCTGAAAGCACATTGAGATAATATAATACATGGTGTGAAATACATGGTGTGAAAGCCATCATGCTGATAACTTGGCAGTTGGGTACCTTAGAGCATAGTCAGATTCATGCCTGACCTTAAGGGACAAGCTGAAGCCCCTGCTTGCCATTTTATTCTTGTAAATTTAGCTATCACGCATATTGGGGTCATGTTGCAGGCTTCTTGTTGTAGCGGTATGCGCTAATATGGGATTTAGAAATCGATAAAGGTTGACTTGCAACAAAATTCACATTACAGTTATTTGGTATAAAAAGGTTCACCATATTTTACTCTGCTGGGTTGTAGGTGCAAAATATGTGGAAATGTGATTACAAGCTCTTAAAAGCTCATAAACGAACAGTTAATTGCAGCAATCACGAAAGCGTCGTAGGTTAGAATCCCTCTCCAAAACAGCTCAAATGGGACGTAGTTGAACACGACGTGCTTCTGTTTACACTTTTATGCAACCTCATTTGTTGAAATATTTTCACAAATATACCTCACGCATTCAATAAAACAATGTCTATTGTTCTTGCGTGTCTATTTCATCATCATTGTAACGCTGTCACTTTGAGCACTGATATCTCAAAGCCTAGCCTAAAAATTTGTTTAATTTTTTACTTTAGTCCGAAGGAGTGCATACTATCATCTGATAAACATGAGGAGCATGTTGGTCACTTGTGATAATCAACAAATGCTGCGGAATTTGTTCGTGCTATTCCGCAGGAAGTATGGGTCACATAATCAGATTATGACTAGAGGATTAGACCAAGCTGAAACGAAACTGTAAAGTAGCGAGCATCTATTATTAGTTGATAAGGGCTTTCTGGTAAAACCCTAAGTGTTTGTCATAGACTAGTGCTACGAGACGTTTTATATCGAGCCTTTTATTGGCTTTTCAGTTCCTCTGATAACATCATGTGCCAAAATAATAACCACGCCGAGTTGAGTACGCAATGGAAATAAATGGATTCTAACCTACGGCGCTTTTGTGATGGTTGCAATTAACTGTTCGCATTTAAAGGTTGACTTGCAACAAAATTCACATTACAGTTGTTTGATATCAAAAGATGCACTATGTCTTACTTTGCTGTGTTGTAGGTGCAGAATATGTGGAAATGTGCTTACAAGCTTTTAAAAGCTAAAAACGAACAGTTAATCGCAGCCACACAAGACCGTCGTAGTTTGGAATCTCTTTCCAAAACGGCTCAAATGGGAAGTAGTTGTACAAGATGGCTTCTGTTTCATTTTCACGCAACCTCATTCGTCAAAATATTTTCACAAATATACTTCACGCATTCAATAAAACCATGTCTATTGTTCTTACACGTCTATTTTATCGTCATCGTAATGCTGTCACTTTCAGCACTGATATACTATAACCTACCGTAAAAATTCGTTTAAATTTGCAACCTTAGCTCGAAGGAGTACATATCATTGTCTGATAAACATGACGAGCCTGTTGGTCACCTGTGATAATCGAAAAATGCTGCAGAAATTAATCAGAAAGTATGGGTCACATGATCTGATTACGTCTAGACGATTAGACCAAGCCGAAACAAAACTGTAAAGTAGCAGATATCAATACATGATATGGGCTTTTCGGTAAAACCAGAAGTGCTTGTCGTAAACTAGTGCTACGAGAAGTTTTATATTGAGCCATTTATTGGCCTTTCAATTCACGTGAGAACATAAGGTGACAAAACAATAACCAAATGTAATGACTACGTCAGAGAAATTAACAGATTCCAATGTACGACGGCTTTTCGTTTTTGAGCTTTTAAGAGCTTGTCATCACATTTCCACATATTTTGCACATACAACACAGCAGAGTAAGACATGGTGAATCTTTTGATACCAAATAACTGTAATGTGAATTTTGTTGCAAGTCAACCTTTAAGTTTAAACTAAGAGAGATATGCCCATCTTACACATGATATGTCTTGTGAATCTACATACATAGTGATTTCTCATGTATTTGAGACCAAATTGTACGATGTACTTCTGCTGTAGCTGTGAAGATGGTATGGAAAATAGGCCATGTTTTGTGTGGGATTAAATTTGTACAAGTATATCTGATTGTACAGTTGGATATGACAGATGGGGGCGTGGACTCCTCAGTAAAAGTTTACTGCAGGTTTTGGCAGAGAGCTTTTCCAACCTGACCTGGATAGAATATCAGCGAGTTCGGAGAAGGCCATGGAATTGACACCTTGTCTCGAGACTGCCAATATTCAGACAGTCGTATCTGGTCCCATCACCTATGGACCTGATGTACTGCCACAAGTTGGACCCTACCCAGGACTGCGCAATTACTGGGTTTCAGTTGCACACACGTTAGTAGACTTACTTTTCTCATCTGATTAGTAGTTGTCTTCCTTGTCTCGGTTGGTTAGTAGTTGTCTTCCCTGTGTCCTTTGGTTAGTCGTTGTTTTAATTACTAATAAGGAATCCAAAGGTTCTGTTTTGGGTTATCCATTGCTTGTAGTTACTAAAAATGTTGTCATTTTCATGTTCTCGCATTTGACCGGGAGTGTTTGTAACCGGACTGTTTTTTTAGGCTCGTTGTAAGTTCTATTGTTATCAACTCTTGTTTACACACAAGAGAAAAGTTTGGGTATGGATATGAGTACTTAGCTTAAGCTGTGATTTTTGTACTTATAGGTATGGAATTGTCCACTCTTCCGGGCTGGCAGATTATCTTTCAGACTGGATGCTGACTGGAGAACCTCCTTATGAGTGCATAGACACTGACCCTGCTAGGTTTTGTCAGTCATGGGTGACGGAGTGAGTCTATGATACATTGAGTCTTTTATAGGCATCAATATTCTATTCAAATGATTTTACGATGATAGCTGATGTTCAATTACATGGTCGCTTTCCATTAGAATTTGCAGTGTTTTCTTTTGCCCAGCTCTTGCTGATAAGCAAGTTGGCTACCTTACATTTCTGTAAATCTGTGTTTGGTTAGGCCATTTCTCTATACATATATCTAAGGTTTGTCTCACCATGCATACGCAACTCGGTGTACATTTTTAAATGCGCGTTATTTAGTAGTTTGAAGGAATGAGGGTTTACTACCAGTCACTCATAGCCTTGTTCATATTAAACCCATTGTTGATGTGTTAATTTACAAGTACGATGAGTTCATCTGCCTCCTTTGCGCTCTGTTATCTTGACTAAGTTTCCATGCAGTGGTAGCGTAGTGACACCTGGTTGCGTCACTGCTGAAGTGCTACGCTGGCCGATGAGCAGATAATGTTCGAGTGGGATGTTGTGGTAGAGCGATGGTTGGGCGACGCCTTGTGCCAAGGTTGTATGTATCTTTAACCTATGCGTATGCACAAGTGCGATTTCATTGGTAGCTAAATTCGTTTTCATAGCACAAATTGGCGCATCGCTCGGATATTTCGCTTTCAAACAGCAACACTTAATCCTGGCAGAACGAGAGCGCAGGCACGGCTAATACCATGATGGAATTGCAGCTCTAAATGGGGCTGTGTCGCTAGGATATCATTGCATGGAAACTTAATACTTGCCTAATTTGTAAACTTGGTGCATGCTGAGCAATATCTTTCAAACTGGCAGCATTATCTTTAACTAACTGTAAACTCTCGTGGTTTAAGCTGTTAATTATTTTGTCTAATTGATGCTCTGTAGAAAGTTTCACCTAGCCAAGGCCAGAGAAACATATGGTATGAATAACCAGCCACCATTCCCAAAGGAGGTGAGATTTGCTGGTCGGCCAACCAGTCGGGTCACTCCCATATATGAGAGACAGAAGGCTGCTGGTGCCCAGTTCTCAATATCGGCAGGCAAGTTGATAAAAGCTTGTTTCCTTCTTGGTTCTGCTAGGGTCTTTATAGGTGTTTTGCTAAAAGTTTGTTTTATGCCTCTCATAGAAATGTATATGATGCATTTATATCATGCGAGGAGTCAATTGTTCAGAGAGCAATTAGGCATTAGAACAAGCAGCAGCCAGTCAGCATTACAAATGTCTGTTAATACTGTTCTATTGGCAGTGATAAAGTATTATCTGGAAAGAGCACCTGTTAACTGCACGTCTGTCAAAACCATGTTCAGATGAAACAATCTGTTAACACCGTGTTCAGATGAAACAATCTGTTAACACAATGTTCATGTAGAACAAGCTGTTAACACCATGTTCATGTAGAACAAGCTGTTAACACCGTGTTCAGATGAAACAATCTGTTAACACAATGTTCATGTAGAACAATCTGTTAACACCGTGTTCAGATGAAACAATATGTTAACACCATGCTCAGATGAAACAATATGTTAACACAATGTTCATGTAGAACAATCTGTTAACACCATGTTCAGATGAAACAATATGTTAACACCATGTTCAGATAAAACAACCTGTTAATACCATGTTTAGGTAAAAAAATCTGTTAAGACCATGTTGTTAAACACAGTCTTTCATGAAGCACCAATATTCTTGTACACGCGTATCTGGCCATTAGGCCTACTTGAAAAACAACTACAATCTGGAGCAGTCATTTGATGATATGAAAACGGCTAGTCTCGACCAGCTATTTGATGACATATAACAAGAATTGTGTGTTATTGTTTAGAGTAATTGACCAATGAACTGTTGGCTGTCAAACCTTCCATAAGCAAAGATCACCTGAAAGCTATGTCTCAATTATCCATTTGAATAAAGCTATCTCAATATTTAGGCAGAAAAAGTACTGCCTTCACTTGCATCTCCGTTGATCATTGCTAATGATATCACTCCAACAGTGAATTTTTAGGCTTCTAAAAATGACAATATTCTGTTGTTTGGGTGGAGGTTGTTGTACAATATCAAATCTCTAAATTTCATTTTATTGCTGCCTGCACGAATGTACCACTGAGATTAGAGATGCCCCGATTCTAATTTCACTAGCCGATTCAGATACCGATTTGATATACCCATTCTTATTGAAAAATAATCCGATTCAGATTCTTTTGTGTTGCATATATTATTGGTAATTTTATTATGCAAATATAAATATAATGCAAAAAAATATAAATATTGATGTATTTATTTGTTTGTATTTATGAAAAAAGATATACATGTATATATATTCACATACTGACATACCGTGCATCTAATAACAAAACAGTCCATGTTTCTTGAAATATGTTATTAATAATGGTAATTACTGTTATTGGTACAGCTTTCTCTGTGATAATAAAGTCTCTCTTCTACTGCTGAACGAACTGCTGCGCCTGTACAAGTCTAGAGCAAATAAATGCGTCTTTTAATTACCGTTAGTGATTCAATTATCTCAGTGAGACGTCTATATCTTCTATCACTATCGATGTAGCCAGTCGTACTGAAGAAGGACTCGCTTGCCACAGATGATGGAGGACAGGCTAAACACCGATAAGCCACTGAGGTTATTTTATGCAATACAAACGATACATCATATCGTCAGGATCAAGAGAGAGATAGATAACTTTATGCATCGACTGCTCAAATTACCTTCACAATGCTAGTAAATGGAAACATTACACCGCATTCTTGTTTCTCATTTCTCTGCTGTAATTGGGAAATACCGCACTTTGTGATTACGTCCTGACTAAAACCAAAATATTGCTCAGCTGTTTGGATGTTTATTAGGCTATAGACATGAAATAGATTGTGTGACATTCCCAGAATTCATTAGGTAAAAGCAAGGAACTTGCAGCTGATGGTTTTCTATTAAATTAGCAGGCTAAAATACAGGTTTCTGCTAAATAGTTGATATGTAAAAAGTATCTCAAGTTTCCGATTTTTTACGAAAAGATCGGCCGACACCGATTCAGATACTTAACACCTATATCGGCACCGATACCGATTCCGACATCAAAATCGGGGCAACTCTAACTGAGATGTTCCGCACATCCTGTTAGCAAAAGATCTTTTCTCCAGAAATAGATCATGATTGGTTGAATTATTGAAGAACTCGGACTAGCATTTTGTAAACAATAGCGGGCAGTCCTTTGTATACATCTTCAAATGGCTGGCCATGACATTTTAGGCAGTTAGAAAAAACTGATGCTTCAGTGACTTGAAGTTTGCTGATTCTACGTGATTGGTCGTGTTTACTAACATGGTGTTAACAAATTGTTTCACATGAACATGGTGCATCGAAGCCTTTAAATCTGAACATGGTGCAATAAGGCCTTTAATCCTGAACATGGTGCAATAAGGCCTTTAAACCTGAACATGGTGCAATAAGGCCTTTAAATCTGAACATGATGCAATAAGGTCTTCAAACCTGAACATGGTGCAATAAGGCCTTTAATCCTGAACATGGTGCATTGAAGCCTTTAAACCTGAACATGGTGCAATAAGACCTTTAATCCTGAACATGGTGCAATAAGGCCTTCAAACCTGAACATGGTGAAATAAGGCCCTTAAACCTGAACATGATGCAATAAGACCTTGAAAAGAAAATTTTGGTAGTCGACTTGTGATTGCTGCTCAGTTTAAACCCTGACAGAGCTTTATCCTTCTCACCTTTGCCCTCTGAGGCAGCCCCATAGAGTTGTTAGTTTTCTCTCACAACCAGCTGAACAAAAGTGCTGTCACATTGGTTTTTTAATTGGTGCTGATAGCAAGCTCACACCAACCTCATACAGCAGTACAAACTGCTATGAGGAAGAAAATCAAGAACAAGCAGTCATTGGAAATAGTGCACACGTTTCCTTTTGATAGCGATTAACAAATCTAATTTTGGTGTTCATTAAAGGTAAGATTGTTTTATAGTTGGACATGGTTTCAAGACTCCCACAACCTTATGTTGTCTCCAAATACTTTAGATTTTTTATCAACAATACTTGTTATTTCAAGCATGATTATTAGTTCAGCACAGTTTTTAAATAAATGACCACAACAAAACGAATCAATTGATGTTTCTGACTGCAGTTTCCTTTCATACGCTTTGTTCTTTTTTTGCTTGGCAGTTATTAAAGATTTTTTGACTGAAACTCCTTGTGAACGTGAAAGAGCATCTCTTGTTTTCTGCTTGTTGATTGGAAGTTGTGGCTTGTCAACGAATGAACGCAACCAAAATAACTCACAAAGTTTTCTGAATTCTTGTAAATGTCTACCCACAATTCTGTTTAATTGAGTGTTGGTTCTTCTTGCAGGCTGGGAGACAGCTGACTGGTATGCTCTGTCAGGAGATGAAGCTGGGTACAAGCCAAGTTTCAGGCGCACCAACTGGTTTGAGCCGGTTGGGCGGGAGTGCAGGGGTGTCATAGAGAACTGTGGAGTGATCGACCTGACATCGTTTGGCAAGTTTGAGGTGTCAGGGCCAGACAGTGAAAGATTTATAGATCATATCTACGCTAATGATGTTCCCAAGGTATGTGTTTAAGAGTGAGAATTATGAGTTGTTCGCTCTTGGTTATAATATGTTGGGTTTTTATCATTGTCATGAAATCTGGATTAATTAAGTCATTATGGTAGTATTTGTAGTTGATTTATTGTTATTACAGTGTCTGTAATTGCCCTTTCATCAGTTTCCAGATTTGTTTCATGCACATATTTGTATGTATATTTGGACCTGTATATTGGTAGTTCAAGTTGCCTGTCCATGGACAGCATGACAGTACAGTACAGTCATACTTCAACTTACGAGCTTAATGCGTTCCGAGACTGAGCTCGTATGTCAATTTACTCGCATGTTGGTGCAATTCATTTATATATAGAACAATTAAATATATATTGATTGGTTTCCATACTCTAAAAAAAGCAAATAAAACACTCAAAACAAGATATTGTAACAGAAAGAACATGTTGGTTATTGTCCTTACGTACTACATACTTTCAAAAAGCAACAAATAAAAAATAATGCAAGGAAATGTGATTAATTAAAATGTAAAATTAAATACACACAATAGCAGTTAACACTCGCATTTGCCAGGGAGGGATATATAAGTTATCCTTCGTTACAACAGTTGTCCTTGATAAGTTTGGATTTTGTCAAAGTGTTAAAAGACAAACTTAGAAGCAAACCTAAAAGCAAACTTTCATTTTCAACTAAACGTAATTAAAATTTCTTCGGCGTTCATAGTTTGAAATTTCTCGCCTAGTTAGCGAGAAATTTTTCCTTTTTTTTCGCTTTCACGACTAGCCGGCCGTTTTAAGATAAACCTATCTAAGGACGTTTGCCTTTGTCGCCCTTGCAACATGTTGTGATTAGGACGAACACAGGTGTCGTCACAAATGGTTAACGCACGACCACTAGCCAACTTGTCCGAATGTCTATTAAACAGTTTGGATAGATAGCGCCGGCCTTTTCACATAACATCGTTTCAGTTACGCTGTCACCGGCCAATTGTTTGTCCAATGCCATCAGCAGTCGTGAAGATCGCTGCACCATTTAGAAACTATGGTTAGTCCTTTTGCGAACTAAATGCCCTGAATATAATCCTTCTGTTTGATAATTATGAATGTATTTCTGTCATATTGCCGAGCTAGCTAAATCACGCATACACATTTCGCATATTTTTCAATATTTTTCCGTTTAATATCGACTGTTATCATTTGCTTTTTCTTTGTATTATCTTTCATTTTACTAGCAAACTTTCGGTCTACGCACAGTACTTTTAATTCACATAATTCTTCACAGAAAATCGTGCACAAAAAATACGGTACAACAGTATAACCTGAGCAGTTGAAAAATACAGAGTGATGCTGTTCTCATAAAACACCTCCGGCATACTTGGCAACTGACTCAAGTGCTCGTATCTCAAACATGGCTCGTATGTTAGTGCTAAAACTTGCTTGAAAGCTGGCTCGTATCTCAAGTTTCTCGTACGTTGGAGCACTCGTAAGTTGAAGTATTACTGTATGTACAGACAGACAGTACAGTATGACTTTTTGCAAACTCAATTGCAGTTTAAAGATATTTTAATGTTAACGCTTTTATCTTATTTTTTTCTACATGAATTTTGGGACTAAATCCGTTATGATTACCAATGGAGCGACCGACATAACATCGCAGCCAAGCCGCATAGACAGAAGAGAACAACTCCCTTTCAGGGCAGCTGATGCATCAGGTGCAGTGCGTATTGTGGCAAGGTGTTGTTTTGCTCGCTCCGCTCGATGGGGGACAACTCCGCAACAACAACAGTTTGTCAAGACCGGTTACTTTTACTGTAACAACTGCTGTTTTGTGAGACTTTCACTAAACAAGTGCTTTTGGGAGACTTTCACTGTAACGAGAGCTGTATGTAAGACTTTCATTGTAACAAACCCTTTTTGTGAGACTTTCATTGTAACAAGTGCTGCCTGCGAGACTTCCACTGTAACAAGTGCTGTCCGTGAGACCTTCACTGTAAGAAATGCTTTTTGTGAGACTTCACTGTAACAAAAGCTGTTCATACGACTCTCACTCTAACAAGTACTGTCTGTGAGACTTTCACTGTAACAAGTACTGTCTGTGAGATTTTCACTAACAAGTACTGTCTGCGAGACTTTCATTGTAACAAGTGCTGTCTGTGAGACTCACTGTAACAAATGTTGTTTGTAAGGCGTTCCCTTTGTCAAATTTTTGCCACATCTGGCTGATTGGCTAGAAAAGAAACTGAATTTTTAGAACAACTGTCTAGCAGTCCATTGTAATGACTAAACTTGTAGAATGGGTACCTTGGGTATGTTGAGAGACACAATAGCGGGTTTCTTGTTAACCCGTACTAGTGTTTGCACTTTGGTAACAGATCAAATGCTGCTAGAATATTGCATCTAACACGTGTTAGGTTTTTTCGCATGCACCATTTGCAGTAATTGTCGAAAATTATGTTGCGAGTTTTAGACGTTTAAACGAACCAATGTGTTTCTATAGCTAGGGGAGACGAAGGTGTCGCACATGCTGACTTCTCGTGGGACGATACACGCTGAGCACACCGTTACTCGTATGCCTTCTGGTAACTTCTGGTGCATCACTGGTGGCGGCTCTGAAATACATGACTTGAGGTAGGATGAGTTTAACTTTGATTCTATTGGTCAACTCCACCATATTTGCTCTAAGGAATACAACCATATTAGCCTGTATCGTTAACTCTACTGTATTTGCTCTACGGAATACAACCATATTAGCCTGTATCGTTAACTCTACTGTATTTGCTCCAAGGAATACAACCATGTTAGCCTGTATCGTTAACTCTGCTGTATTTGCTCTACGGAATACAACCATATTAGCCTGTATCGTTAACTCTACTGTATTTGCTCTAAGGAATACAACCATGTTAGTCTGCATCCTTAACTCTGCTGTATTTGCTCTAAGGAATACAACCATGTTAGCCTGTATCGTTAACTCTACTGTATTTGCTCTAAGGAATACAACCATGTTAGTCTGCATCCTTAACTCTGCTGTATTTGCTCTAAGGAATACAACCATATTAGCCTGCATCATTAACTCTACTGTATTTGCTCCAAGGAATACAACCATGTTAGTCTGCATCCTTAACTCTGCTGTATTTGCTCCAAGGAATACAACCATATTAGCCTGTATCATTAACTCTACTGTATTTGCTCCAAGGAATACAACCATGTTAGCCTGCATCATTACAGTTGGGAACAGATCTACCTATCTGCATGAATTAAAAGGAAATATCATGATCATTAAGGTCTCTACCAAATTTAGTTTTTGATGCAGGAGATGTAAGAATTGTTTTTCATCAGATGGTTTTTGTAATGGGATATCACATAATTTTAAGTATTACGGCTATATACTCATGGTATAGCTTGCATAAAATACATTTAGGGTGTGGGTGTCAGGGTGGCCTAGTGGGTAGCGTCTTTGACTGTCAACCATGGGGTTGGTAGTTGGAGGCCTGACAAAAAAGTCTAACTGACAAAAAGCTCTCAGCAAGCTTTCAACCCTAAATTGCTGGGTCTTTCGGCTCTAGACTGTAACTTAGAGGCCCTGTGTACCACACTGACAATGTGGGCACGTTAAAGATCCACCTCTGTCCTTCACACATTGGGCAAGTGAAATGGCTACCTGGCTCTGTGAGACTGGACGTGTTGGAAAATGCATCCATTCGGGTTAATCTGTCAGTTCCGGAAGAAGCCCTTGATAAGTGTTAGGACCACCCAAGGTAGCTTATAAAAAACTAGTCCTGGTGTGTGTTTCTCTGCTAGAGAACATGAGAACACTACCAAACATTGTCATATAGGCACTTATAAATTGTGCCTGGTAATCAAAAGATGTTCATGTACAGTGGAACCTCGGTTCTCGAACACAATCCGTTCCAGAAGTTGGTTCGAAAACTGAGTTGATCGAGATCCGAAACAATTTTTCCCATTAGAATTAATGTATGTAAGTTTTAATCCGTTCCAAGTCGATTTAAAAACTTGGGTAGTTTTTTTTAACAGTGAATTTTTTAACATTTTACACCGTAAACTGTACTGTATACTGCATACTATAAACAAAGCGGGTAAATGTAGATCGTGTTTAATTTTAATAAAAGATTTTCTATCTATGATGATGAAAAAAAGAAATCAAAAAGTCAAAATTTTGTATGCTTTGCTCTTAAAACATCAAAAACATTAAAGGTTATGATACAATACCGAAAATCGCAGAAATTGATAATGAAACAGCAAAAAAATGCCACGGATCGGTTACTTAAAAAATCATGTGAAAAAAAATAGAAACAGCGATGGCATGTTTACTTTACATCTTTGAAGAAGACTCCTCCTCCAAAAACTATTTAGGGTAACTCGACTGAAGGAGTTGTCTCCCTAGCAAATCTCTTCAGTAGAGGGACGTCATCCCAGATGGCTCCTTTTTGTAAAAAATTTATGACGTGAAACTTCTCCTTTTGTTTGAGAACCTCTTGAAAGTGGCTCATAACAACGTCGTTAAACGTATAAACATGTTGTTTCCGAAGCTGTTCCGAACGTTTAATTCAAATGCGCATGCTCCAGTTTGGTCGAGATCCGAGACGAGTGAATATCAATTTTTTTGATCGAAAACTGAGTTAGTTGAGCGCTCGAGAACCAAAGTTCCACTGTATAGGTAATAGTGTGCTTTAATTTCGCTGTAGTTCAGAGTTGTTCTGAGGGCTATATTTTATATGCATTACTATTCGTGTCTATCTGTTCTGAAGTGTCAATCAGAATCAGGTCATTTCATATATGCATTACTATTCCTGTCTACTTGTTCTGAGGTGTCAATCAGAATCAGGTCATTTCATGCGCACTATTATTCCTGTCTACCTGTTCTAAGGTGGTGATAAGAGTCTAGCAATTCATCTAGCATGCAGCAGTTCCTCGGTAAAATTATCAATTTCAGTATAATGATGTATTAATTCTCTATTTCAGCTGAATCCACGTATGTATTTGACGGTGTTTTTGGTTCTGAATGTTTGTTTTCCATCTGCACCTTATATTTTCAGCTTTCAGCATAATGCAGCAGACGCTTGTGACTAACATATATTACATAGTAACTGGCCATGGGTCAGTCTATCCGTTATGAGTAGGCATGTTATATGCCAGGGTTTCTGTCCGTGAATGGGCACATATTGTATGGTGTCTGCTATGAATTGTTATATACAACAGGTTTCCTTTGTGAATTCGTGTATATATTAGAGAAGATTTGTCCTATCATGGCAGGGTATTATTCAGTCAAGTATGCCTTGTATATATATACAGTCAAACATGGATAACTCGTCCACGGATAGCTCGAAAAAATGGTTAATTCGAACATTTCCTTTGGTCCGTTCCCACGTAATGATAAATTGCTATAGATAACTCGAATTCAACACTGTTAATTCGAACTGTTTTTTTGCCCAACAGCTACCGAAACGGTTGTTTTCGCTTTAGAAAATCACTTTATTCAAAGCCATAGAGGTAAACTTCATCTTTTCGTAATTCATAAGCGTCGTTATTACCACCATCGGCAAAATATTTTTGTCAACGACTTTTCTAAAAGTTTGGTGAAATTTGATTTATACAGCGATACGATGAATAGCATGGGCTAACCGGGTCACGCGCGCAAGAATTTTCGCCACGCACATACAAAACAAAAATCGCATGTTGTTTTGTATGTGCGTGGCGAAAATCCTTGAGTGCATGACTTGGCTAGCCCGTGATGAATAGTTTTCCGACGTTGATTACGTGTTGAATCAACGTCGGAATGTTGAATGTTTAAAACGTCTTAAAAAATGTTGTAATTAAACGTATACGTTGTCTGAGCTACAAAAAACTATTCATCGTTTGACCTAAACACAGAATACGTGTGTACATTCAATAAGTATCTATTAAAAAAGCGTGAGTAATATAGAATGTACCGTAAAACCTCGTAAAACTTCTAATTGAACTGCCTCGGAGTGTTGCTCTTAACGAATCCCAAGTAAAGTAAAGTAATCTGCATAAACTTCAAGAAAAAACGGCAAAATTGATCGTGGGTAAAACCCCAAAAGAAAAAAATGTCTTTTCTTTTGAGCATTTCAACAACGATCAAGTTTTGCCAATGTCAATCTGAAAAACGTCCTGGCAATAACATCACCTCAAACAACAAACCAATCTCAAGTGATAGAAAAATCTCTATACTTTTTCATGAAAACGTTTTAAACTTTACATTAGAAGCATTTAATTTGAAACAAGCCATTTGTGCTTTTGATTTATATTATAGTTTGTATATGTACATGTATCTACTAATAAATAAGTAAATATATGGACTTGTGACAGTGCTCTGATAACTTGAATGCTCTGATAATTCGAACACTTGCTCGGTCCCTTGAAGTTCGAGTTATCCATGTTTGACTGTATATATATATGTATATATATACATATATATATGCATATATATATATGTATATATATATGCATATATATATGTATATATATATGCATATATATATATGCATATATATATGCATATATATGCATATATATTAGAGCTGCACAACGATTAAAAAAATTAATCGCGATTAATAACTGGTCTAAACCAGTTAATCTTCGATTAATCTTAGAATTAATCTCGCAAAAACCTGCATATTCGAAAACAAATAATACAGCTACATACAAGTTAATTATATTTGAGACAATTATTGTTAACAGAAGTACATGTTATGTACAATGTATATAAGTTACAATGTGTTAGTTATGAATATGAAAATAGTCCATGAAAGTCTATAATTAAGCCAGCCAAAATTTAAGGCAGCATAGTTTATTTACATTATCAAAATGAAGAAATGCCCTCTGCCTACATACAATATTGCCAGCTTTAAAGAATAGCCGCTCACAGGGGACAGTAGTGGCTGTAGTCAATAGTAGTAGTTATTGTCTGCGACAGCCGGTGATAAATTCTGAGCGGTATGATTAAAGTTAGTTAACCATTTCAGTCATACAAGCCTCTGTGGAGGCTTGGAGTTGTCTGCACACAGTCCTCCTAGCCTCTGTAGAGGCTTTAGTGTAACTCTATTTGGCATAGACTAATTTCAGCCTTTGTCTAATCCAAATGAAGTCTTAGAGTAGCCAACCAATAAGAAGAGATGCTAAGCTTCCCTTATTGGCTAATATTGAACCATGTTACAATGAAAGTTTTCTGAGTAAAGGCCAATGAAAATATACGGAAGAAAACTCACAACTACGCGGCCATTTTTGATTGTTGAAAGTTGTAACATTTTGAAGTGCTGGCTTATTTATGGATTTTTCTAGTGATTTTGAGTATGATTCAGATAATTTTGTGGACAATGCTACTGGAGCTCATCCTAGAACAAGGGACATTGTTTTTGATGCTGATACTGGTGATGATGACTCACAATTAGGTGCTGATTTCGACTGGGATTCAGATTTTGATCAGCTGGACTCAAATTCTACTAGTACTGCTACTACTAGTAGACCTACTAGTACAACTGATACTGGAGCTGCTAGTACTAGTACTGCTACCAACATTCCTACTGGAGCCTCTGGTGATGACGGTAGTTCAGGAAATCTGGCAGCACCAGGTTATCTGGGATTCATCCTGTCTGACTTGGATAATACCCCAACACCCACGTTCGACTGGCAGCCTACTGAGAAAGTAATGTGCAGCCCTAACTTTGACCCAGCTGCACCACATGGACCAACAAGAGTAATGCCTGCTGATTCAAAGCCAGCTGACTTCTTCATGCTGTTCTACGATGAGAAACTTTTACAATCAGTATGTGATTTCACGAACGAGAATGCTGCCAGACGAAAGATAAGCGAGAGTACCATCCACAGCGGTTATGGAAAGTGGACTAAACTCGAGACAGACGAACTCTGAGCGTTCTACACGCTCCGAGCATTTATAGAAATGTTCTGCAAGGATAGGCAGCGAAGTATCTGGAGACCGCAGTACGAGCTTCTCCAGATGCCTAAAGCTTCAACTGTCATGTCATTACGACGGCATGACCAGATAAAACGTTACCTGCATTACTGTAATGAAGAGACGTCAATTCAGGATCGTAGCCATCCTGAATACGACAGACTTTACAATATCAGGTTCCTCATCAACCACATGAAAGAGCGATTCACAGCAGAGTACTCTCCCTCCCAGGATCTGTCAGTAGACGAGTGCATGATTCCTTTTCGGGGTCGCTGGAGTGGGAAATGTTACGACTCCTCAAAGCCAATCAAATGGGGAGTGAAAGTCTGGATGGCGTGTTGTGCTTGCAGCGGATATGCGCTAAACCTAGATGTCTATTCTGGGAAGGACAGAGACTTTGAGGACTTGACCACAGTGAAAAGCTCTGCCGCAGTAGTACTGAAACTAGTTCAAAGTTACTGGGGTCGAGGCTACCATGTAGTTACTGATCGCTACTACACGTCACCTTATCTTCTCCACTGGCTACGTGAGCTTCAGATGTCTGGTACTGGTACATGTATGACCAACCGAAAGGAGTACCCGAAACAGCTAATAGCCACCAAAGCGGAAGCTCGGAGGTTGGAGCAAGGGGATTCTAAGTGGCTCCAGTGTGCGAAAACAGGAATTGTAGCAACCCGCTGGAATGACAAGAAACCGATCTACTTCTTGTCAAACTATGTCAGAGCTGAGCTGTCTGAGCAACCAACTGTAATCCGTAGAAATAAGAAAGGTGAGAAGCTGACAGTGAAGGCCACACCATCCGTCATCGTATACAATCAGATGATGGGTGGTGTGGACCTCAATGATAAAATGGCAAGACTCGATCGCTCTCGAAAGTCATATAAGTGGTACGCGCGAATCGACCGCAAATGCTTTCACTGGTCCCTGTACTACGCTTATGTGCTCTATAAGCATGGCCAGGAAAAGCCGATGGAATTCAGAGACTTTGTCCTGCAGATACTGACGACATGGATAGGTGAAAAGTCATTCTCTCGACAGTCAACTAGGACAAACACACCAGCTGCCACTCCCAACAATCCGGAGATACGTCTAGACATGAGCAAACTACACTGTCCCGAGTGGCCTACTGATGGGTCAAAAGATCACCGCTGTGCAGTCTGCCAGAAAAAGTACCTGATAGAATCGCAGCAAAATCCAGAGAAGGCTTACAAAGACTTACAACACAAATCAGTCAAGAGTTCAATTCGGTGTGAAACCTGCAACGTGTACTTGTGCATCAAACGCGGTTCAGACTGCTGGAAAGCGTACCATACCAGAGTTCAGTATTGGAAGTAAAAATAGCGAACATTTCCTCTTTTTTTGCAACTTCGTCAATCCTCTGTTATGTTTTCAGTCATGTCATAATAATAAAAATAATGTCTTTGAAATCATGTACCATTGTGTTTTTGTCAAATTTTTATATTCACCAAGTTTGACATTCTATACATTCTTCAGTAAATGAGCTACAATTTTGCTATTTATACCATTAGAAAGCCCAAAGATTTCTTATTTGAATGAATATAGGTGTTCTTATAAGAAAAGTTACTCCCAGATGGTCTAAATGACAATATTGTAAAATGAGACATAAACCTTCACTCTAACAACGAGAATGGAGAATAATTAGATAATTGCTTAATGGCTTGGGGACTGAAATGGTTAAATGATATTTAATGATGATATGCTGTGGTGGTAGGCAAATTCTTCTTGGCATATATTGCACTTCACATTCTTGTTTATGCTTCCAACATCGTCTGAAAATGCGTCAGCTAGTACGGAGGAAATTTTTCTGCTTTTATGTTCCAATAAAGTGTCGATCTTATACTACTATTATTCTTAAGCTGAAATATGATTGTGATTTTTAAAAAAATCAAATTACTTGTATAGTTTACATAGAAATGTTTTTAAAATATAAACAAAAAGTAGACTGTAAAATATTAAATAATACTAAAATCGCTTTTGCTGCTATTATCTAGAAACATGTTCAAATAACTAGCGACACGGCTGCTTACAACTAGATAGCTAGATCGACACCGCGCTTATTTTGTTGCATAAACAAGTTTTATGTTAGTGACTCACTTAGTGTTTTTATAGTTGAGTGCAAAATAATTGTGGTTGTATTTAATTGGTGAGAAAGTGTTGCTTGTCATAAATTAAATGGTAGTAACCTGCTATGCTAATGTTATATTTTGGCGGACGCTAGGCCACCAATTTATTTCTGATGAATTTGTGGCCATACGAATTTATCAGAAATAAATTCTAATAAATTTGTATAGTTCATACTCGCATATAATTACTCTTATATATATTCTGAATATTGTGTCTGTTTTTATTATGTGTTTTATTTGCATATAATTACTCTATATATTTTACATATTGTGCCTGTCTTTATTATGTGTATTATCGCTAATACTTCGGCTAATACTTCGTTAGTTTGGCCGTAATTAAGCCAACGTGTTAGTGAATCTATCAATCATTTACTCTTATACGGTTTCCTACCTGGTTCCATTAAACGGTCCAGGGAAAATATATGTACTGTATATGGGAGCGCTCTCCCTAAGAGAGCAGAGTAGTCGCAGTTCCACAACTAATTTCCTTCGGAATAAAACAAACGAAAAACCATACTCATTTCTCTTACAATTTATGCAACATTTATTACTATCTAGATCGTGCCTGAGGAAAGACCTGCAAAATCCTTTACAATATATTAAACAATACCAAAGAACCACATTATGATCATCACCTCGGTTGCATTTTATCGGAAGATTAATTGGCTCAACGCAGTTAATCGTGTATTTGTAGTGTATTTGTATTGATTGCGTTAATCGTTTAATTAACGCGATCATTGTGCAGCTCTATTATATATATATATATATATATGCATATATATATGCATATATATATACATGTACATGTATATATGCATACATATATATATATATGCATACATATATATATATATATGCATACATATATATATGCATATATATATATATATATATATATATATATATATATATATATATATATATATGCATATATATATATGCATATATATATATGCATATATATATATGCATATATATATATATATGCATATATATATATGCATATATATATATATATATGCATATATATATATGCATATATATATATATATGCATATATATATATATATACAGTCAAACATGGATAACTCAAACTTCAAGGGACCGAGCAAAAGTGTTCGAATTATCAGAGCATTCAAGTTATCAGAGCACTGTCACAAGTCCATATATTTACTTATTTATTAGTAAATACATGTACATATACAAACTATAATATAAATCAAAAGCACAAATGGCTTGTTTCAAATTAAATGCTTCTAATGTAAAGTTTAAAACGTTTTCATGAAAAAGTATAGAGATTTTTCTATCACTTGAGATTGGTTTGTTGTTTGAGGTGATGTTATTGCCAGGACGTTTTTCAGATTGACATTGGCAAAACTTGATCGTTGTTGAAATGCTCAAAAGAAAAGACATTTTTTTCTTTTGGGGTTTTACCCACGATCAATTTTGCCGTTTTTTCTTGAAGTTTATGCAGATTACCTTACTTTACCTGGGATTCGTTAAGAGCAACACTCCGAGGCAGTTCAATTAGAAGTTTTACGAGGTTTTACGGTACATTCTATATCACTCACGCTTTTTTAATAGATACTTATTGAATGTACACACGTATTCTGTGTTTAGGTCAAACGATGAATAGTTTTTTGTAGCTCAGACAACGTATACGTTTAATTACAACATTTTTAAGACGTTTTAAACATTCAACATTCCGACGTTGATTCAACACGTAATCAACGTCGGAAAACTATTCATCACGGGCTAGCCGAGTCACGCACTCAAGGATTTTCGCCACGCACATACAAAACAACATGCGATTTTTGTTTTGTATGTGCGTGGCGAAAATTCTTGCGCGCGTGACCCGGCTAGCCCGTGCTATTCATCGTATCGCAGTATAAATCAAATTTCACCAAACTTTTAGAAAAGTCGTTGACAAAAATATTTTGCCGATGGTGGTAATAACGACGCTTATGAATTACGAAAAGATGAAGTTTACCTCTATGGCTTTGAATAAAGTGATTTTCTAAAGCGAAAACAACCGTTTCGGTAGCTGTTGGGCAAAAAACAGTTCGAATTAACAGTGTTGAGTTCGAGTTATCTATAGCAACTTATCATTACGTGGGAACGGACCAAATGATATGTTCGAATTAACCATGTGTTCGAGCTATCCGTGGACGAGTTATCCATGTTTGACTGTATATGCATATATATATATATGCATATATATATATATATATATATATATATATATATGCATATATATATATATATGCATATATATATATATATATGCATATATATATATATATATATGCATATATATATATATGCATATATATATATATATGCATATATATATATATATATGCATATATATATATATATGCATATATATATATATGCATATACATGTATATGCATATATATATATATGCATATATATATATATATGCATATACATGTATATGCATATATGGCAGTCAAGTTTTAGTACCTCAAGTTGGTTCGCTTTATTTCGTTGTCATGTTGTTTGTTTTTTATATGTTCTTGGAATTTGGTGTTGTTGTTCCTTCACGTTGTCTCAATCACCAGCTACTAAGGTAGTCATTTGAAAAAGACTCTTGTAGATGGATGCAGACTGTGGCGGATAAAGAAGGAATGAATGTGTCTTTTACGAACATGTCAGATGACTATGGGGTGGTGAGCGTCGCTGGGCCCAAGGCTAGGGATGTGTTGAGTCGACTGACGAATGAAGATGTAAGCGCTCAAGGTTGGCCATTCATGACGGAGAAGGATATAGAACTAGGTGGAGTGAAAACTCATGCCTTTAGACTCTCTTATACAGGTAAGTCGTGTTCATAGCTGTTTATCCCATCTATTCGTAAGACTTCCCCATGCAGGTGCTTGTTGCTCCCCATACGGGTGCTTGTTGCTCTCCATACGGGTGCTTGTTGCTCCCCATACAAGTGCTTGTTGCTTCCCATACGGGTGCTTGTTGCTCCCCATACAGGTGCTTGTTGCTCCCCATACAGGTGCTTGTTGCTCCCCATACGGGTGCTTGGTGCTCCCCATACAGGTGCTTGTTGCTCCCCATACAGGTGCTTGTTGCTCTCCATACAGGTGCTTGTTGCTCCCCATACAGGTGCTTGTTGCTCCCCATACAGGTGCTTGTTGCCTGTACAAGTGGCTGTGCTGCGCAGCATCATAGGCTGCAGAGGAATGTCAGGTGCAAATAGCATGTCAGACTTCCATCGGTAGATGAATTCTTAACACTCTGTACAACATGAAATGCCTCCCAAAGTTGTCTGATTCTGAGTAAGGATTAAATATTGATTGCTGAGGTGAAGAGTAAAAACTTACAGCGATAGGTGTCTTGTTGATCCGTGATAGAGAGTTAATGAGTGCAGTGCTAGTGAATCATCTCCCACTTATCTAGGATGCTTTTGGGTTTTTGGCACGATGGGGACAAGCAGGGCATTCAGAATCCTATCGCGTATCCTTCAAAATTATAGGAGAATCGGGTAGTTTTCATTCGGAATGGGTCATCGGAGGATAACCGAGTCCGGTAAGGTTTATTGATAGTGGTTACAGACACGCGTCTCAATGCATCATTGAAGGCTTTAGTCAGATCCTTATAACATATGTCTAGGTCACCATAATCATAAGCTTATGACAGACCATATAATAACAGCATTTAATGTATACTAAAATGCTTTTACTTTGTTTACTCACCGAGTAATTACAATGTAGGTTGTAGATCACTAAAAGTGGCATGAAGGAGGTAACTCCAAACTTATGGATACTGGTAGGGCTAAATAAATGCTCACCTCATCTCCATTCAATTATAAATATGTATAGTTTTATATTAATGATGTGTAGGCAATCCAATCATGATACAATCCTATAGCGTACAGATCCTAATGTTAAGTAGGTGGAAGCAACTTGCTTCATGTGATTTAGTCATTAATACCGTTTTATGTGCAACTCTCTCAACTTATGTCCATCTACATGTGAGTCATGGTAATGTACAACCATCAGAATATCACATAGGAACATGGTGGGTACAATTATATCTGTAGTAGCAATGGCAAGCGTGTCAGTTTTGTGAATGCTGATTCATGCAGGAAAGGAAGACTCCTCAAGTTTGTCACGTGTGTTTTTCACACAAAGTTTGCCATTTGTGCGACCGTCTAACTTGTATGCAGTGAAGAGCCTTTTCAGAAACTTAAAGACAAAATTGATACGATTCATTTATGTTCCAGGAAATGGGTTTTCATTCATCACTTAGTAATAGAAATAGTACTGGGCAGATGACAATAACAAAGTGCTTCTCAGCGCGTTCAATGAAATGGTTTATTTAAAAACCGGAAATGTTTCAACAGAAAGTTTATTTGGTAATAGTATTGTTTTACTAACTTTCTTTCCAACATTCTGTGTAAAGAGAACATCTTCTATATAGTCTTTCAGTTTCCTAAACATCATTGGTGGTCTGTCTACCCGGACTAAATGCTTAATAGATCCACGCCGCAGTCTGATGCGTGTCTCGTCAGCCTCTCTCATGAGTAGTTCTATTAACAGGAGAACTAGGCTGGGAACTGTTTGTCAAACGTGATGAGATGGCAACTTTATATGATGCTGTTGTGGAGGCTGGCAAGGGTTCTAACATGGTCAAGTTTGGGAAATTTGCGCTTGACTCTCTAAGACAAGAGAAAGGCATGCGAGGATGGGGTGGTGAGGTAAGTTTTACATGAGGAAACCACATGCAAAACCTAGCCTATCTATTTCAGTTCGATCTTATGAGGATGCATCTATCACGTGCACTGGTAAAACTATCAAGTGAGTAATGAGTGAACCAACATTGGTCTTTATGTCATAATATAAAGACACCAACATAACATATACTAATAACATAAAGTCCAGCACTAATAACATTAGTGCTGGACTTTATATTACATACTGATAATTCATAATTTATGGATTCGTAAGTTCATGCCAGTCTGCACAGTGCAAACCGCAACTTGAGAAGTTCTTAAATGGTGCTTTGCGCTGTTCCGGCAGCCTGCCCAGCATTGTAGGGCTCCCAAATTTTTTATCGTTAAATCGACTCCTGGTCCATCTCAAGTGCGGCTTGTACTCCTTGTCTAGAGCTGTATTCACTCCTTGTCTAGAGCTGTATTCACTCCTTGTCTAGAGCTGTATTCACTTCTCCATGTCTAGAGCTGTATTCACTCATACTCCAGGTTAAAGCTGTATTCCTCGCTGCTGTGTGTCTAATGCTGTGTTCTCTCCTACTACATGTCAAGTTCTGTATTCACTGTTATTCTTCGCAGATGACGCGAGACTTGAATGCTCTTGAAGCTGGACTAGGCATGTTTCTAAAGATGAACAAGGTACGAGCTTGTTTCCTTTTCCAACAGTCGCAACAAAGGAGAAGGCAAATGATTTTTCAATTCTTTCGTTATCTTTGTTGTTAGAGCTGATCTAATCAGAGTGTAATAACGAGCTTGCTTTTTACTCGCTGGACCAATACTCTGTAATCAATCTATGGTCAATAATCTATAGTCAATATTCTACAGTCAATGAGCTATACCGATTTCCAGTCTCATATCAAATCTATCATGTGGTACAATATACTACCTTCGGTATCTTTGTGGTACAATTTGCTCATTAAATATAGAAATCTACGATTAAAGCTTTGAGGTAACATCGTTTATGTATTTCAATAATGAACATAAACTAACAGCTTTTAGCATAAATATTTCTAGTTAAATGGATTTGGGGGCATCTTTACAATAAAATTCAATATGAGTTTCCACTAGTATCTTTTCAAGAGTCAGTTAGTGTCATGGGAGAATTAACAGCATAACTCCAAATTACAGTGTTGTTTAGTAGGTTAGTTACATATCTTTGAGTTTGAAAATTAATTACATGACTCTATGAGTGTCTATTCTTATGTAATACGGTCTCCCGAGTGTCATCCTTTAATCTGTAAAGAGGGTTAAACTGCCACATAACTGGAACCCCTATGAGTAGTTGTTAATCTGGAATTTGCTTCACTATCTTTTCATTTTTGGAATCTTCTCCTTGACAACATGGGATTACTTGTAATCACAATCAGACGAGCATGTGTTCTCAACAAAAGATCTTGCCATTTTGAGCCAAGTTTTGATTTTTCAACTTCCGTACTTTTCGGACTATTAGTCGCTACTTTTTTCGATGTTTTGAGTCATGCTGCTTATTTAGAGGCTGCGGATATTCTGTAGTTTTTTCTTTCACCGCTAGGGCGCATTAACCAAATTCTTCGGTTAGTGCACCTTTAGCGGTGAATGAAAAAACGAAACAATGCCTAACGGTATTGTTCCGTTAGTCACTGGGTTAAAAAGCGTCGGTTAATACCTTGCCGTTCCGTTTTAACCAGCAAAGTTGTTGCTGTGTTAAAAAGCACCGTCAGGAGTTCCGCAGCCTATTTATTATCATTTTTTTGAAAATAAAGCAGATGCAGCTTATATAGGGGGCAGCTTATAGTCTGAAAAGTACTGTAGTTGTTGTCTATAACTAAACTAGCTGTTTCTAGGTACAAAGTACTTTATATCTAGTTTTGTTTTGTTTACTGGTCAAAGCTTTTGTCTCATCTTCAGTCTGCAGACTTCGTTGGAAAAGCCGCATTACACAAACTGAAGGCGGAAGGTTTGAAAAGGAAGCTAGTCTTTATGACGGTGGATACAACAGATGTTGATCCAGAGGGAAATGAGACAATCTGGTCTGATGGAAAGGTACATTCAACTGACATCAAGCGTTGTATTGCACTACATAAGAGGCAGTTTTTACTGCTGAATGTTGCTTTAGTTATACAAAAGGCAATCGAAAGATCTGTAAAGTATACACAGTATAGTATGTGTTGGTGGGTCCAACAATTTTGGGGCAAGCCACGTGATATAAAACACCTCTTTTGTCTCACAAGTTATATTGTGTTGAATTAGCAGATAATTTTCTTGAAGAAAGGTTCAGCAAAGCTCTTAGCTAAAAGTTCGCAGATGTGTAGATAGGTTTATAGGGGCATGATGAGCCGCAAAAATGTCATTTTTGGTCCAAATTAAGATGTCAGTACGCTGAGGTTGGCTTTCTGGAAACCTAAAGGTGCAAACACACTAAATGATTTTATCACGTGCATCTTGAGAAGCACAGAGATATTGCTGGCGTGTGCCTAAACACACACTTGAGCAATTCACCAGCAGACCACGCTCACAAACTGCCACTAAAATTCCGTATCATCAGTTTCTTCGGAGTTGTTAACCCTTTTGCAGGCATTGCGACGATATTGTCGTTTAGCGATAAAGATGATTAATGGGCAGAGCGACTGTTATGTCGCCACACGAACATTTTATAGAAAGTGATTTTTTGCCTGCTTATTGCCATTCTTTTTTGTGTAGTTTTTTACCAATAGTAAACTACAGTAAAATATTTTCTGTTAGCAACAAAAATAAACCATTTTGTGAAAAAACGATCGTTTTTACAATACTAAATGGACGAAAAATCTGAAAAAAAATTATGAATAAATTTTGGAATTTTGTTTGTAGCTTGTTTCTGCTTTTGTTTCTGCTTTCTGAATGTTTTCCCGCAGTGCAACAATTTTTTTTACTGTCATGGCAACCTCCAAACGAAATTACCATCATTTCTTTAATGCTGCAAGTAGTAGTACTAGCGTTGTAGTGCTACTACTAGTAGTAGTTAATACTAGCGTTAGTACTGCAGTACATTGTATTGAAGTACCATAGTTAGGGAAACAGTTATTTGAAGCATTGATTTGAAACATGTTTATTTTTATTTGCCTGTATCATAAAAATATAATACAAGTAAACAATATCATAAGTAAGAGTGTATCAATGATTTTTTTTAAATCGATTTGTGGAATATTAATTCGCCCAGAGGGCCTGAAAGAGCCCCAAAAATTTACCTGTGAAAGGGTTAATAAATTTATGTCAGTATGGCACCTAGACAACAACGTAAACAGCTTCTCTTTTTGTTATTAGGCCTATCTCATGAATTGTACTCTACAAGAAGACATAAGAAAAAAGACTATTGTATTTTTAGCAGTAATATTTTATGAATTTATATATAGTTTACTTTATAGTATTTTTTTATTTTTAATATAACAAATTTTTACAATTCTCAAGATAGTTAGCTTTTGAAATGATTACTTCCCAAATATTTATTTTAAACTGGGTTTCTTGGTAATTTTTGTGTATAGAGTCTTATAGGACTGGGCTCTTATTTAATCTATGAACAATTCAGTGTTGATTTTGATGATGTTTTAATCGTAACAAAATAGCAAAATGTTGCTGCTGTATGTTAGTGAATATTGACACGAAAAAATTCACAGCCTGAGCTTTGCATTCTGGGGAAAACCAACCAATCGAAATGCATCTTTTGCGCGATAAAGTTCCGATAGAGAAAGTCTAGCGTTATCGCTCAGCATCAACTTGCTGGGCGATTTCTAGCGCAGATTGGCGCCACGCGGTATCACGCTACATATCGCCTAGTGTGTTTGAGTCTTTGGTATATCGAATTGAGCTTCGCTGAACCCTTATTGTAGCCTGACTGGTGATTATCATTATTAGTACAAGCAGATCATCGTTGATACGAACAGCTAACTTATAATGTTCAGCTGTTTCCTTTGCATTTATTTGTACCAGTCTTGCACAGGTAGCACAATTTCTGCTTTTTTGCTCTTGCATTTTGCGTAGACAAGGATAATGAACACATCATTGTAGTTATTCTGATTCATGTTGCAGTGCTGCCCGGTCTATCGAATGTATCTCATCTAGTTATAAGTTGTGTCATCCCATTCTAAGTCCATTTTTGTGTTCCAAGATGTAATGACGGTCCTGCAGAAAATGTGTAGTCCCTACACTGCAGGCCGCTGGGTTATAATATCGCATTGGACAGGACAAATAGCTACAGTCAAAACTGTAGCTATTTGTTGGTCTGAAAGGTCTTATTTGGCACATTGAGTTGAATACAAAAATAACTCAACAATATATTAGGAGAGTTATTTTAGCTATTATTCCTGCTCGCTCACTTTCTTATTGTCAGTAAAATAGTTTTATCTTAGTTAATTTCAATTGTGACTCAAAGTAGTCTGCCTGTCCCAGTGATAAGCTATGATGAGCAGTATGAAGAATGATATACATCCCTAAATAGAGCATGATCTCAGAAGCATCAATATTGCTCTCTCAATACCGGAAAACATGTTGTTGACAAAAGTATGTAAAGCAAATGGTGGCTATCATTGTTACAATATAATTATGTTAACATGCGCGTTAATAGGCAAACACAAATATACTGGTGTGTTAATAATCAATCTGATGTAGAGGAAGGGCATTTTTATATACATAAATTTTACGTAGGCACCATGACCTGGAAGGCTGTGCATACTAGCATGCTCTGCTATTCATAGTTTACATATAGAAGATGTTATATTGATAATTGCTAAGCACCGAGTTACCTCACTCGGTGGTACCATTTTACCTCACCTGAGGGAGTACTGCGTTACCTCACCTCAGGGTGTACTGCGTTACCTCACCAGTGCGAGTACTGCGTTACCTTACCTCAGGGTGTACTGCGTTACCTCACCAGTGGAAGTACTGCGTTACCTCACCAGTGGGAGTACCACTATAAAGAATAATGGTTGTGTATTTACAATACAATGTGTGTTTACAATACACAGCTTTTGCTGATACATAATGTATATAAACATAATAAATATGCTAACAGTTTTACAGGCAAGTCCGTTGTCAGAAACATAAAAAGATGTCTTCGAAAAGCTCGATGGTACCAAATATTGCAGATTAGACGGTCATGGAAAGCTTGTGGATGTGAGTCTATTTCACTGGTTTGAGTATTTTGTTATCTGTTCAGGTGGTTGGATTCACGACATCTGGCTCATACGGCTGGCAAGTTGGGGCAAGTGTCTGCATGGGGTACTTACCCGTCGATTTGGTCAATAGTAAGGATAAGGTGCAAGTGGAGCTACTCGGCAAAAGATGTGAGGCTAAGGTCTACCACCAACCCCTCATCAAGCATGAGACTCGTCGCTAACTCAAGATGGGCGTGCTCCGCTACAATCATTTTTTTCGTTGTCATGTAACAGTTTTATTCATATAACAATTTTATGTTGCTTTTTGTTAGCTATCTTGCTATTGCACGACTACAATGGCTGCCGTATTTCATCTCAGCTTTGCTACTTAATACCTATCATACTTATTCATGTCTTTAGATATTTACTTTGAAAGTTCAAGGCAACTACTTCAAGGCAGCTACTTTCGTAACTACAATGGTTGATATCTGATTTAGTTGTGATGTATTATTTTCAGCTTGTCTGTTATCAATGGCAATCCATACTGACCAATATAATACAAATATAACAGTGCAATAAAGTCACCATAGCCTGTTGCATGGGTATGTTGCATAAAAAGATAAAGGAACACACAATATAAGCAGCAGCAGGAGATTTATGCTGATAACATACTGTAAGTAGCAGTTAATTGCCCTTTGACTTTCTCTTCTAATCTGGACGTAATGCCCTTCTGATAGATATTTCAAAAATTAGAATGAGAAGTCATTGCAAGCGCACACCTTGTTTAGCTTTATTGCTTACCACATTATTGAGGACCTTTCTTAGGTAACTCCAACCTTTCTTATGTAATAGTGTAGTAACACTTATAATGTGAGAGGCAGCAATGTAGTAACACTTATATGGTAGCGTAATAATATTATAGTGTGCGCGCGTGTTTGTGTAAAAAGGTTACTATTGCAGTAAAATGTTTCATTAAAACTTTGAATACAACGATACTGGTACCTTTTGATACTGGTATCTCCCGATATTGGTGCAAACGTTTAGCGATGAAACGCATGAGGGTGCTTTGTCTGACTGAATTGAGAGGGAATGTAGAGGCAATTCCCACTAGAGATAGTAGAACACAAATCTGTTCACATGAAAAGTTATTAGCTTTTACAGTTTTAGCGAATGCTTTAGAAAGAACCAGAAAGTGATGACGTTGTGAAATTTAAAATTGGAAAACACATTTCAAAATTAAAAAAACAATAGATTCTAAAACGGCTTCTTAAATACTTTCAAACAAACGCAAAAGGTAATACAATGTATTAATCAATGATAAAGAGTACATATTTAGCCTGTATAACCGTTAAAAAGATAGAAAGGATAGTTGAGAATGAAAAGAACGGTGGTTGATTGCGCTTGTTTGTAAACTTGTAGCGAGTTCAAGTCCAGTGTCATGCAGATTTTTCATTGGAATGGACAAATAAATCGACAGACCGACAAAAGATAAGCATTGAGATTTATATATATATAGATGGATGACAATACTATTTGCTCAATGCAGGATATGAAAAGGTACAAGCTCGTGCGACTGCAATATCAATATTTTCTCTCTAGTACCTGGGCCATAAACTCATTTAGTTGTATTTGAAAATTCGTTGTTCATTGCTAAAATTTTGGAATGAGGAATCCGTATCGTGAGTGATTTGATCTCGGAACCCTCCATTCTACAGGCAGTATGCTAAACCACTGAGCTATTGGGATGAAAATACACTACCGTTCTCTGTTATGGCACAATGTCATTCTATGTATTGTAAGAGCTGCAGATAACTACCTTACTTAAATTAGCCATTGGCAATGTGCCAGGCTAATGGCAAGTGGTATTGTTTATAAGTTGAGTTTATACGTGTGGCATTGCTATCGTTGCTTATAAGCTGAGGATGTACTGATCAAAGACATCATCATATACCATATAGCCTATGCACAATTTAAATGACGTATTATTAGAAACTCTATGAATTTTATTAACTCTATGAAACACTATGATTTTTTGTGAACTTCCATTTCCAGTTGTTCGTAAGGCTCAATTGCTAAATTGTGGTAAAGGTCAATACTTTTGATGCGGACCATTGTATTATTTTGAGTAAGAATGGCCTCTGCCGTTTTCACACCCAAATGAAATAATTATTTCTTGAAAGTCGATTAAATTTATAAAACTCGATGATTTTTCGCGGTTTTTTATGTCATAGCGCTTATATATGTTCTTCTACTCTACTTTGTAGAACATCCGTTAATCGGGTGGAAATGATTACAGTCAGTAGAAAGCTACATGGACGCTACAGTCAGTAGGAAGCTAAATGATGAAGTGTTATTGAACGTACAAATGCTACCATTTCAAGATGTACCATTGACATGATGGTGCTAATATATGATGAATGAAAAAGATGAACAAATCAATCTGTACTGGATGTTTGTATTTTTTTGCAAAATAAATCTCAAAACTAGTAATATATTTGCCAATTCAATTGATGAAGTAGGAAAACTTCAGTAAGTGGAAACACTACAAGAATGTGTATTTAGCATATGAATTGTAGTGAGTATAAAATTAGTGTAACTCCTTTAAATTATACATCGAAAATCTACGCTAAAACAGTTGGCTTATGATATATCCTTATTACAGTTCTCTGCTTCTGGCGCTTTTTCTCCTTGTGGACTCAAATCTATCAATGTTTTTGTCAGCATCTTGGTAAATGACCAAATAATATATTCATTAGCATACTTAAGTTGGCTTACTGCAATAAAACTGATATATTTGAGGTATGAACTGCAGTTGAAAGCTTTTTATCTTTTTACACATTTAATTTACCAGGTTTTGGCTATTGATGAAACAACTCTGCAAAATTAGTCACCAAAACTCTTTTACATATTACTTGTGAGTGTAAATGGTAAACAATTCATCATAATTAGGTATATTTGGCTCTATATTAAAAAATATGTATAGAAACATAGCATATAATTGAGCAAACCATCCTTTTTAGAAACAATTTAGTTGCCAAACAGCACAACTCATAGCCTGAGAACCAGGGCTTACTGTGGCAGAGACTTATTAAAAAGTAAAGGTCTCTCCAACTTTGGCCTCCTATTGGCAACATGCGCACACACTAGCCACAGGCCTAATATAACTTGATCACATGAGAGTTGTTTTAATAACGAGTTGACAACTCCTTAATACGAACAACAAATTGTTCTATTCAGTTATGATAAGTTACATGTATGTTATATAACTTTGTAGTGAATTTATGATGTAGAAACATTCAAGGGCTTTCCCTGAAAATGTATGAACAATGATATCAGCCAGTTGCGACGGAGGCTCCGTGTAAAAGTGGGACATAATGATAGGCAATAGAAGATATGGCAAAAACTTCCAAAGTTATGCCATGATATCTTGACTGACAATTGAGTATCACTTTTTGCGATAGGCTGTTCATAGTACATAGAAATACTCAACTATCAACATGTGTCTGTATGCATGAGACTAAAAACTTCAAAAATCCATGCACCTATTTTTTTGCTTTATGACTCAGTAAAATATGATTTTAACTTTAGAAAACAGTTTCTGCTCTGTTGCAAATGAGCAGCTGTTAAAATTACCATGATCTCCAATAATCTACTTAAAGTAATTTTGGATATTTTGCTTGATGGTCATAAAAATGAGAACACTGCTTTGCATCCTCATCATTAGATGTACATGTAATGCAATTTCATAATTTTTTGGCATTATTGATATGTGTGTTTTATTTCTTAGTTAAAAGCGTGCGTGCATCTGTAAACATATATACATATACCTATAGCATATATATATACATTATATGGTGTATAATAAGTATATATGTATATATACACTGTATATATACTGTATACATACTTATAAACCAAACATGTACATTTATATATAATTTTATATATACACTTTGTAGCTGTACTGTACTTTACTTATTGCTGTATTGTACTTATTGAAGTATCTTCGTGTAGAAGGGATAACAGGATCTGATCTAAGGATTCTTTATTTACATGTACAATATCTTCAGACACATGCAAACATACATTTATTGTGTCGTTCCTTATTTTATACATCACAGAGTTAGTGTTGGCCTAATATCTTAGATTGTAGGCATAATCTCTCAGCTTGTAGGCTGTTATGTGTAGTTGTGGAAAAATTATGTTATGCATAACTAATCCGAATTCACACACAACATGAGTGTTGAATTGCTTGTCCAATTAATCTATTTTGACTATGTTCAGTTTGTGCACTTTTGCTTAGCTTGTGGGAACTAATTTGATTATTACTGGTTCAGGTACAAGTGAAGGTGTTAAGCTATTGTAAGCATTACTAATATCTACCAGTCAAACTTACTTCTTTACTCTATAAGTCAAACAATGAAATACACAGCTAACAAAATTCTAAAACAATAATATCAATGACAAACAATTAGAAAAGCTAATAAAAATTACATCCTTACTCGAACGGTCGTCTATGCTTGTTGATCACTCTTGTACATCTGTGAGTTTCGACAGACTAACGAGAGTCGTGAGAGGCCATATGTAGAGAGTGTCAGCAGTTGAGATAGTGGTGTAGAAGAGGCTCAGCTGATGAAGGAGAAGGAGGCTCCATCGGTAGAGAAGAGAGAGAGAGAGAGGCTCCTCAGCAAGCAGATGGGAAAGCGTTCAAGGAGGCCTTCGAGAAGAGAGAGAGAGCCAGAGCTTAAGCTAGAGCCGCTGAGTCATTGGAGCTGTTCCCTTTTATAGATGTCTGGCATGTAAGATGGCTAGCCTGTGGATGTAGGTTGAGTGTTAAGGTTCAATGTTTTATGTCAGGCGTGTGAAGATATCTTGCCTGCGTAAGTCTTCAGCTGGTGCGCTTGATGTAGATATGGAGGGTGGAGCTCGTGATTTACTCCTGGTATCTAGATCATGTTTGACAGGAGTGGCAGATCTGTATGTGACTTATTTGATTTGTCTCTAATGTTTCTCTGGTGGCTTTTTGATGATGGTGGTTGATAGGTTTAATTGCTTCAACTTCCCTTTGGCATGTTCTCTATCTGGTGTTGACGCAGTTTCTATGATTGATTTCTTCCAATTCTGAAGTTTCTATTTTTTTTTTGACGTTGCCAATTGTCGAATCATTTTATTTCTTTTAGGCGTCTTGCTGCTTGTACATGTAGGTATTATATGCTTATTCTGTGGTCTGGCACTCTGGCTACATTCCCTGTTGGTATCTTGTTTTCACAGTATCTCCATACAACAAAGCGTAATCTCCTGTAAGCAAAATCACTTGTAGACGTGATATCTAGTAGGAAAAATCACTTGTAGGCGTAACCTCTCATAGGCGCAATGTTTTGTAGGTGTAATCTCTGAACACATTTATTATATATACATATTATGTATTTATATAAAACGTTACTATATATACATTCGTTTTAAAATCAAAATCTATACACGTATAATAGTTTTATGTATAGTCATTTTATTAAATATCAAGTTAAAATATCAAATAAAAAAAATAAAAAAATCAATTAAAAACATAATTAACCCACTGCAGATATACCATAAAAGTAAACATTGATGATACTCACATAGACATATGATACAGACCATGTTATAGTCATCCAGTTATTAATTAAAAATCGATCTTGCCACAATCAATACTCATGGAGAATCTAGTTTTCAGACATTAACACTTGTATGCAGGGCTGTATTGTGCAAAGAAAAAGTGGTCAGGAGACTGTCAATTAGTAGTTGCCAGAGGGCCGAAGGCCCGACTCGCCCGTGTGGGGAGGGTCTGGAAGTGGAACTGAAACGCCCTCCCAGAGAAGGAGGGTTCGGGGGCCCTCAACCGAGAAAATTTTGAGAATTAAGAGCAAAATTAGAGCATTTTAAAGTGTATTTTATATTATTTAAGGTGGATATTCAGGTTCTGCCAAGGTAAGTCATTTTGAGTCTTGCAAAGAGAGCTAGCTACAGAGTTACATGGGTTTGAATTGTAACCATATATATATATGTATATTTACATTTATAGTCATAAATATACATGCATGTACATGTGTACATAGAAGATTGATTGTTATAGCTTGACATTTGTCTTTTAAAAACTAAATTTAAGAGCACCTGTTTCAGTTACAAAAATAAGTTTAAATAATATATTACATGCACCAGGAAAAGACAACAAATAGATTACTTGGCCTGCTTAAAACTTACTATGTTTACATTATGGCCACCTAGGAATACAATGAGCAACAAAATTGGCCTGCAAACACAAATATACATGTACATGTGTACATAGAAGATTGATTGTTATAGCTTGACACTTGTCTTTTAAAAAGCTCTTCTTCTGCCAATGTGTCCATGGCAGAAATCTTTCACAACTGATTTTGTATCTATTTCAACATCTTTATATATGTGTAATATTAGAAGATTATTTAGACAACCTGCCCCATAGTGTTCCTCATCGATGTTTGGATTGTTTGAAAAGTATCTCTCGCCCACTGCATTGGTGGCAGACAAAACCAATACTAGATAATTATTGAGCCTCTCCACTTCATCGCTCGTAGCGCTAGAGCGCTAGGTAATTAATTAGTTGTTGGAAATTCCAAGTGAATGAGCTTAGACTGAAATTCTTTCTAATTAGCCGCCGAAGATCACTAAAAAGCTGGGGCGACTCAACTGCCCAGCCGCCTCAGAGAATACGGGTCTGTGAATTTTAGTGCCACGTAATGACTTCCACTATGTACACTGCCGATTTCGCAATTTCCGAGACTTTGACAGAAGAAAAGTGCTCCGGATGGTTTCGGAGTCTCTCAATAGGGCAATACAGTACTGCTTGTATGTAGTATCATTATTATGTAGTATTATTATGTAGTATATTATTATTATTATTATGTAGTATTATTTATTTCTGTATAAGTTATCCGTATAACGTGTTTGAAGTCATCCTCTCACGTGAATTTTCTTTAGGTGTTTAGCAAGTAATCTCAAACTGAACATAAATTGCTCACTGCTATCTTGTATGCAGAATACTTTTACAAGTCTTATTTTATTTAATAATATGTTTGCAAACAAAATTTTTTGTTATTTTGTTACCAACAAAATAAAAAAATGCTAACTAACTAAATATCAAGTTTTAAGGGTCGTTAAAGCTCTCAAGAGCAGCGAGGGTAAATTCCATGTACGTCCCGCATCGCTATATTTGATAAAAACGCTAGGTCAATGCAAATTTGAGTTTAAATTTCCGGTTTAATACGTCTGTTCTCATTAGCTTGTACATGTACTAGCGTTTTGCCTTTCTCAACTTTCTGTAATTGCATGTCTCTTACCCGTTCAATGCAAAGATGATAAAAGCTATACTTGTTTTTAATAATCATGGAAAGCCAAGATTGTCGAAATTCTATCAACATTATGTAAGTTTGTGTCTATTAAATGCTAACTAATAAATACTGTTGACATACCTGCCAACTCTCACGCATTGGGCGTGAGACTCACGCAATCACCCCAAAGAAAAAATGACAATGCGTGAGATTTTTGCCCCAATTTCCACAATTTTATATATGCTATCATTGATACATCAATTGCCTCAAAACCAAATCTCACGCATTGCCCCACTCTTGGGTTGGCAGGCCTGACTGCTGACGACTCACTTCACACATTTATATTGCTTGTGCATTATCAATATTTATTCCAGGATTGGAAAAAAACATGGTTTTTATAAAAAAAAAACGAATAAACCAGGTTTTTGGTATAAACTGGTTTTTTATGGTTTATATAATTTGACCAAGGTTTTTCCAATTAACATCACTTACTATAGTTGCATGATTGAGTATTGAACATGTATATGTGAAATTATCTGTTTAAGATGGCACTGTGGGAGTTATAAGAAAAAGGAGAGCAAACATGGAAATTTCAGAATAAACCTTTAATAAAACGTGAATGAAGAAATACAGAGCAAAAATCTTATCACTTAAAGTGAATATATACTGTATATATTACAACATTACAACTGTATTATATTAAACTGTATATATTACATACATTTCTATGTACTAGTAGGAATTTTAATCCCAGTGATTAATTGTGTGGTAGTGAAGAGCAGAGCACAATGATCTACTATTGCTAAAATTAAAGCAAAAATTTTGTAAATCCGGAAGGGTAGTAGTAGTGACTGAATATGTACTTAGGTATTGGTCATATGATAAATAGATACAAGTTTTCTAGCTTTTACTGGACCCAGTCTATTTCTGAATTTTGAATGGACAAACCCAAATGGTCACAATATCTGCTCAATGCTAGCATTTTGATTTTTCGAAACATGAAAAACTTTATAAACTGAATTCTAACAATCCAAATACTTTGGCTTGCACCCACCGAAAGAAATTTATTAGTTTTCAAACCTGAAGCTTTTGTCTAAAAGGATTTTATTGTTTTAATTTCTAATTATAAGCAATATTCTCTCACTGGCCAGACTTGAGAAAGTTTTCATTCATTATTAGAGAGGATGATTTCACATGGTTTTCATATTTTACTAGTTAGTAAAGGGATCATCATATGACTTGATAAAAACAATTGAGAATGAAATTCACTAATTCATTGTTGTGCTAGGAGTTGCTGTAGTTGCCATTTGAGGTCTACCACCACCTTACTACTATGTCCTAAATGAACTTCCATAGCTGACAATTACATAGAATTGCTATTTCTAACACACAGCAACCCCTAGGAGCTTAAAATATTAGTTTTCACAAAAAAAAATGAAAAAACCAAAAACATAATTTTTCCCGGCTGGTTTAAACCGATTGGTGTAAACCCTGGGTTTAAACTGAGCCAACTCTGATAGATTCATTATTTATTTATTTTTTGGCTGTTTTAAGATTTTGTCAAGTGAATGAAACTCTTGATATCTGAATTATCTGATAGCAAATATTTGGTTTTAATAGCATTCACATTCCTATTCATCAGTGGTTATTTGAGTGATATTTAACAAACAATGTCTGTAGACTGAGGTTGTGACCGCAAACATTGTTTATTAAATGTTGAGAACATACATGGTCATTATTGTGTATAAGTGTGATGTTTGTCATAGCTCCTCGTTTGTTTATAAACATAATATAAGTTTGTAAATATGGGGGCTAGATAGCAATAGCGATAATAGTGTTGTTCACAACAAACTTACTAAAGATGCAATAGAGAATAGTTAAAACAATAGTTAAGACGCGAAGTGAAAGGATTATCAGATAAGTAATTTGATTTTTATTCTGTAATAACACTGTTGATCTCATATTTTTAGCCTGAAGATGAGCAACAAAGTATCGTAACAGAGACATTTCAGCTTGTTAGTAGACGAGATGACAACATCTGTAACTTCCTTGAAGGCGGGTCACTAATCGGCGGTTCAGACTTTAAACTTATATATAGGCATTACGCGACACTCTATTTTGTCTTCTGCGTCGACTCGTCAGAAAGTGAACTTGGAATTCTCGACCTTATCCAGGTAACATATGCGCCTTTACTGCTGTTTTAAATTCAATCATTTTTATTTTCAGTGTAATAATGCCGTTTATAAGAACAAATTTTTTTCTCATTGTAATTGTTAGTTTTTGGTATTGCAAACTGGGTTGTCTTCATATGCTACTGTATACGCTATTTTAAATGCTACTGGTTATGCTACTGTATATGCTACTTTATATGCTACTGTATATGGGTCTATCCATAATCACCATTGTTACAATTACAGCAGAAATTTATTTATAAAATATTGGTATTGCATTTAAAATGATTTTAAAACAGATATTCTTATAGAGCTCAACAAGCTCTTTTGAATGATGTATAATATGTCACACTAAAGTTAATTTTTACTGAGAAATCTTTTAGTTAGTGTGTCACTCGCGTTACATCAGAGAAATATGCATTTTGAAGAGCTAGTTGCTTATCTTTAAAACTCTCTGATTTGGTGGGAAGCACAATTATAAAAACTTATTTGCCTTATTTTAAAGAAGCTTGCTGACATATGCACTAAAATTTATCCAGATGTTAGATGGTAGTTGTGAACTACATGCTTGTAAACATGTCACCGCTGTTACATTCGATTGTCACCATCATTACGCTTCTTATATTCTGTAAACTTAAAAGTATTTAAGTTCACTGCAATGAGATCAATAATGGTATTAAAGCTAATGATTACAATATATATAGACAAGCCTTAACTTGAAATGTTTTTTATTGGTTTCAAAGCATAAAATGTAATAATACAATAGTAATAATACATGACAAACATGGTTAAGCTTAAATAACGTAAGATGAAAAAATGAATATTGATCATGTAATTGGGAGAATGTACTAACAAAATGTTTTAGATCATTCTGCCTGCTCTAAATCTTCTGTAAAACAGTAGGGGAGAGCGGGGTAGGTTGGACCCCTTTTTAGGTTTCTTGCTATTGCTGCTGTGTTTTTTATCACATTTTCATGGAATTTTGTGTGACACTACATTCACTTGTTGACACCACTGTGGTCCTTTGTTAAATTTCTGGGAATTTTTTTGAAAGAGTTATTCTTGCTCTTGCACAACAAGTTCAAAAGTCCAACCTGCCCCGCATGCGGGGTAGGTTGGACCCCATAGTGGGGCAGGTTGGACTATCCATTATTAAGCTCAGGTTATGCGCAAAATAAGATGTGATATGAAAGTTTTATTTAACACAGCCAAGGTGAATAAGATAAAGTTGAATTATGGTAGAAGACAGAATTATTAAAACAGTGAAATAAAATGTTCTATACCATAAAGTTGGTACCAGAACCAGAAAAAGTCCCAGCAAAGAAGTGCTTTTAAAACAGAAATACATAAAATCTTGCTCAATCTTTGTATCCAATACAGAGAAATAAAATTTTACTCAAAATTGGTATCTAATAATCAAGTCATCTCAGATCGTCATAGAACTTGCTCAAATCTACGTTGAACATGATGCGTCTTATTGCTCTTAAAGTTCCCCCTGTAGATACTGGGTCGCCCAAATTTAACACAATATCATCTTTAGGTATGCAGTCACGGTCCTCCTTATCTGGATACTGAAAGGCACATTGTCTACTGCTGCTGACCTTGTGTAGAAAGTTAACTTCAAATCTGTCATCCTCTTTAACATCTAATACAGACCCGGCATAAAATATTGTCTTCCTGCCAGCAGGATATTTTACTAGCACATAGCAGCCTTTGGTAATTTCCCCCAGATCTTCCTGTTGCTGTTCAGGATCGAACGGATCTTCTCCAGACTCCGAGTCCGTTAATGCTATTGGCAAGATATCATCGTCATCTGAGGATTCAGGAATGGGTGCCGTTTTTCTCCTCTTTGCAGGTTGTTTGGATACTTTTGCTGCAGCATGCTCTGCAATTCTGTTTTTTTCCGGTGTATCAGTTAGAATAGCAGATGCTACTTTCCTTCTTTTGGTGTTCTTTTTTTGGCGAATGCCAGCTTTAGGCAATGGCATAAGCTGCTCTGGAGTTATATGCGAGGTTGATACTCGCCTCTGCTCTATTGGTGTTTGTGCAGATGTTGATGGTATTGGTTCACCTACATGTATATTACTGGAAGAAGGTGAGGGATGAGTAGATGTAGAAGCCTGTGGCTCTACATGTGGCTCTGGATCAGACTGTGGCTCATTATCTGGTTGATGTCTAGCATCCGGTTGTGGCTCTGCATCCGGTTGTGGTTGATGTCTTTCAGGATCTGGTTGGTCGGTCACATCAGCAGGGAGAAACTCACTGTCATCGAATATGTCTGCATTGTAGGGATATATGCCTGTTGCGCGAAACCCAGCTATAATGTTAGCATTTGTGACACTCTTTGTAAAAGCTACACCTGATAGCTGTGCCATTTCATATATGGTTATAGCACGCCCAGGATTACTTCGCTGCCATTCATCCATAGTTGAGTTAAGGTAACGCTTCAGAGGACCATATACACTACGATCTAGGGGCTGAAGTCTGTGGGAAGTGTGAGGAGGGAGAGTTAATAAGATGATATGCTTCTCTTTGCATAATTCGATTGACTGAAGAGATATGTGTGAACTGTGATTGTCAAGAATTAGCAGAGTTGGTTCGCTGCTGCATGGCTTTGCATGACTAATGAAGAATGGTAAGTATTCATTTGTAAATATATCGCTGTTCATATACCCAGTTTTACAAGCCACTCCCTTTGCACTTGCAGGAGCCCCATTTAGAAAGTGTTGTTTCATATTCACCCTTGGGAAAATGTAGAACGGTGGTAGAGAATTACCGATAGCGTTTACAGCACAACACATTGTAACCAGTTCACCACGCTCCTGAGATGCAGTAGCTCCTACTTGCTTTTTTCCCATCACACTTATCACTTTTCCAGGGTTCTGAACCGTGGTCACACCAGTCTCGTCTAGGTTGTAGATATTCTGTGGTAATATTTGGAATCTGAAACAAATAGTTCTTATTTGAAAACCAGAAACATCATAATTTAATTCACTAAATGTTAGGCTACTTATAATTTGTAGTAGAAGTCTACAAGATCTATAGCTGGCCTGCAGTATTATAATGTGAGTATTTAGTATTGATGAACTTGCCGCGGCTAAAAACTAATTATATGCTGTAGGCTCATAATAATTTGTTACATTTTGCTTACCTAGCAGTTACTTCTTTGAGCTTGTCGAAGAACAGGTTAACTGCTGGCCTATTAAATGCTGACTGTCTGGCTAACGAAGTGGCCTCTGGTGTTCTTATTGATAACTTGTGTCTCTTCATAAAAGCAGCAAGCCAATCTTTGCCAGCTGACTTATTTGTGTGCCAGCTCTCAGGTACTTTTACTTCGGTTCTGTTGTTGATAGCATATTCATATGCTAACTCACGACACTTAACAGGTGTTAAGCCATGGAATCGCGAGTCTAGGTCTTTAAGATGTGTAGCTAATGTTTGTTCCATGGCTTTGCTAAACACCATCTTCACTGTTTTACAACGGACATAGCCCTCACCAGCATTCTTTCGATGTCTTTTAAGTGTGGTAGGTGAAATTTTATAAGTATCTACTGTTTGGTCTAAAGTAGCCCCTTCACTCCAAAACTTGAGCGCAGCATCAATGTTCTCTTTGCTGGCCCCTCTCTCTGTCTTGCGTTTATAATTCCTAACCATGGTTGCCTACAATGGTATTAGTATGCATATATTAATTGTACTAATTGTCACTAAACTGAAGTAGGAGTCAAACAGGCAAAGATTATTATCATTTTCCATTATAACATTGTTGAAGGGGCAGGTTGGCCTACAGGCCAACTTGCCCCTTTCTCAAAAGGCCAACCTGCCCCTTCTGACCTTTGCTAGCAAGATTGTATTTTTTTTTAATTCAATATTGTTTAGCTGTAAAATTTTATCTGAATTTTGCTGAATACATGGTAAACATCCCTCAAACAGAGTTTGGGGGCAAAATAACAATTCAATCTAGAATAAATTGCTAAAAGTTTTTATTTCTTATAGTTACTTTTTAGGCAGAAAATATAGATTTGAAACTTATTTACTTACAATTGCACATGTCTTGTTCAGTCATTGACAGGAAGTGATGAATTGACCTTGACCTACATATAATGTGGAAAGATAACTCTGAAAATGCACATATTGCTCAAAATTTACAAAGTCCAACCTGCCCCAGGGGTCCAACCTACCCCGCTCTCCCCTACTGACCTCTTTTAGAGAGAGTAGGACGAGACAGTGACTTGGCTATGTGATGAAATTCTACCCATGCTATATTTTTGTATTAACAACAAAAGTGTTTTTTGGCTTCACTCTTTTAAAAAAAACCTGCACTTCAGCTTCGAGGGCATCTACACTTTTTACCACTCCTACATAATGCCTAGAAGTTTTTTTCCAGGCAGCAATGTTAGCACAAAATCACCTTCTTTCAATGTGCTTGCTAGTTGTTTGATGGGTTCGGAAGTGCACTCTTTTTCTGGATCACTAATTGCATGGTCATCATGATCAAAAGTAAAAAGTTGAAACTTTTCAATGGAATACTTTTACTTTTCTATTTCTTTGCTTTATTTTATCTTTTCTCATCTCTAATGCCATCTTCCGACAATGATAGTCCAACTGTCATTGCCAGTTTATGGACAGTCTGGCGACCTTTGCTTGAGCTGTTTAGAAGTGCTCGATCAATCTTTTTACAGCTTTATTTTCAGATTGTGGGCTGCCAAATCTGGAAGTGGTTGCTACAAAAAATGTATTTAAACTTTAATATTTTTTTTTTACAAAATACATGAAACATTAACTTGAAACATCCATAATGTACGCATATGTAGTAAAGCATTAAGTTTTTTGAAGAAAAAAAAATGAATGTACATACCTGGTAATTTTACGTTCAAAAGTTTTTCCCGATCTCTGTATTGCTAAACTCTAATTCTTGCTTTTTCTTGAGTTTCTTCCAATTGATCTTCTGTAAGTTGAGCTCTTCTTTTTGTTTTACTCTTTTGATTCTGACTAGCTTGGGCAGTCAAATATTGAGTCTATTGTTTTGAACATTGACGTATTTTGTTACGGTATTTACGCATCTGCTCTGCTGATGTTGTCTTACCCATGTTGAAAGCAGAAATGACCTGCAGACTTTCCACCTAACAATATTCTGTTTCAAGCACTTGTTACAAGTTACTCCCATGAGTAGATTTGATTAAATGTTGAACCATTTTCAGTATCGGAGTCGCAAGTCTTAGTAATACATTTGTAAGGTAGCAACCGTTTGCTAACTTGCTAGAAGCTTGTTAAGTTCCCACAATGGCTTAAATTTATAATATAATGAGTAACTCATACATGAGAACATCAACAACTCCACAAATTACTGTTAAATGTGAAATTCACTCAAATTAATCCTATAATTATATGAGTTGATGGGTGTAACAATGGTGACAGCGTAACAGCGGTGACGCAAATTTCGGAAATATGTGCAACTTTGAGCAAAACTGAAATTGGTTAAAGGTACAGCGTATAAAGTTAGCGTTGAAAACAAATTAGTACTAATTTTGAACTAATAATACAAGTCTAGCAGAAACTTATTGATGTTTCCTGTCACCATTGTTACTCAAAACAGGCCAACTGATAAAAGAGCCCCACACCAATAGATCAGTGCACACAATATTAATTTATGCATTAACGGGCAGCAAAGCCATTGTGAACTCCATTACAATTAGATATTTGTGTTCAGAGTAATATGTATGCCATGTACAAGCATCTCTATCTTGCCATTATGACTATAAAGTATTTTGTGCATATACACTAACTTTAGCAAACTATTCAAACACGATAGAGGAGCACTACCCCCACAATTATTTTCTATTTTAGGGTTTGGTATGTATACTTCATATGTGAAGCATTATTTTAATGAAATTACTGTTTTGAAATTTTGCCAAAAAATCCATTTTTTTATGGATAGACCCATATGCTACTTTATATGCTACTGTATATGTGCTACTTTATATGCTACTTTATATGTTATTTCATATGCTACTTCATATGCTAATGTATATGCTACTTTATATGCTACTGTATATACTACTTTATATGCTTTGTTATTTCAGGTATTTGTGGAAACTCTAGACAAATGTTTTGAAAATGTCTGTGAGTTGGACATCATCTTCCATGTTGATAAGGTACCATTTTATTATTACCATCATCATTATTGTTATTACTAGCTCATTACTACTCTTAATATTATCATTTAAACATTCTGGCTTTGGTCCTTTTATACTACAAAGAGGAAAATTATATACAACATGTAGATATAAACTTACTTACTTAAAGAGGAAAGTTATATACAACATGTAGATATAAACTTACTTCAAAAATTCAAAGACATTACGCTGTCTGACATTCTCAACTTCATATTTGAGGTTATTCAATCTTTTTTGCAGATGCTACAGAAAAAATTTACAATTACTTGAAATTGTTCCAAAGCTTTCGTTGTAGCACATCTTGGTTTGCAATTTCACTTAAGTATTGTGACAATCACTGAGTGCAATAGAATTGGTTATGTTTGACCACCTTAACCTCTACATAGAGCATTGAGATGTTCAGGTTTATTTAGACTATGGCTAAATAACACGATTCCCTTGAATGCAGCCCTGCAGCATATTGAAATGTTACTAAAATGCAACATGCTTCCTTATGTGGTCATCTATCCTATTCCTTGTACCAACATTGCAATCATTACACTGACCAGGGATTTTGTTCTCTGAATACGCCTAATAATGTTGTTAGGTTCACCACATTCTTAATGAGATAGTCATGGGTGGCATGGTGCTTGAGACAAACACCTCTGAGATCATGACTAGAATAGAAGAACAGACCAAATTGGAGAAATCAGAAGTGAGTATGTCCTGTATGGGTATCATTCTAGCCTCAAGGTCTAAGGGCGTTCATATATAAATACATAAACCTCTGAATTGTATCCAATCCAAGTACATAAAGATTGCTCCAATATATGTGCGGTTGACCTATCAGGCAGATCAGTTATAATTACATACAACCTTTAAGGCTCCAATATAATTGGACTAGTTTCTAAGGGGGACGAGATATATATATATATAGATATATATATATATATGTACATCTGCCTCTTAAGTTGTTTAGAATTATATATGCGTCAACCTCTGGTAGATAAGCTCTACAGTCGGCCAGGTACATCCAGCATAAATTAAGCAAATGTTTAAAGTAGATGAAATATAAAGAAACATTAAAGATGGGTCCGATATAAATACTATAACCCCAAGGCAGGTCAGCCATAAAATGCAACCAATTTTCATTCAGTAATGCGCAGAACAAACTTCGACTCACGATGACCTCAACATACTAATTGTTCGATATACCTATAGGTCGTAAAATTTGAGCTAATATTTGCCTCAACAAAGGGTCTAATTTTCAACATTTACAATTTCTAAATCCCGGATACCAAGAAAACTATACAGCCTGGTATTATTGGTGAAAAAGTTAATGTTATTTCTTAGAATTGAAGCAAGACCTTGTATTATATATTTCTCAAAATTGGTTGTATGCGTATTCGACATTTTGATTGTCCAGCTATAGCTATTATTTTAGCATTACGCCTACACGTTACGATGCCCCTGTTAGGAAATTTCGATCCAAAGCGTTATTATATTCGATATATCGTAACCACACGCTAATTATTTTAGCAATGCGCCCACATGTTACAATGGCCCTGCTAAGAAATTTTTTTCGTAAGGTTCCATTACTATATATGGGGTCAAGGCCAGTTCTTCTTACACGACGTGAAAATTTGTGGGAAGCGCTTCGACATTTTCTCTCCGTTCAGTCCGACAAAGACAGTACGATATCTCATTTTTACATTTGCGCCAGTATCGATTGTGTAGTTGTTTTTGTAGTGTTTTGTGTAGTTGAAATAAATTGAGAGAAAAAATAAAAACAACTGTGAAGGTTTTCAAACTTTGTCAAACAACTGTAACTTTCAAACTTCATATCATGAGGAAAATGTTTTAGCAGGTCAAATTAGTTAAAAAAAATCAAACAACTATAAAAGGGTTTAGATATAAATGTGAAATAATTAGCAAGTAATAGCTAAATTAAGTCGGTTTCACTACGATTACAATGAAAGATAATTCGGTAATGATACAATTAATACAAACTGAGAAAATGAAATAAAAGTCCTGAATATGTTGAATTAATAATAACAATTCTTGCATAGAAATGTGTGTATAAAAAATGTTACTGTTCCATCAGAAGCTATCCATCAAAACTTTTTTCATGATATGCAGTTTGAAACTTAGAATGGCAAATGTTGTTAAATGTTAAATACATATCAATTTTCTGACCAAAGGCTTTTTTATTACCTGGGCAACGCCGGGTAGCACAGCTAGTAAAGCTACAAAACTGGCTGGTGAAAAGAGTGCAAATCAAAATGCTTGAAATAGGGGAATTGTGAGGCTGGCCAGGATAGTTCAGGGTTGGAAAAAACCACGGTTTTTATAATTTTACCAAGGTTTTTGCAATTTTAAGTCTAATTAACATCACTTACTATAGCTGCATGATTGAGTATTGAAGATACATATGTGGAATCATCTGTTAAAGATGGTACTGTGGGAGTTGTTATGGGAAAAAAGAGAGAAAACATAAGGAAATTTCAGAATGAGTCTTAAATCAAACATGATCGTTGAAATACAGAGCAGAAATCTTATCACATAAAATGAATATTTTACATACAGCTCTATGTATAAGTAGGAACTTTAATCCCAGTGATTAGTCATGTGGTAGTGTAGAGCAGAGCAATAATGCAGATGCATTGCTAGTGTTTGGAGCAGTGGCAGATGACTCAACTTCTGTCACCTGAATACTAGCATCACTGTCTAAATTGGTGTTTTCAGCTTGACATTTTGCTACGTGAGCTTTAACCCTATCTGCGTGACCTCGCGTTACGACAGCACACCTATTACGTTTTGCCTTAAAACCTTTGCCTTTCAAAACACAAAAAACTTGATGAACTGAATTCTAACAATCCAACGACTTTGGCTTGTGCCCAATAAATGATATATTAGTTTGCAAACTTAAAGCTTTTGCCCAAAAGGATTTTATTGTTTTAATTTCTAATGATAAGTATTCCTTTCTCACTGACTAGACTTGAGAAAGTATTCATTCATTATTAGAGACGATGATTGGATTAGTATATTTCACATGGTCTTTATATTTCATCAGTAAAGAGATCATCATATCACTTGATAAAACCAATTAAAAATGAAATTCACTAATTCATTGTTGTGCTAGGATTTCATGTAGTTTCAAATTGAGCTCTGCCATCAATTTACTACTGTGTCCTAAACAAACTTCCACAGCTGATAATTACATTTAATTGCATTTCTACCGCACATGAACCACTAGGAGCTTAAAATATTATATTTTTCACAAAAATTAATGAAAAAACCGGTTTTTTCGGGCTGGTTTAAACCAAGCCAACCCTGGGATAGTTAGAAACAAAATGTTCCAAATCTCAAATATAAAAACAAAAATAGAACGATGATATGTTAATTTAAAGTTGACATGGTCTATGTTAGACTAGCTCAATATCTTTATTACTACCTCTATCTTCACAGTCAGTCTCCGAGATCACTAAGGCTACATCTCCATTCACGTCTTCAATTTAAAGGAGTGACAATAAAAAATTTTCTATTGGTTAATATGTTACTAGTTTATTTTTTTTACATATAATTCAGTTGTTTTTGCATTTACCAGTAGTTTTTTACATAGTTCTATTTGATGTGTTCATTGTAATGCTATATATGATCACCTGAAATATTTATCATTATGATTTGGAGCTTTGGAACCAATTAAACAAAAGACAATAAGGAAATTTGGCTGTTTGTGGCATTGGCTTGGTCTCATAACTTTTGCAAGCACGTGTTCCTTGCACATCACCAATTACACCTGCTGTCTCTCATTTTTCATAGTGCTAGGTTTGCCAAATTCCACCACAAAAAATTGATAAAACCAAAGGACTTCATATTTTATAAGTTTATTTGAAATATATCATATATAAAAAACTCGTACGCATTATTTCTTGTGTCTCCCAATGATTAACATGTCGGTGTTAACATTCATTCTATCCACTGACCATCAACCTTCATTGTCTTTCTTTAGAAATTGGTGGATCCTGGCCTGTTTTTCCAACGTTATAACACCCTCGATCATATGGATGATATAGAATCTAACAGGTCATACTTCCTGCTGCTTGCCAACGCTTGATTGATCTTTTTAAAAACTAAAACATGTTTTACGATCCCTCGATTCACTTGATCATTCAGGTTTGGGGTTGTAATGCCAGCTTTCAGTAATAACCCGTCATTACCCACATCTCTATGCCTTAACTCCCACCACTCTGTATAACACTATTGAATGAGCTAATTCTCATGTAGGGTATGAGAAGAGGGTGAAACTGATTTGCTTCCAGTTCTTCCTGAAGGCATTGCACTTATTTTATTACCAGCTATTATCGTCCAATTACGGTTGCCTGTTTATCCTACTGTATTCCATTTGTAGGCTGGTATAGGAGCAGCTCCGCAGAGAGCCGCTGCCGCGATTAAAGATATGAACTTACCTCAGAAATTCAAAGACATTAAGTTGCCTGACATTCCTAACTTCAAGTTTTAAGTTATTCCATATTTTTTACTGATGTCATGGAAATTTTTGAGATTGCACACATACAGCAATGTCATGTCGTCAAGCAGTGACTGAAATAATAGCAATGTTTTTTTCCATCCCACTTAGTTTTTTATATTACAGATAGTCATGTTAACTATAATAAACTTACCACATCTGTAATAAATAGTATCAAACTGGGTTTGGCCAAGGTATTTCTGGCAGCTAAGATCAGGCCTATCGGAACAGCCCATTATATTCACTCAGCCAAAACGGAATGGGATTTGTGTGCAGAACTAAAGCAAGCCAAAACAAAAAATGTTTCAGATGGGATTAAACTTTTAGCAGCTCAGGATTTTCCAGTTTCAGCTTTTTGAGCAAACTTTTGGTGAGTCCAATATCAACACTTCCACTAAATATGTCTTTTTCATTAGCAACTCCTTTAATATCCATATGTAGTGTCGCTTGGGCAATCTTTACTGGTGACACTGCGATGACTAGCTCTTCGTTTACACATACTAAAACATGAACAGACAACCTTGATTAGCGCATGGTAACTAATCACATGAAGTAACTTGTATTGGTAGACAAGAGTGAAGCATTATGCAGGGCCGTAGTAGTGGCTGACCCAGTAGAAGTTGAAGGTGATATTTTACTAGACTGGGGGTTGCTGGAAATGATGAGAATAACGTTGAATTTTCCTATAGAGTTGGGATACAGCGCATGGGTTCACCATATAGATTATAGAATAATCATTAAATGCAAAGTTGTCCATGCTATAGCAATAACGTGAGTTTGGAGTAAAAGGCAAATACAATATCAGAAAATGCAACATCCATAGAAGAGTCATTAAATTATAGCAGACTGTGATTATGTAAACTATAACCTGTAGGAAACAGGTTATTTAGCCTGCAGTCCTTGGCTTGCCATAATAATGGGTCAAAACTAATTCATGTTCAAAACTGGGCTTCTGGTGTAATTCATATGACATCTAATGTTTTAATGTTTCAGCTGTGTGTGCGTGTGTGTGTGTTCGTTTGTGTGTGTGTTCGTGTGCCCATGTGTGTTCGTTTGTGTGTTTGTGTGTTCGTGTGCGCATGTGTGTGGTGTGTGTATACCGGAGTGCTAGGTGTACTGTAGACTTGAAAATTGTGCTGAATATTGGGGTTTGTTCGAAGTTATTCCAGTTGTCTTATGACCCCATGGTTTACAGTGTTAAAGAGCTTACTTGCTACGCCTCCAATAACCTAAGAAGCCTAGCGACCTGGATAAACCAACTATTACCTTGTTAATAAGTAAAAATCATATTTCCAGCTGAGTAGAAAGAGGTTCTCATACACATGCAATGATCCATAGATTACTCAGCAATGCATTCAAGTAGAGCAAAGGGGTGACTACACACACTGAAGAAATGCAGTGTTGCTGTAGCAAACACGTTGTTAACAAATTGTGCACAAATGAGTACATACATCTTTAATAATTAACATAAAACCGATGCGTCTGAGATCGGTTGAGATACTTGATTTCAACGAACATAATTTCAATTCCGATTTATTTGTTTGTCGCACAAACTAATTTCACTTGATATTCATTTTCAAACAATAAGAATGGCAGGACTTTACACAAACAACTAGTTGTATTTGAACAATTATATTCTCGTGTATAACAGTTAAATGAAAGCCACTAATATCAATTGTAACTGCTCGTGAAAACTTAGAAGTAACTTGTTACGTAATTAGATGTGTTAAAATCGAAAGTTGTGTTTATTGACTCTATTTTTTGTGTATGTAAAGCAAACCAAAAAGCTGCACAAATGTTATTGTTATCACAAATTGTCAACAATCCGTTTTAGATATTAGGTATGCTGTGAATAACTAAACAGTAATGGAAAATCTAGCAAGGACATCATGGTCTTTGGAGGAATAAGGCCAATTCTTATTGGTCAGTCTAATTGGTGACATGGAGCATCATTTAGCAGTATCAGTGTGGCAGCAACATATCCCTACAATACCATCAAACTGATAGTATGTCACCTACACACCATCACATTCATAGTTTGTCCCCTACACTACACATCACATTCATAATGTGTCCCCTACACTACGCATCACATTCATAGTGTGTCCCCTTTGTAATGGAGCAATCCTCAAAGGCGTAGGGAAATTTCACCTCTGGAAACATTCAGATTGATACCAACGTATTTTGACATGATATCAAAAGACCCACGGCTAACAAACCACTAAAATTGTATGTTTATCAAGGGCGGTTTACTTCCTTCCGTCGCTACTAGTAATCACTCCTAATAATATCCTGGTCATATTTTTAATAATTTATTGATTAAATTATTTAGTAATCGCTCAAATATCACAATTAATATTTAAGCGATTAATATATTTAATATAATACGCTCTGCTTGCCCATTCGGCTGAAGACATGCAACTGCTTATAGATTGATTTGTTAGAGCAGCATCAAAATTCAACCTAAAGATGAATGTAAAGAAAAGATAATGTCAATATCAACTTGTACAGTCATGTGCAAATTTATAGAACAGCTTACTATAATCTGATATTTCTAAAATATATATACCCTATAGGATGAAAATATTCGATGGATATAATAATTCGCGATTTTGCAAACAGTCAATTCTGCAAATTATTAAATTCCGCGAATAATTAGTTTTATTTTTAAACACAAGGGAGAATAACTACTGCCTCAAATTAAAAACTAGCCGCTAGGCAGAAGTACTAATCGTAGCCGAGTTCCAAAACTTTTTAAAATCATTGCCGGGGCTTCGAGTTAACCCCATTGCTAATGCATCACACTTCTTTACAAAATTATTCAAGGTTCTCACAAGTTATTCGGCATGGCGTCGTCATCGCAAAAATCTCTCCTGCAGTCTTTTTACATTGAAATCAACTCCATCAACCGCTAATACCGAAGTTGATGACGATAATGTTTCTGATCTGGACATTATGGTATGTATTTGATTTGCAGATACGTTTTTCCATAATTAACCACGTTAGTTCATTATCTTGTTTAAAAACTGATCGCTTTCATTCAATACTTCAGCTATTGTTTTTGTACTTGCTTTACACTTATTAATATTTTTCTTTTTTGTGTCCACTGCAGATTGAGAATGAAACAGAATCTATTCCGATTACGAAAACTAGAGACAAGTAGTAATATTCACCAAGGCAGGAATTTTGGCAGAGAAGCAACCAGTCATCCTAGACCCTTCATCAACAACAACTCCTTGATATCGATGCAACAAACATGATTATATTATATATATTCTGTTTCATGTATAGATATATTATAACTTATTACAAACTTGAGTGTACAAATAAAATATTTTAAATACAAATAAAATTTTACAAACGATGAATAGAGTAAATAAAAACAGTTTAGCCCATATGGTGGATGTCTGGCAATAAAATTAAACTGATACTCTTTATAAGTAAATACTAGCATTTAATGGTGCTCTCTGGCTAGTTATTTTGGTAATAGCAGCTCTATATCACTGTCACTGCCTTGGGTAGATGTTAAAGGCGATTCTCTCGCTACTACATGGCTAGTAAGGGAGTTATCATCAGAGCTCCCCTCGTGGCTTACTATTGCAAAGTTCTGCCAGTTGGCCAAAAATTTGTGCTCGTTAAAGCATTCTTGTTCCTTTTTTAAAACAGATATATTCTCCTCATTAGCAATGGCGGTCACTTCTACCTCAATTTCAAGACCTCTCTGAATGATTGGTGATCTTCTAGGAATGACATCTACCACCCTTGCAGTCATTGTGCCTCCGTGTATGATGAAAGAGTTGCTTACTCTACTTATTTCACGGGGTAGATGACCAACCGTTGCGCAGTCTGCGTTTATTAGCTCTAGTGCAAATAGGTCGTGCAGATTATTGGGCTCACTCTCACATTAAAACAAATAATGAAGCGGTAGGGATGGAAAAAATAAATATTGTGTTTTACAAAAGAACCAAAGTAAAATTCAAGTATTAATTTTAGAGATGCCCCGATTCTAAATTCACCAGCCGATTCAGATACCGATCCGATATACCGATCCTAATTGAAAAATAATCCGATTCAGATCTTTTGTGTTGCATAGATAGTAGCTCATTTTATTATGCAAATACAAACATAATGCAAAGAAAACATGAATATTATTGTATTTATTTGTTTGCATTTATAGAAAAAATATATACATATTCACATACCGACATACCGTGCATGTAGTAACAAAACTGTTCATGTTTCTTGTAATTTGTAAATAAAGGTAATTACTGTTAGTGGTACAATTCTATCTGTGATAACGAAGTCCCTCTTCTATTGTTGAATGAACTGCTGTGTCTGTACAAGTTTAGAGCAAATCAATGTTTCTTTTAAAAACCGTTAGTGATTCGATTATCTCAGTAAGACGTCTCTTTTCTTCCATCATTATCAATGTAGCCGAGCGTACTGAAGGGGGATTCCCTTGCAACAGATGTTGGAGGACAGGCTACATACCGATACGCCACTGGGGTTACCGTTTTTTGTACAATACAAACGATCCATTGTATCGTCAGGATCAAGAGAGTGATGGATAACTTTATGCGTCGACTGTTTAAATTACTTTCGTAATGCTAGTAAATAGAAATATTACACTGCGTTCTTGTTTCCCACTTTTGTTATCTTGTTCGTGATTGTTTACGTTCTGGCTAAAAAGTTTCCTTCGCTGTGTTGATCAGGCTATAGACATGAAATAAACTGTGTGGCAGGCCTGAAGTTCATTAAGTAAAAGTAAGAAGCTTACAGCTGATGATTTTTTATTAGTATAGCAGGCTAAAATACAGTTTTCTGTTAAATGGTTGATCTGTAAAAAGTATCGGAAGGTTCAGATTTTTTAAGAAAAGATCGGCCGATACCGATTCAGATACTTGACACTCATATCGGCACCGATACCGATTCCGATACCAAAATCGGGGCAACTCTAATTAATTTAGTAAATGGTTATGAAAAAACTCATTACCAACCACAAGTTGTTGGTTCATTAAATGCCTCCAAATCGATGAATATTCATGAAAACCTCTGGACGCAGCAAGAAATTTATAGCTTAGCATGATCGACTCGTAGTTGTCAGCTAAATAGACACCTAAACGCGTGGTGTACGCATGTGCGGCTAGCAACACACATTGCTTTATTGCTAGCGGCAATAGAGTTAACTCTTAATAAAGAGTGATTGTGTTCATCCGCGAATAAATTGTTCGCGAATATGCATAAAAGAGGAAATTTGCGCGAAACTAAACTCCGCGAATATTTTCATCCTGTAGGGCAATAGTTGTAATTTGTCTTAAAAAGGACAAGAATATAGAAACTTTGTATCATTTTAATGCTCAGAATCTCCTCAATCAGTTTTTCTCATTTGCTAGTCTTTAAAACCAGTACACTGGATGTTACAATGCTAAGCAGTGTTAAATGTAAATATTTTATTTACTAAATGATATTTTGAGAAACAAGTGGTTAAACTGTCAAGAATGACTGAATCTATAATTTTAGTCAAATAGAATGGAAAACCTTTGAGAAAACTTCAAAAAATTTAACGCAATGGCCTGGAAGAATTACAACCTATTAACTTCGCTAACGTTTCATAAGAAGCGGATCTCATCACGTGGCAGTGTTATGTTATTAGGAGTAAAAAACTTCAATTTGCAAACAATACAATGACATCACAGAATAGTGCACTTTTTTAAGATTAAAATGGTAAATAAATTCCTTTTATTTATGTTGACTATAATGGGCTTATTAAGCCCTACAGTTCAAATCTATGAAAATTATTGGGTGGTCTTATACTGTTACACATGACTGTAAAGCTTCGGCACCGACCACCTGATGTGCTGTGGGATGTCTGTGGTATCTAGTCTATAGGATCCCACAGACATCCTAATAAACAACTAGCCACTCCACTCTGTACAGATGCCACAGACCTGGGTAGTACCATATCCAGTAATGTCAAAATTGTTAACGAACTTAGTCACAAAAGTGCAACTGCCAGTGCCTCCTTTGGAAAACTTCAGAATTGTTTGTGGATGAACAAGCATGTAATCATCCGGGTAAGTGTAAGGTATACAGAGCTGTAATACTAACAGCCCTATTATAAAGAGCTGAGACCTGTGTCACAGTATTTCTAGATGTGACAGGGTTGTTATTCACTGCTGTTGCAGTCAAAGCAAAGCCAATGCTATTACTGCTGTTTATTTAGTATTTTGCAATATTATTACATACTCATTATATACGCATTATGTGGCTCTCAGCATGAAGAGCCAGGCTTGTAAGCAGAGCTAGCTAGAGAGTGGTAGAATACACATGTGAATAATAAAACTTGCTCTGAAGCACTTACTAGAACCAACATCTACATACAAACATAAAACAACCTGAACAGTGTAACAAACGCGAGTAAAGAGAGTGCACGCTGTCATGATGAGACAACTACACAATATAATGAATCTCATCTAGAAAGTTAAAGCCAAGAACACGGAAATCCTAAAACAGGCTGACCTCCCATCTATGGCAGAAATTTTGATAAAAAAAGGCCTAAAATGGCTAAGCAACGTGCACGGGATAGGTCACGAGCGATTTTCAAAACGATTATTATATTTACAACTTTAAATAGGAAAGAGGAAACAGGGCAGACCCTGGTTGAAATAAAAAGATGCAGCTAAGCATAACATGAACTTGAACATATTGAACCATAAAAGATGCCGGGAAAGCAGAGCTGCATGAAAGTCTGTGATGAAGCCTAAACCATGAGAAAGCCATTGTCGAAACAACTGACTGCAAGAAAAAGAGAGAATGTGACAAATCAAGCTGTAGATTATTCGTTTCTTACGAGTGCGCAGAGCATCAAGGAAGGAATACTTACGATGATGGTGAAAAGATGTCTCTATATGAAGAAGCAAGGCTCCTGGAAGAGTTGATGCTACCATCCCCGATACATGGCTAAAAGGAGAGAATTGATGACTCTGGAGTCAGCAATAAAATATGTCAAGGTAGTAAATTGTCTCAAGACAGTTATCATTGCACAACCATGGGTTTGTGCTCACCATAAAGGCATGTCCGTTAGACGATGGAAAAAATAAGTATTTAATGATAACAAGTGCACCAGCCACAGCTAATGAGATCATAAGCTCACCCTAACATCAGTGTGCCATGTACAATTGGACCACCATATTTCTCACTTGCTTTTTCATTGATGTGTATTATGTTTTTGTCTCCCGAAAGTTCCGCGAACAAATTGACTTCATTCTGACTGAATATGCGGTGAGAAGAGAGGGTTGTGAGGGAGCGGAATGAAACTGGTATTTTACCGATAGAGCAGAGGAGCGTTAACATCCTGCAATGAATAAGGTGATAGAAAGGAACACATCGAGTACTGTCACTCAGATTTTTATCAACTCTTTGAAGAAAGCATCAACATACAAAGATGTGCAAGAATTATGTGGCCATAGCGTATGACTCGTATCATGCGGATTTGGAGTTGTGTTACCGTGCGATTTAATTGTTTCTTTGGACATTCGCATGATGTAGATTGACTCCAGCGTCTTTTTGAAAAAAGGTAAGGAATTGTACGCTATAAGTTAGTAATTAGCAACGCATATTTCAGCGACACAAACGCGGGAAACTCGATTGAGAAAGGACAACGAATGTATTGAAAATGTTTAAAATTGAATAGCTAGCGCAGCATTTTAATGCGCATCAATCGCAAGTGCTGTTTCCACTATTCACAAGCATGATGGATTCGATAAAGTTTTGTGAATCGCAAAACTCACTTAGCTTGCCGATTTATGCCGTTTCCATGATGCGATTACCTTGCGGATTGGCTACAATTTGTGAATCATGCGCTTCATAGAAACACAGTGATATACAGAATTACAACAATCCATCGTTTTTTTTTACTTCATCACCCTATTTGCACATGCACTCGTCTACGAAAAAGCCGCCATCTTTGTAGAAAACGATCGCCATTCTCTCGATTGATAGTATTTTTCGGTGTTGTTCCGATACTAAAATAAAAAATTTGCTAAAAAAAGCATTGTTTGCAATGCTTTTTTGATTTGCAGAAGCTTGTTTTGATTGCAGAAGCTTCGTGTTTTTAACGATAAAAGTTGTCCATAAAGATGGCAGACAACGATAGAATGACGTCACGAAAAAACAAAGGATTCTCAAGTTTGGTTGAGATTCAGGAGAGCGTAGCAGATCGGCTTTTCTTCAATCACCAGGTGAAGTAGAATCTCCTAGCTCTAAATCGTCTGTACACCACTTCTAGCAAAATGTATTGCAAATGCAATTTGTTCTTATAAAAATTAAACGTGCAATGCCAAACTATCGACAAATTACATGTACACAATATTTGTCTTTACTATGGCAGCTGATATAAAAAAGAGAGTACTGCATGTTGCACAGAGCATCATTATATTCAAATATAGTTGTGACTACTCCATAATCGACGCAACTTTAGTACACAATACTGTAAGCCAAATTACGCGTGTCTTGAGAAAGTTAATTGTATTAACTCCGTGGTACTCAGACTGAAAAGTAATTGGGATATTTAATATTTCAATTCAACTTACCTCAATTTGCACCTATATTTATAATATAAAAACAATACTTGTATTTCTTCTTTAGTACATTAGTTTACATTATAGCATCATTAAACTACCTATTATGATGTTTCTAGCTTGATAGTTCTGATGTGCTTTACAAGTTACTTCAAATTGGGAGCCAACTAGATAAAAAAATGGCCTCAGGTAACATTACTTGTTGTGAACCAATTTTTATATCATTGCGTAGCTAAAAGATTACTATTTTTGGTTCCAGTGAACTTATTCTACTTACAAGCATATTTGTGGCAGAGCAACTCTACAAAACTGTTGCAACCATTTTTTGTCACTCAGGGTCTTTGTACTAGTTTGGATTGCCATGGTCTTACAGATCATACAACTGTCAGGTGACTGCCTAGCCATGTACCTTGCTTTACTATCCTTGTTTTTTTGTGGCGTCATTTTATCGTTGTCAGCCATCTTTATAGACAACTTTTATCGTTAAAAAACGAAGCTTTTGCAATGAATTTTAGAAAACGGTGCTTTTGATTGCAATTTTTTTATTATAGTATTAAAACAACACCAAAAATACTATTAAATAAAGGAATGACAAACGTTTTCTACAAATATGGCGGCTTTTTCGTTAACGAGCGCATGTGCAAACGGCTTGATGACGTGAAAAAAACACCGATGGATTGGCATGTTTGTGGAATATTCATCCTATAAATGTCAAGAACAAATGCATAAGTATTGAAAACTCGCATTAAAGTTAATTATCTTTTCCACCCAATGCCAGTAGAGATTAACCATGTGTTCTCTGCATGCTCCCGAAAGGTCTCTTTTCATACAAACTAAAAAGTATTAGATGATAGAACCTGACAGTGATAACAGTCCGCTCACCATAAGTTCACAAAACTTGCTACTGTCATCAGCCTGATGATAACAACTGCCAATGTTGTTTGTTATAATAGTGACTTGGCCTAACGGTACCAAAATACAGGTAGGAAATGTGCAACAATTCAGGTTCGGCTATTCTGGCCAATGTAATTCAAGTTTAGGCTGCAGGATTTTTCACAAGAACTATTTGTACATCTTGGACATATTACGAACTAGCCCAATGCCCAGCATTGCAAGGGTTTTATAAACCAGCTTATAAATAGCGATAGGTAATTTAGTTGACTGCCACTTGCCATTAGCCTGGCACATTGCCAATGGCTAATTTGAGTAAGCTAGTAAACTTACTAATAATAAAAACCGTGAAAGCAAGCTTTTGTGGCGTTGCGCAACAAAAAGTGCTACGCGTATTTTAACCCAGATAACAATTCGTATCACCCAATAAATCCGTTGCATCTCCCATAGCTTAATTGATTAGTTTATTGCCTGGTGAACAGGAGGCTACGAGATCAAATCGAGCAGGAAGTTGATCTTACATTCCTAGATTGTATTAGCTATAGCTAAAAAGACTGAACGACGGACTTAGAGATTTATATAGATTCTAATAAACTATGACTATAAACAGGCTTCAACCCATTCAGGACTGTTCCCGGTTACTACGGGAAGAGTTGTGCTCTCCAGGGCCCGTTCCCGGAGTCTCCGGGTTAAACTTTGATTTGCTCTATTGCTTAGCTGTTTAGGTACATCGGTTTTATTCATTCACCAAACGAAGTTTAAGAGTCTGGGCATCATTTTGATACCAAATATGTGATTGGACAAGAGAGTTTTAACTAACAAATTACGTGATAGATATCAATTGTTTTGAAAATTTGTTGATCGCCATTTTGGAAAAAGTTTATCCGAACGATGGCAAAATCTTAAAGTGAATTAGATGTGGTAATCAGCTCAGGGGAAGAAAATAGCAACGAAAGTAATGTTCAAGAAGAAAATGAGAATTTTCTGATGGAAGAAGGTAAGTTTTATGTGGCTATTTATAGAATTTTACCGAAAAAAAAACGATAAAAGGCCGAAATTTTTCTTGTGAATTTCTAACAAACTTTATTCTAGCAGTGTAAGATATGGATTTATTCATGATACACATGATTATAACATTTTCAATCTAACAAAATTTAGATCTTTTTGCAGCATGTACTCATCACTCTATTACCCCATAATAAATAATAATTTTATGATTTCCTTGTAGAACTACAAGATAATAAAAACTTCTTATTTCATTTATATCCAATTGTTCAACCCACAGTTAGTCAAGCATATAGTTCTCAACCTCAATATCTACTATAAACTAGCCCCAACTACTTGGCCCTAATATTGGTTGATAGGGGACACTTACCACAGTAATCATCTTCATGACTTTCTGTGTTTATATCTACAGTATCAAAAAATATTTGCAATTTGTATTACCAATTGTTAGCTGCAGCAGACTACTTATTTTCAATTTTTTATCAGGTATTTACCCTGAAAAGCTACTAGAGCACAATTTTTTCTAGGCTGTACGAGAAGTTTGAAAGCAAATATGTTGCTTACTACCGATCATATTTGCTACATGTAGGTGAAGACAGTCAAGGGCTTGTGAGTGATGATGCCATTGATGATGAGCCTAGGGCTTCAACACCAATATCTGATGAATACTGCATCAACTAACTTATAATGGGAGCAAATATGCATGTGTAGTTGGCATCAAATAACTCTCACTGTGTCATCATTTTTTTTATGAACACACCCATATTATACATGTATATATTGTTTGGTTTTCATGCATATTCATTTTTACTGTATTTTTTACAATATATTTTACTGTATTTTTACACATATTTTCTTTGCTGGTGATTGATTGTCTGTTAGCTGTTAACTTGAGTATCTTTTTTTATGCATAATATATTCATAATAACCTCTGCAATGCATTTCAATATAAATTAACAAATTGTTTGATTATATAATTGATAAAACTGTCAGTGACGTATTGTTGGTTAGAAGCTAGTAACACCTGTTCTATTGCTTGGAATTGAGAAATCTTTTTTTATTTGCTGCTGATAAAGTTTGCTATCAATCTAACATAGGTCCAACAATGTCAGTACCAAAAAACTGTTTGTGAGCTGCTATTAAACATAAAAAATAATTTTGATAAAAAAAAGTTCACAGAAGTATTAGCAATTGTGGTTAGTAGAATTTGTAAAGGTGCACAGAAATTTATAACAAATTGTAGCCTGGAATGTCTTTGTTAAGCTGCAAAAAACAAATCAAGATTATTTTGAAAAGAACTCTAGTTATACTCAATTTTGTGTAGCTCTATTTTAATTGTCAGGCTACTGAAAAATTAATTAGGCTGGGGGAGCAGTCAACCAATAACTAATTAGTTCTGAATGGGTTAAGCGCTATTTGCTATTTTATCATTTTCTGTTTTCAATGCTAAAAGATCTACACACAAATTTAAAAACTAATAATCTTCAACAGAATGCACATTTACCAAAACAAAAGGAACTCAAACTAAAGTGGAACGCTCAAAGCAAATGGAACACTTTTGACGTGACGGAATTGACCTTGGGTGTTGAAAATATAAAAGACAACCTAGTTGTTTTAATCACAACGCAGTACTATTTTTTATCAATAAAAAACGTCTGTTTACAAGACTAACATAAACAGAACAGGAAGACATACTGATAATTTACTAAAGCATTGCTAGTGTTATGATGTACTAATAGCCTGGCAGTCTCGTGTGCCATAAGAGATCATCATGTGTAATAACTATGTGCACAATTATTCCACAATGCAGCGAGGTGGTCTAGTGGTGCAGTTGGTAGTGTGCTTGGCTGCAAAGCCGAATATCTGAGTTCGATTTGCATGTGATGCTGTTATATGTGTACTAAGTATGTGTGACCTTGAAGCAATGTTATGGGTGGTCTAGCTGATGTTATCTTTATGACTCATCAGTACTGATCACGCAGCCTAGCTAAGCAGTCGTCTTGAATTATCCTTGTCAACATTCATACAATAAAACCACCTTGAGGAAACTCCACATTATAATATGGTGTCAGGACGTCTATAGACTATAGTGTGGATTATCGCTTCTGGATAGTAATGGCAGAGGGTGGTTTGCGAGCTCCAGGTTGCTTTATATCTAATGCTGGCAACCCCAGTGAGACTAGCAGAAGCTGGCACAAATGGCTTGAACAATTTAACTTTTATATGCTAGCAACAGAAAAGTCAACAAAAGGGGGAGAAATCCAAGTAGCCATACTGTTAACCCTACTTGGACCACAGGGTCAGGAGATATTCCGAACTTTCAATCTTCCTGAAGAAGACCGCAAGGATATTGAAAAGGTTAAGGAGGCATTCACCCGGCACTTTACACCACAAGTGAAAATTATCTATGAACGGTACAAGTTTCATAACAGAACACAGCTTCCAGGTGAATCATTCGACAATTTTTTAACTGCACTACGCGGACTCTTGTCTACTTGCAATATACATGCTGATGAACAAAATAGTGCTCTGATAGACAGAATTGTATGTGGCATTAACTCGCCAGAAGTCAGAGAGGACATATTCAATTTAGATGGCAATCCGGATTTGAACAAAATTATACAGCTGTGTCGTCGGGCGGAAGCCACCAAACATTATCTTACAGATATGAAGATCGACAAAGAGAATGCTAATATTAATACAGTACAACAACCGAACCATCTAGCTCACAAGAATAAGAACGGCGCCAGAGTAAATAACTGTAAATACTGTAAGTCGAGTCACCCTAAAGGAGCATGCCCTGCATACGGCAAAGGGTGCCGAAATTGCCACAAGATGAATCATTTCAGCATAGCTTGTATGGCACCACAGCGTAAGTCTGCTGCCAAAGCTGCATATGAGCTAGTAGAGACCAGTGGAGAACAGAATGACATAACTTTTACTGTGAACAACGACAAGAGCCGAAGAGAATGGTGCATCACCACAAGGTGCAATGAAAAGCCGCTACATCTCAAAGTTGACACTGGAGCTTCATGCAATGTCATGCCTAAAGGGATATTTGACTCTTTATCGGTGCATACACCTCTACAAAAGTATGGCAAGTCATTAGTTTCATTTAGCAACCATGAACTAGATGTACTAGGTAAAGTAACATTGTTGGTGGATGTTAGCGCTCGTTTTGTACCACTAGATTTTGTAATAGTGTCATCAAGTGCAGGTCAGAAGACCTTGTTAGGATTACCAAGTGCAATGGAATTGGGTTTGGTCAATGTCTCAAATACAGTCAGCGATGACCTTGCTAAAGCTTACCCAGATGTGTTCAGTGGTTTGGGGTGCCTCCCATGCAAACATGCTCTGCAACTGAAAGAAAATGCTAAACCAGTAATTCAAAGTGCCAGAAGGGTTCCCTTTAGATTGCGCAATAAGTTGAAGGACACTCTTCAAAAAATGGAATCTCAGGGCACTATAGCCAAAGTGAAACAGGCCACAGATTGGGTTCACCCTATTGTAAATGTATTAAAACCAAATGGCTCACTTAGAATTTGTCTAGATCCTACTCAGTTGAATAAATGTTTACGGCGTGAACATTTTGCACTACCCACGGCATCAGAAATATTTGCTAAACTATCTAAATCGCGGGTATTCACAACGTTAGACGCTACATCTGGCTTCTTACAGTTGGAGCTAGACGAAGATAGTAGCCTACTCACCACATTTGCCACTCCCTTCGGTAGATACAGGTTTTTAAGGTTGCCATATGGTATTTCTTCAAGCCCAGAGATATTTTGTCGCACAGTTTCTGAACTATTTGAGGATATAAAAGGCGTTGAGTGCTATGTCGATGACCTCTTGATTCATGCACCCACAATGGCTGAACATGACGCAATCCTCAAATCAGTGCTAGAGAGGTGCCGAGAAAAGAACCTCCGGTTAAATGAGTCAAAGTGTACATTCAGACAAAAGCACATCAAATATCTAGGTCACATAATTGGGGATGGGGTCATCAAGCCTGATCCAGCTAAGATCAAAGCAGTCATTGACATGCCTCAACCACAAAATGTGGAAGATGTTCGTAGATTGCTTGGAATGGCAACTTATCTCTCAAAGTTTTGCCCTAATTTGTCAGACATAACCACCCCGCTGAGAGAACTAACAAAAAAAAATGCGACTTGGTCGTGGTCAGGCACACATGATGAGTCCTTGGCACAACTGAAGGCTGTGGTGACATCCACTCCAGCATTGCGAATGTTTGATCCAGACCTGCCTATTGTATTATCTGTGGACTCCAGTCAGTTTGGCATGGGTGCAGTGATAATGCATAACGGGCAGCCAATTGAGTTTGCTAGCTGCACACTGACAGACACTCAAAAAAAGTATGCTCAAATCGAAAAAGAATATCTAGCAGTTCAGTTTGGCTTACGAAGATTCCATCAATATATATATGGTCAACATGTAGTGGTAGAAACGGATCATCTTCCACTCATAGGAATCATGAATAAGGGTCTTAATGATATCAGTCCCAGGCTATTGAGAATGAGACTATGCAACCAATTATATGATTACACACTTGTGCATAAACCAGGTAAAGCTCTAGTTCTTGCAGACACACTATCGCGTGCCTTTTTGGCAGATTTATGTGAAGATGCAGAAGCTCTAAGCTCACTAGATACAGAACAAATCCATTCAGTCACTAGCGGTGTCCTTAGAAACCCAACCTTCAAAGACCGGCTCCTTAGCACAGTGCAATCAGACAGCACTCTACAAATCCTTAGCAGCTACATACGAAATGGCTGGCCAGCTAAGAGGAGAATGTGCACTGAACCACTGAAACCATTTTGGGCAGCGAGATATGATTTGACGACACACGATGGTCTGATACTTAAAAACAGTCAAATAGTTATCCCAGTGTCTATGCGCAAGCAGGTAATAGATATCATTCACATAGGACATTTAGGGGTTAGTAAGTGCATAGAGAAAGCCAAAAATTCCGTGTACTGGCCAGGTTATCAGGGGCAGATACAGGATGTGGTGTTGAGTTGTGCAACATGCCAGGAGAATGTGAGGGCAAATGCACAATGTGCTTACGAACCATATGACATACCGCAGTATTCAATGCAATCAGTAAGCATAGATGTTTTTCACTTAGCTGGCAAGGAGTATCTAGTCACGGTAGACAGATATTCCAAATGGCCTACCTGCTGTGAGCTGAAGAATGCAAACTCAAGTAGCATTGTCGAGATACTGCTTAGGCAGTTCCTTGACTTTGGTAGACCTGAGATTCTAGTTTCTGATAATGCTTCGTATTTCACATCATTTGAATTTGAACAGTTTCTAAAAGAACTTGAGATACAGCATATCACATCTAGTCCGTACTATTCTCGTTCTAACGGCCTTGCTGAAAGGATGAATCAAACTATCAAAAGCAGCCTGAAAAAGGCCCATGAGTCAAATCAAACATTGTTTGATGTCTTAGCCTCCCTTCGATCTACACCACTGGGGGGTAAATTACCATCACCTTCAGTTCTATTACAGTCAAGAAATCTAAGAAACAATCTTCAGCTCATGCCTCAACAGCTCAAACTTCAAAAAGTAGACATTAACCTGATTGAGAAAGCTTTCAGAGAGCGCCAGTCGCAAGATATGTTCAACACAAGCCCAGCTAGGCGACCTATTGAGATGTGTGTGGGCATGAGAGTTTGGTGCCAACTAGGCCATCGGCGTTGGGTAGATGGTGTGATCATCCGGAGAGCAGAGACACCCAGGAGTTTTTATGTGAATATCGGCAAGGGTAGAGTTTTTAGAAGGAACATAAAATTCTTGAGGCCATACAAGGAAGCCCCAACAACCCTGCAATCTTTGCAATTAGAGAATATAACCATGCGTAATTTTATGGCAGTGGAACATAGACCGGCACAAGGTGTAGACCACAATGACACAAGGTCAGAGGCCACACAGCCTTTAACCTCATCAGATACCTCACAGTCTTCACACACCACCCACCAGCCTAGTAGTAATTATCAGTCACTTCCATCTGCGCAAACGCACACAACTAGGTCAGGGCGCATATCCAAACCACCAGTGAGGTACCCCCAGCCAGAAAACTAATTTTAAAAATTGAGCATGTAACATTAACCTCGCTTAGTAAGCTGCATCCACCGACATACATTTTAGTTAACTCAGCTCCAAACTCTATTATAAACATTTTCTATTTTTATGCTTTTGTATTCACTGACATTTTAAGTTTTGTTTTACTGTCCTCCCAAAAAGGAGCGTGTTGTATGTGTACTAAGTATGTGTGACCTTGAAGCAATGTTATGGGTGGTCTAGCTGATGTTATCTTTATGACTCATCAGTACTGATCAAGCAGCCTAGCTAAGCAGTCGTCTTGAATTATCCTTGTCAACATTCATACAATAAAACCACCTTGAGGAAACTCCACATTATAATAGATGCACAGGACAGACCTGGCTCTTATTATAGTAAAAATAGCCATGTTTTCGAACTAACTATTGACTCAGCTGTATAGTACTGTCTGAAGCTGAATAACGTCTGAAATCAGTTGCAAAATGATCTGTCTACTGCTAGAAAGATATTACATCATGTGTAGAGCTAAAACTAGCAATATGATTATTAGACCAACCATACGAGCTAACGGTATAAAGTAATTAAACTTTACTGGCCATATTTGAATCAGCAAAACTTGATGCTTAGTGTAAGCTATGCAGAAAGACGGTTAACAAAAATAAAAATGCCTCTATCAATAATTCCATCAGCAAAAACTCAGAGTCGGGACAAACCTCGATTTAAATTCAGTTCCAGTAAGAGAGGTAATTCAATTGCAATGAAGAAAATGAACAAATGCGGCGAGCAAAATGGCTCAACTAAAACAAAAAATGTTGCAAACCTTCTTAAATAATTATTCTCCATTTAACTTCTAACATTATTTAACCTTTTTTATTATTGATAATGGGATCAGGTTATCAAATCGTCAGCCTAACTTTCTTCATAATGATATTGTTATAATACCTCTTGGTATAATTAACTAGCTGAAAGGATTGAACCCGAGTAAGAGCATCAATTCTGACAAACTTCCTGTTGGATTGTTAAAACTCCTTGTACCGCATGAGTACTATACCTTCTCAAATGTATTCCAATACTTGCCAGACACAGGCGCTGTTACTGATGCCTGCTGTCAGACACATATAGTACAACTTTTTCAAGATAGAAAGTCAAACTACCCTTCAATTACGAATATATCTCACTTAAATGAAGTTTCTAAGGTCATACAACACACATGTCTCAACAGTGGAAGAATTATTCTACAATGGAAGGATTCATCTTCAACCAGTTTGCACCTAGTCAGCTTCAGACCCTGAATGTTTTCATTACCAGCAGACGGGTGTGTGAATTCATTAGCATCAGGATCCAACCTCAATCAGCCAAGCTGAGTCAGCTCGCACCATTAAGGAGACCTTCAACTCACCATGCAACCCTGCATGAATATGACTTAAGTCATAAAATGTCCTGACACAGATGTAGCAGTGATCACTCAGAGCTGGTCAAATGAAATACCTGTCTAGCTTGGCTCAGCAATTGGAGTAGGGTCAAAGGCGTGTTGGATAGTTGATATCAACGAGATGGCTGCACATTTTGTCTGTGAATTCAACAGTGCCTCACCATATCTATACGCAATAATAAGTTTTGACAGTGTCAGTAGTTTCAATGGCGAAAGCCAGAAAAATGTACCAGCTCCGTTCAAACCACAGGTTAGCTGACTCACAAAATATCTGGTGATCATTTTAATATTTCTAAAGAGAAACTTGCTGAGACGCAGATGTTTTTGCAAACCTTAGGAAGCCTCCACAGCATTGGTCAATGATACACGATAGGATCCCGTCAATGGAGGGGCTGCATAGAATGCTATTCCACCAAACAACGACTGCTTAATGAAGCATTGTATGATACAAATATATCAGGCTTTACCTGGAGGCGACACCTGACATTCCAGCCCAAATGATCGTAAATGGAACCAAAACCAGGAGAAGATGAAGTTTGTGTGGTGGACTAACTGTTTTATCTAGGACAATTTTAAGGTAAAGTCAGAGATTTGGCTTACATTCTTTCTTCATTCACTTGTACAGTACTGAACCAAATGCATCTGATGAGGTAGAAAAACTTGATATTGGATTATACTTTACAGATGACACTTTACTTCCATAAAGCTGTAATCTGAACATTGATTCACATTACTGCAAGTTCCATCTCCATTTCTGTTTTAAATTGTATATCGCAAATGTACTAAGCCAGACTGTCTAAAAGGAATGTGTTCTTACAGCTCAAAAAAGCTCTCACATGCACATCTCACATGTCTGTACTCATTCCCCGAATGGGTACAGATCTGAATGGGTACTAAGATCCGGCTGGTTATAATGAAGATTGAGAAAATGATTAGAGTTAAGTGCAGTTAATCTCCTTTTGTAAATCTTGACATGAAAACCAAAAGAAAGTGTAAACTCTGCTTAATATATGCAAGGTCATTCATTTACCCTAATGACAATCTTTTCTAATTGATAATTTAGAAACGATCCTTACAGTATGGGTGTGTAATGTTAGGTTCCTGTGCATACAGTAAGAAATTTCTTACAGTATTTTCTATTATTTTAGAAATTTACACTGTATTTGTACATCGATGCAGTTGCAGCAGTGCTTAATTGGAGTTTTGTATCTAATAGTAGCCTCCCCTCTCTGTGGCGCAAATATGATATCACCAACTTTGTTTAATTACATTATCTAAAAAAACCAAATTTAGTAGTCTCTGAGTTTCAAATAATGTCATTGCCATACTTTTAGTCTTGAAATTCTCCACACAACAGGCGATAACTACAGCCAAATCTGTGTGCTGAGCTGTGCACCAAAGTGTTGCCGGCTGTTGGAAATGAAAAAAGTTGTCAGCATACATATTTGACCATACAGTTGACCCAGAGCTGTCAACTCTCCCGGATTTTGCGGGACCCTCCCGGAATTGAGATTACCCTCCCACAAAAATAAAACCTCCCGTTAAACTCCCGGATTTATGTTTTGTGCTCTAGAACAAAATACCAAGCCATTTATTTACCAGTCGCTATAGCATTAACGCGATGCGCGTAATCTAATGATAACGAAAGACTCGCTGTATCGCCAAAGACACATTTTTATGGCTTCGTGCATAGAATTATCGTTCGGTAATTTTATGGCCTTTGAACTAGACTACAGGTGTCAAACACATGGCACGCGGGTCACATGTGGCCCGGCACGTCTAACTACTCGGAGTTAACTCCCATATTTATGACGTTGCTAGGCACCCAACATGAGTTATCTTGCCTCTGAAATTTATCTATTCCTTGCATCGTTATTTTTAAATTACATAAAAATAATTTTGACTAGTCAGAAATCAAATTTTCTGGCTAATCAAACAAACGCACAAATATGCCTCTATGATTTCTCTGGCAAAAGCTATATCTAAAATACGACACCCGTTGCGGCATCTAGCTAAACTGAAAATCATCGCAGTCACTTTAAAATGTATCGTTCGCGATGAACTTTTTTCAACTCCAGAAGTGAATATGCAGATTCAGATGGGATAAGACAGTGAAAGACTGCATAAATCAAATCGAAGCATTATTTTTAATGTTTCAAAGTTCTTACTAACTTTTAATTTTGTCAATTTGAATCGTTATGCTCGAATAAAAATGCTCTTTTTAGGCTGTCAGCCGTAGTCAGACTAAAATTATCATTCAATCTCGATAGGATCATATTGATTCTTAGAGCTGCCCCTGAAGTCTGAAAAGTCAAGAACAGAGTTACTCAACATATTTTTATTATTTGAAACATGTTTATGACAGTTTGAGTTATATTGGGATGTAGATTTGCTATGCTTTGAAGGATAATACTCGCGAGGAAAAATTCGAAATAACAGTTTCGTGATTTTCATGTTCATGACTAACTGTACATGTATAAATAATATTCATAACTTTGTATTGTATGCAATAAATACCGGTAAGTAATTTTAGTCAAAATTTTAGTATATTTTGCAATTTCCTTGGTGCAAATCTAACTTTGTTTCAGCAAATAACAAATAATTTTTTGTTTTTTGCTGCTTACATATTGATTTTGTGTTGCTGCTATTGCAATCATTTAGTGTTTGCAAGTTTAATGTGTGTATGCAAACAAATTCATGTTCTTAGCAGCTCATAATTTTTTGATTTTACTGAAAGTATGACCATGTTAATGGGTATTGTCTAATTTTTCTGATTTTTATTCGAAAACAAGTGTTCTGCATGTTTTGCTGTGCAACTGTTCTGTTTGCAACTTTATGTAATAAAGTGAGAGTTATTTAATATCAAAGACTAGTTAAAGTTATTTTGCATTATTCGATTACATTTCGTTACAATCATAAGTCACATCTGGCCCTTTGAGGACAGCCATTACACTGATGTGGCCCTCGGTGAAAATGACTTTGACACCCCTGAACTAGACACTCGACCATTTCAAAACATTTGTTTGTCGTAGGCTTCCACGCCACCAAGGTCCAAGCAGATTTATATATATAGCCCTTTGGGTGAGCATTTCATATGGCCCTAACAATTTCTTGTTTTTAAGTTGCGAGATTCTATCCACCATTCAGTCATGTCCAAAAAAGTCAAGTGCGCATAAGAATTAAAACCCGAATGGACCAAAGAATGGCCCTTCATAATCAGGGCCGTATCCTCTTATATTGCAGCTATTGCCATGGCAGTACCATTTTTTGAGGCTCAAAATCCCGGAATTCACGCCCTTTTTGCTTGATTTTAACCCTTTGGCTGGCAAAACGACCAAAATGTCGTTTATCGGTTGCGTGGAGAAACGACATTTATGTCGCTTTCGGTAGACGTTTATAAAGCTGTCGTCTAGTAACGTTAAACAAAAGATATGAATGCTAGAAAGTTTTAAATATCATCAACGAGATATTAGTCGATGAATTACAATATGAAACGATTATCTGAGAGGTGTTGCTTTGTGCTAAAAGCTAAAGAAATCGCGCCTCCTTGGAAAGGAATAAAAGTTAGAAAACCCAGTCAAAATCGGCTTGACTTTCAAAACGGTAAAATAAAAAATTATTTGATCCTGCGATCGTTAGGGATTTTTTGTCTGGTCAGAATAAAAATAATTCAGATGATAGAAGTGATGTCAACTTTTTAGACTTTTAGTATACTTGGAATATACAGAGAAAAATGATCGTTATGGTAGCTCGCACAGTAACGTTATAGCGTTGGACTCTACCGAAAGAAATGCTTCCAAGCATTTCATACAGAGACAATTGTGCATGGTTGAATTTTTTTAGTAGTAGAAGATATGCAAATTAATGCTTATGTACTAAAAATTTTGTTCATAGAAATGAATTTAAGTTTGAGCTATGCATGTAACATGCATAGCTCAAACTTAAATCTACTACTTGCTCAATATTAAAGAATATAGTATAAGGAAATTATTTTTAACATGGTGCTCTATTAATTTTACTTTTTAATTTCACAATATTATTTAATTAAATTATTTCATAGTAGACTATTGGTCTCCTACACCATTCAGCATTGTACCTGGTGATAATTCTACCTCATGCTAGCTGTGGCCAACCCCTTTAGCAGCTTTTATTCACATTATATTTTGGATAAGCGTTGTTAAAGACAATTTCAATAAACAGTTTTATATTTAGAAAAGATGTTTATAATGTCAAATTTGCTGTTAGAACATGTGCCCCATCAGGAGCCAAGTGTGCTAGATTTGCACCATTTTGACTAGTTACACTAAAAAATTTCCCGAGGAAGAATCCCCGAATTTTGCAGTCATAACACAAAACTAGTATCAATTTAAATATGTATGGCGCCTTACAGTGCCTCGCGTTGCGTGTTCGCAACTCGAGTTGTACAACTAGAGTTGCTGTTTAAAGAACTCGGCCTGGGCGTTTGATGAACTCGAGTTGTGTTACGCAAAACTAACACGGTTTGTAAAAAAAGCAAAGTGAGTAATTGGGGTGTCTCATTTACAGAACATTTGCAGAAATTTAATAATAATATTTTAAATATATATACATATTTAAATTATATATATTGGCGATACTTGCGCATATTTATTTCTATAAATATAAAGAGACAAAAACAATTGTAGAATGTAAAAAGCAATCTAAAAAACGATCCAAGAGGGAGCTGGGCCACTTCTTTTTCAAATGAAAAAAAGAGTTATCTTTCTAGAACATGACAAGAAACTAAATGAACACCAAAAATGAACAAACATAAAAATTATATCAACGGTGTTTAATGATGCACAAAAAAAAATTCCGTATAGAAATTATAGCTAGAGAAAATGAAATGATGAATTGTTTAGTACAATGCCCCCAAAGTGCTTCGCGTTCCATGTTTTCAAACCGAGTTGTTAAACTCGAGTTGCTGTTGAGAGAACTGGGCTTGGATTTTTGATGAACTCGAGTTGTGTAACTCGAGTTGTACAACTCGAGTTGCAAACTTGTGACACTATAATTTGCCATTGGCTCTGGTTTTACAGTACATCCATACATAGTTTAATTTCTATTAGCTAACGGGTGCCTATTGATATACCATTGTTAATATAACCAGATCTACGGTTATGCTACCGTAATGTCAATATATTGCACCTTACTTTTACAAACTCGCGTTGCATGTTCACAACTCGAGTTGTGCAGCTCGAATTGTACAACTCAAGTTGTGAACACAGAACGCAAGGCACTGTAAGGCGCCATAGATATGCAAATTTTGTCAAACATACCTGCGCCTAGTACCAATGAATTTTTAAGACATGGCATGAAAATCAATCTAAAAACTTTTCAAGTTGCAATTGTGTTCCCAACATTTTATTAACGCGCAATGCGCGTTGAAAAATCTAATCTTGATGTATGGCAGCGTACACGATGTGATGAATAGCCTAGGAGTGTTTTGGCAGGCGCATTAACTCTGAAGCCCAAAACTCCTTTAAGCACCGTGTTCAAGAGTGCTTAGTTTAACCAAATAATGATCCTAGTCAATCAGGTTCTAGTTCTACACTACTGGTGCTAGAATAATACCAATGATATACAGCCACCACCAGGGCCGCATTGTTCTATGAGGCAGCCTCTGCTGTGCAGAGGCAAAATTTCAGCACCCAGAACGGCCAAATGGTGATTTTCTTGTTGTTTAGTGTCGACAATGTTCGGACGAAAGGTGCGAACGTATCGTGCAGAGCCCGTTTTCAGAATATTACTAGTGGTTGCAAATCCAACGAATCCAATTTTTACTGCTGAGAAGGAAACGGAAAACAGACGTTTCGGTTTTGTCTGTTCTTGATTCACATATTTAATAATAACGATTAAGTTTAAATATGCTATACGCTGTTGAACTGACGAAGAGTTTTGATTTTGACCATACATTCTGGTCTTCAAAGCATTTACTTCCACTTAAGATGAATATTTTGATAGTTATGGGAAGCCAATTACTTACGGGATCATGTAGAGTAATTCTTGGTTGGCTTTACTAGCCTTATTGCAGTTTTACGAAATATTCTGACTATAGTGGATAGTCACTGGACTGATTACAATTTGCAAATGATATTTGAAATGTTTTCTTTATTATTATTGTTATATCGACGCTGCGTGAAGCAGACGTATTTAGAACTGTCTTGAAACTTTCAAGAAAAAAATGAATTTGCCGCGAGCTTTCTTCTTATTGCTCATATATCGAGTATGCTCGCTAATTCTTTTTACACTATCTTTACGTGAAAACATCTACTTCATTGCAAAGAAATCTATTCAGGATTTTCTGAGACTGCATACACGTAACAGCTGATTTAAACTTTTCGTAATTTTGTGTTTTTTTAATATCTGCTTGACAAGCTCTAGTCACGTATTATATGTCTATAATTTGTTTGTTTAGTGAGCTATGTTATTATCTATATTTGCATGGAAATATTTATTGCATAGTTTTTATTTTATGCCCACTCGTTGAACATGTTTATCCATGGGTTAGGGTAGTACCATCAGCACCAAACCTGATCACCCAGGGCGTGAGAAGAATCTCTAACTTTGTTAAATTCCAAGTCTACCGTCTTCAAATTTAAATATTCTTTAGGAAAGAACTCTGATATCACATTGAACTTTGAGTCACTCAGTGACTGGTGCTCTTATTATAGATCTAGATAGCTTAAAGGTTGACTTGCAACAAAATTCACATTACAGTTATTTGGTATCAAAATATTCACCATGTCTTACTCTGTTGTGTTGTAGGTGCCAAATACGTAGAAATGTGATTACAAGCTCTTAAAAGCTCAAAAACGAAAAGCCGCTGTACATTGGAATTTCTTTATTTATCTGACGTATTCATTACAGTTTGGTTATCGTCTTGTCACGCATGTTCTCACGTGAATTGAAAGGCCAATAAAAAGTTCAATATAAACTTATCGTAGCACTAGTTTATGACAAACACTTCGGGTTTTACCGAAGACCCCGTATCAAATATAAATGCTCACTACTTTACAGTTTCGTTTCGGCTTGGACTAATCATGAAGTTGTAATGTGATCATGTGACCCACTACTTCGAAAATAATTTTTGCAGCACTTTTCGATTATCACAGGTAACCAACAGGCCCGTCATGATTATCAGACAATGATATGTACTTCTTCAAGCTAAGGTTAAAAAGTTTAACGATTTTTTACGGTAAGTTATAAGATATCAGTGCTAAAAGTGACCGCATTACAATGACGATAAAAGAGACGCGTAAGAACAATAGACATGGTTTTATTGAATGCGTGAAGTATATTTGTGAAAATATTTCGACGAATGAAATTGCATGAAAGTGTAAACGGAAACCATCCTGTAACAACTACGTCCCATTTGAGCCGTTTTGGAAAGCGAATCCAAACTATGGCGGTCTCGTGTGGCTGCGATTAACTGTTCGTTTTTTAGCTTTTAACAGCTTTTAACCACATTCCCATATATTGTGCACTTACAACACAACAGAGTAAGACATGGTGAATCTTTTGATACCAAACAACTGTAATGTGAATTTTGTTGCAAGTCAACCTTTAAGTTAGTTTCATTGTTCTACCATTATTTCTTCTCAGCAGAATCACAAACCTTCTAATATTCAATTTTAAATAATCTTTAGTATTTTATTTATAGATTTGCTGTTTAGAGTTTATTATCAAATCTTAATCAATAGTCATAATATTTTTCTTTTTTTACCCCTGGCACCAGTTTACATACCACATGACATGTATTCAACAATTCGTATGGAAGGCGATACACAGCAATCTTCATGATTTTTGAGAAATCTTTTTAGTATTATGCTTGCTTGTATAAGTTGCAATAATACAATTAAAACTGCTTTCAAGTAGGGTTTCTGTGTGTGTTCTGTAAAATTTGTTCGATATTCGGGAGGGCGTTGCACACCTCTCAAACCCACCCCGCCAGCCGCTCGGGCCTACAGCCCTCACAAGTTGCCTAAGGGGCTACTCAAGATATTGGCAGAGGCACCCTAAAAATGAACAATACAGCCCTGGCCCCCACATGGGGGCTGTATATCATTAGTAATACATAGTTATATATTTAACAGAGACTTTGTTACTAATTATAAATTCAACCAATTCTATACTTTACTACAGCTTTTATACATCACCTACGACGCTTGACATCATGTCACCAATGATATACAGCCTGGGGGCTGTATATCATTGATGTCACGGTAATGACGGTTCATGTAATATACCTATAATGCAATTTAAAAATGAAAAAGTAAACTAAGAATAATTGTTAGTAAAACCAATGATATACAGCCCCCTGTATATCATTGGCATATCAGCCCCCACCCTGGGGGCTGTATATCATTGGTAAAACCGTAGACAACGCTAGAAGGGCTTTATACCGGTGCTTCGCTCTACAATATCTCGGTTGAGTTTTTGAAGCTCTTATGCCCTTTAAAACTAAGTAGAGTTTTAGCGTACTTGTTGCAAAGAATAGAATTATGTTGCAGCTGGTAGCGCTGGTTATTCACTCTCATACGCTTACATCAGATCTACGCTGAATAGAGGGCCGCATATCGAACGTTACAAAGCGCCGTAGACAAGCGTGTGCAATAAAGCACTGTAGCGAAACGCCTCCACGATGTTTCCTGTAACATGCGCGCATGCGTGATCTGAGATCCGTTCAAATATGTCTATCTCGTTATCCAGGTAAACTAAAACACAGCTTAAACATTATATTTTTTTGTTTGTTATTGAAAACAAATTTTAAGTGTTTATTATTTAAATATATGCTTTGCTAGTTGAGTGTTTGAATAAAACTTTCTCATAAGTTTAGATGGTCACTAGCAGTCATCATCCAGTCACAGCCACTGGCATGTTCATCCATTTAGCTAATACCTACAGCATAGCTAAATGTATCGTAAATAGTAGCTTGTATGGTAAGATAAACCTCGTGTTCTTATTTTGCATTGTTAAAACAAGACAACAATGGCATTTAAAGCTAAGCCATCGATATAATAGTCAAACTGTTTAGCTGGTGAATTAGTGAAGCCTGTTTAGCCCAGACTGTTTTTTCAATCGAATATTTTGGGTAACTTTTAAACTTGTTTTCAACGTTTAAACACTTTACCTTGCTCCAAATTCATTATTGTTATAGTCATAAACTATTCAGCCATGGCTTGTTGCTAGCTAATTTGACAGGTTTGAACACTTGAATGGAGCCCCTAAACTTTACTACAAAAATAACTGCCAAATATACGTCAGCGGTTTTAGTTAGCGTGAATTTTAAAATTTGACAACGTGAGTGTACAGCAAATGTTTCGCTCAGATCTGCATTACTTTTCTTCTGGTTACTGCTTGATTATCTACTTTCTCCCAACTCATTTATCTAAACATCAATTTTATGAATGTACGTTACAAGAGTATCTTATCACTGTGATCAATAATATACAGCCCCCAAGGATAGCTGACGGCTCTCATATGGGCTGGGTTTAATGATGGAGCTCTGTTGGGATGAACCCAAACACGGCACCCGAACAAACAAATATGCTGAATAAAGCCCCTTGTAAATTTACAAATATTATGAACTATAGTGGTTATTTTACTTATATGTTAAATTCATTTTGTTGTCAAATAAATATAGTATCCCAATATTGTCACCATTATAATCAGACAGTTGCCATTCGCAAGCATTCGGGATATTAATAGCCACAATCATAAAATAGCCCAAATTCGGTTTTGTATTTAAATTTTGAGTATAAAAACTACACTGCACAGCTTTGCCTGTTGTTCCATCCTATTAGCCAGGTAAAACAATGTGACAACGATGAAAGACTTTGTCATTTTATATTAGGGGTGGCAAAATATTAATCAAAAACTAGAAAAATAAGGCCGTTCTTCGGGTAATTTCGGGTAAATTATATTCAACTTAAAGCATATGCTACGACCTTTACCAATTTTAAAATTAGTAAAAGTAAGTAATTTGAAATGTTTTATTTTGCATGGATCCATTATTTTGGTTAGGTATCACCTCTACATTGTAGAAATTCAAGGTTTGCTATTGTGAACCACGGGGTCTACTGACTGAATGAGCTAATGAAACGATAACAGCGAGTCGTGTTTTCCAAAACCTAACAAGGCAACGTGACCGCCCCACGAGAGTTGTGTTTGCTCCGAAACTCAGGCTAGCACAATCCTAACAGAGCTCCATCATTAAACCCCGCCCATATATTAGCCGTCGGCTATCCTTGGGGGGGGGGGGCTGTATATCATTGCTGTGCAGTTCTGGCACAACAATTCTGGCACAAACATTTTGATTTGTTTCAAATCCCAAAAATTACAAGAAATACTTCAAGTAGCCTAGTTACCCATTGCATTAAAATAAATTCATTTTTAAATTTGAACATAGGTTCTGCGCAAAAACTTGTAAATGTGTATTAAAAAAAAGATACGAAATTGTAACAGTTTAGTTCAATATTTAATAATAGTAATTCCAAAAACTGATCCTATTATCAAAACCCAACAATGATATCAGTACCATGATTATCTCCTTGGTGTACTATACTATTGTTTGCTGCCATTCAATCAAGCCTTTGAGCTTGATGTATTCATATATAGTAACACTGTCATCTAGCCTCCTACCTGCTGAAGTCTATTCTCATAAGACTCTTCTTATGTGGGTTTCACATATTTCTGTATGTGTGCTCTCTAGTTTCATGCTACCATGCATCCTTTAATTTTTACATTTCAGTCTGTCTTAAAGTTTATTAATTCTTACCTGATTAGTAGTAGCTAGCTTTCAATGGAATCTAAAACATACTAATATGTTATGTTATTTTTTGGCAGTTTTCTGCCAGCACCCACCCAGTATGTTTACGATCGCGAGGAGGAAGAGAAAGCCGCCAATAAGACCTCTACACAGGTTAGTGTCACGATTGAGCTCAATTCATATGAGTCAGCATAACGAGATCCATGTCGCTTGCAAACATTTTAGAACAATATTTCTTCGTTGATTTGTTTTCAACTAGTCATCTTGTTACAGGTAGCACTCACACAAGCGTCCTCAGCTCCGCCATATGGCCATAGGAGGGGCTGGGTTCCTCGCACCCAACAGGTAAACATTGTTAGATTTCTTACACATGATTTTACCAAATTATTCTTCAACACCCCAGTTCAGTTTCATCGGTTGATGTCATCATCTTCTATGTTAATTATTATATTAATCAGCCTCTTTATCAATACAATTATCACGAGTCTTCGTGGATAAGGCGACCTTAGAAAAACAGCCGTAAAATCAAGGGGTTTATAAGAATATATGTATAAATGCCAACCCTATAAATCGTAACACGCCGAATGTATCTATCAAAGCAAAGGGCTGCGGCAATGGAGTGGCTTTTGTAGGCTTAGTATAAAACGTTTCTGATTGGTGTTGTGTCTCCTCTTATTTGAAAAGAGGTGATCATCTGTTTGCATTAAGCCAATGGAAAGCGTGTTTGCGTCTCACGCTGACCTTACTTTCTCTTTGCAAAAACACTTTTTATAGCTATTTCTTCTTAGTGTCCATTGCATTACAGCTGTGTAGGTTTCACAAACTGTAGATCAATGGACTTCTGATGATTATCTATTGGGCAATAGTAGTAGTGACAGCATTTATTATTAAACTAGATGAATACCCGGTGACATTGCAAGTGTGTTGCACAGTGAGTTGCAAGTGACATTGTGATTGACCAACCACAGACCGCTATTGCTGTCATAATGTACTATTATCGAGTGAGAGCTGCTTTGTGTGGATGTGCACGCTCTTACTGTGAGAACCAAAACTGGACAGAAAAAGCTTGAATGCACCGTTTCCATTGCAGTTTTTTTAAATGAATCGTTACACGTGGCTTTTCTTCAAGTGCAAGCCATGGCTCTGTATAAAACAAACTGGGTAAAATGATACCTGCTCCATGAGTTGTAGCTGTTAAAATTAAGTTAGAATGATGTCCTTTCGTTTACTTTCAATCAGAGTTACTCTCGTATTAGACAGACCCCTTAGTTTGGTCACTTTTTTTGCGCATGCTCAATTCCGCTAATATGCCGGAATATACTGTATATTTATTTGTTGAATATATACCAATTGTAAATTATTTCAGCGGTGTATATAAATTGAGTGTCCCATTTTGTTCCAAGTCGTGTTCACTTTTGGAGTGGCTTTTTGAAAAGTATGACAATAAAGGGCAATATGTATGGTTTTGTCTGCGCTTAGGATTACGGTGATGGAGGGGCGTATCCTGAAATACATGTGGCCCAGTATCCACTCATGATGGGAAAAGCCAAGGCAACATCCAATGCACTTGCCAAGTCTCTTGATGCTGATGGAAAGGTTCGCTACGACCTTATTGCGAAGCAAGGTCATTCGAAAGACAAGGTGGTGCACAGCAAGTTTCAAGATCTTGTAGCAAAACCGATGGAAGATGAGGAAAAGCTTCAACGACCCGATGAGGACAACATTGCCGAGGTACAGCTTATCAGTTTTATCTCTGTTCTGCCTGTTGAGTTGCCATGGTATTGCTTATCAGTTTCATCTCTGTTCTGCCTGTTGATTTGCCATGGTATTGCAGAAATGCATCTCTTATTTCCTAGTCATAGAACTGATGGAACTGATATGGTATCGCAGAGGTACAACTCTGCTCTTCATTGGTTTTAAACCTTAAATGGCTTGTAAAATACTTCCTCAAAATTGATTGTTGTCTATTAGCCCCTGGCTTGCCACATGCAACCTTCCTTAAAATTCAGATTTATCTGCCTTTTGTTACATGCGGCTATACTCAAGTATAGGTAAATACACATTAATTAGTTCAGTTATCTACTCCAACTATGCAGTGTAGTTTTGGCTTTGCGGACTTACAATCTACATGTAGATACTCTAACCTTTTGGAAATTGATGATACATTTGAATTCTATTGACAAAACTTACATGTTAAACTTCTTCTTGAAACAACCATGGAGCGGCCGTATTAGTTACAATCAATCATATAGGTGCGTTTAAATGATTGGTTAGTTTAAAATAGAATTGTATTGCGATATATATAATATATATTTATATATATATATATATATGATTAAAAAGGTAAGAAGCACTTCTGTATTGTAGTCATTTTTACACAACCTTTCGTAAGGTGAAATACATTCTTTTATTGGGTTTTTTGTGTGTTCTTTGATTTCCTTGATGAAAAATTATAATTTACATGTACATGAATATAATCTAGAAATATTTTATGAAGTTACAAAATACATTTCAATTAGTTTGAAGGAGTAAATTGTTTGATAATCAGAATAGCAACATTTGATGTGTGAGCAACTACCAACAACTACCCGTAGCAAAAGGGCTGAGCAATGATGGATGATACTTGCATTCAGCAGGGAGATTGTACTTGTCCTCCATCACAGTCCATCACTAAGCATTCTTAAACAGTTACTCCGCCACATGTAATACTTCACAGTAGCTCTTTGTAAATTTCAGAAAGAGTTTGATAGACGAAGCATCCATGTTGACATTCTTTTTATAGACGACAGAAAAGACAAGATTAGCTCTGGAGAAATTAGTGCAAGGTAAAATATCTGCGGCCATGCCTGTCAAAGCAGCGGAGAAGAAAGCACCCGCTCAATATATCAGGTTTGTTTACATCATTTCAGTGTTATTTATTAAACCAAGTTTCTATTTTGTAGTGAAGTTCCTAGTGTCTAGGTTGTATCTGCAACAGGGGCCAAAAAATCGAATGGTTTAATTTCTGCTTTTAATCTTCAAAAAAAATCAGGATTAAAATGTTTAAATTAAGATTATTTTTGGGGAAAAATCATGGCATTTTAGGTTTTTTCACGATTCTCCGAAAATCAATGTTTCTTGAAAAACAATCTTGTTTTGACTCGTGTGTAACAAATCTGTAAACACTCCTGTTTCATGACTTAGCAAGTGTTATGAAGATAATTGACTGTATGTGTAGTGCAATGTTACAGAAGGACCTTTGATGTTAGAACCTGTGAGTTTATTTAGTAAACCTCCAATCAGGATTACTTGCGAGGTAGCAACTGTAGCTGGTACAGTTTATATAGTGGTATGGTGGTGTTAAATTCTTGAGGTATGTTGCTATTACAGATACACCCCTTCACAGCAAGGCCAGGCCTTCAACTCGGGGGCTAAGCAGAGGATTATTAGAATGGTCGATGTACAAAAGGATCCAATGGAACCTCCCAAGTTTAAGACAAATAAAAAAATACCACGGGGCCCGCCTTCACCCCCCGCACCAGTGATGCATTCTCCTAACAGAAAGGTATAGGATTTGCTTTTGCTGATTTTATGCAGCAGGGACTCCCTTGAGGTGTCTATTGCAATATCTGAGGCAACTCAATGTATTTCTTTGCGGACTCGTTGGACCTTTAGTGGTTGGCATCTTTATGGGTAATAAAATATGAGAGTGTTCAGAATTGCTCATGAATGCATCACATTCGCTTCAAATGACCGGTTGAGATAGTAATGTTTGCAAGTAGCGACCAAATACATAGGTACACTTTAGCTGGCCACAGGGAAGACTAATGCTTCGAATGGCGTGAAATTTTGTGATTATATACAGGAGATGTTGCTACATAACATGTTGAATGTCACTTATGTCCACATGGGAGCAATTGGGGCTGAGAGTCAAATAATAACAAAACATTTGCAGCAAATTAGCTAACGTCTAGCATTAAAATTTTGCTATATTCTTTCACATTCAATATCTGTCTAGCCCAGTTGGTAGAAATATACTATTAGAAAGCATTAGCTATCCAATAATCATAGTCGAATAAATGTTGTTGAACACAGATTCGCAGTCGCATGCTCATTTTATTATCATAATTAATAATTGGCTCAGAATATTGGCGTTTGATAAAATTTCAACAAGCTCAACAGAATATAGTCAAACTTTGACTTACGGTCCCCTCATCAACTGAGTTTTTCAACCAGTGATGCGAAAATTAAAATTTGAGCAAATATTTGACAATAACATCAGAAGTAGTTTACAACATACAATATTCCAAGTTTTTCGAAACATCACAGTTTGTATAAGTCTGGTAATTGAAGTCTGGTGAAATTAAAAATAAACCATCGAAAAATATAAAAATTAAAAATCATCCGTTAAATGGCTTTAGGCTTCACCCAGTCTTAGCCACAGCAAGAATCTACAATACTACCTCTACCTGTGACCATATGCATTGCTAAGTCTACACTGCTGTTCGTATGTATCCGAGACACAATAACGATAGAAACCTCTTTTTATTGCCTATTACTAAATCATTGTGCTCCTTTACATCTAGTTTTGTGCATGATTTTATATAATATATCTATTTTTTTTGCCAAGTATTTCTTCTGCAGCATTTGTTAAGAGGCTATCGTAGGTTTTGTGGATGTGGGACGAATTGAACAAGTTATTGTGTAGATTTCTATTATACTTTGCTCCATTATTAAACAAGTTTGACTAAGGAAGCATATCTCAGAATTAACTAACTTCCAATAAACAGGCCTGATTTTTTAGGGAACCGTTTTAATATCTTTTATGGAAGATTTGCAGGAAATATCTTGAACGTTTTCGACATACGAGCTTAATGGGTTAGGGAACTGAGCTTGTCAATTTTCCCATATCTCAAAGCATTATGTTCTATATAAAATAACTAAATACAAATTAATCCTTTCTCAACTTCTGAAAACCTTCTAAAACAAAATACTCCGATGGACAAACCCTTTTTAATTGCTCTAATTCACTTACACTTGCAAAATAACAAATACATATCTAGTGGCTATGATCTGCAATAAGATGTAACATTATTATGTACAGTTTGGAGTTCTTACCTCCGAGACAGATGTAGTGAGATGGTGTGAGAAAGACTCGATTGCAGCACGTTGCAATCAAGTCGGTTGAAATCCAATTAGAAAGGCTGAGCGATCCTGTTCTTGAAAGCAGCCTCTCGTGCTCTTGACCACCTAGCAGCCGCATCGAGAACTGTCTTGTATGCTCGTATCTCAAATTTTCAGGCAAAGGCAAAAGCTTTCTTGGAATTTTGCTCATATCTCGAATTTCTTGCGCGTTGGAGCACTCGTATCTTCAACAGTTTTGGGAAGATTAGATGGAATGCATGGAACGGAAAATATATCATTGTGTAATCAATGCCAAGTGTTTCTGAAGTCTGCCAGCAAGCATTGTGCGATATAAGCATTTCTTTTATGTACATGTTTTTGGGGAACATTAGACAATTGTTAGTGCATTTTAATGCCATTTTGCCCTTGTTTAACTTCTCAATTGTGACCTACTTGGCAGGTAACAGTCAAAGAACAAGCCGAGTGGAAAATCCCTCCTAGCATATCAAATTGGAAAAACGCCAAGGGCTTCACAATACCATTGGACAAGCGACTGGCAGCTGATGGGCGTGGCCTTCAGGGAGTTCACATCAATGAAAACTTTGCAAAGCTAGCCAGCGCTCTCTATATAGCAGATAGAAAGGTGTGCAGTTGCCTACCCTGACATCTCACTGCATTAATGTAGATAGTAATAATAGATGTATTTTCTGTATCATTGCTTTTGAGGCAGTTTTTTCATCCTTGATCTTTTGTTGGTTTAGATGTCATAGTGTAAAGATAAACCATAATGATGACAGTTTGTCTGGCGCAAAAACATGCAAACTATTTGTAACTCTGTAATTATCTTGTGATCCTATGAGTACGGCTTGCTGAAGTGTCTTAGCATTGAGGAGCTACATGTAGGCTGCTTCCTGGTGCTGCTCAACTATGCGTAGGCATTCATGCTATTTCACCTTTGTTGCTCAGGCTCGTGAAGCTGTGGAGACTCGGGCTAAAGTAGAAAAGCAGTTAGCTTCTAAGAAAAAAGAGGAAAAGGAAGAGAAGTTGCGAGAACTTGCGCAAAAGGCAAGAGATGAAAGAGCTGGAATACGGACTGTTGCTGGTGAGCAGCATCTCTCCTTTATTTAGTCTCCTTCTTTTGCTTAGCTTCGAACTCTGGATGATGTGTTCAGTGACTCATCTCAAACTGTCACCCGTCCTATATAAAAGGACTGTTCATTTTTGAACTTTTAAGAGCTTGTAATCACCTTTCCACATATTTTGCACCTACAACACAGCAGAGTAAGACATGGTGAATCTTTTGATACCAAATAACAGTAATGTGAATTTTGTTGCAAGTCGACCTTTAAAGGATGGTTTACATTATATCGCAGTATGTCCGTGTTAATCACCCAATACTTCGGTGATCGTCTGTAATAACATTGTTCACACCATCACAAACCCATCTGATTTTACATCAGCGAGTAGTCTATGACAGCATTCTCATTATACAATGTAGTCATAGAAACAATGGAATACTAGTCCCGCAGCAACTGTAATAGAATAAAATATAGATCAAGCAATCCGCTATGGCCAATCATCATAGCCAGTGGTGCACATTGCACAGGCTGTCATGGATGCTCGGCGAACTGTCTAGAAAGTTTGACGGCTTCAACCTTTTAACCGCATTGCCTCGACGATTCCATCAGTTTACGGTGTACACATAGTCGACGAATAATTGCAAAAAGAACAACCCTGACACACGACTAGATAGTGTGAACCAACCTTTGTGTCCTTACCACCTTTCTTCTCTCAACTAGACTCACTAAAATATAGTGCCCTTATGACAGTTATTCTCTCGCTTGTTTGTAGAGCCTGATGAGGAGGCTCGAGACAGAGAAGAAATCAGACGTGATCGTCATAAGGAGAGACAGAGAGATAGAAACTTGGCCAGAGCCGGTGCTGATAAACGTAATCGTATTCAGAGAGAAAGAGAGCGAGACATCTCAGAAAAGATAGCCTTAGGCTTGCCGAATACGGCTGGTAACAGGGGTGATTCAGAGGCTATGTTTGACCAGCGACTTTTCAACAAGGAGAGGGTAAGGGAGCTGCAAGCTCTAAATGCTTCTATTTGGTTATTACAGTGTATGTATATTGTGAGTGAGAGGCTCACATAACTCAGGGTTAGAATCTGCAGAAAAAAATGCTACATTTTGGTGAAAAATTTAGATTTTAGTTAAATCACCGTGTAGTTTTGAAGTCATTTTGTCAGTCCAGTTTATGCCAATCTAACTCAGGCTTTACCTTATTAACTGATTGCTATATATTTGCAAATTAACTCATTGCAGTCTCATCCTTAATTGATGATCACGCTCTCTATGGCCGGCAGCAATCTCTCTATGCACGACATTCAAAAGTTTTGGATCTCAGCTTTAAATTGGTCTGAAACAAGACTAGCTCGCTACTGTGTAAACATCCTGAACCCTTGTATCTAGCATATTTCAGCTAAAATTCTATTAATTTCCGAAAGCAGAATCCTTAGTAGATGTAATACATCGTAGAGATATAACTTGAGATTTATTTATAACTGCATAAATTATATAACTCAAATAAGTCCAATAAGCAATGGCTTGTTTCTAAGACTTAAATAAGTTTAATTAGCAAGTCACAGGGTAGACCTAGGATACAGTTATACAGTAAGTTATAAAGTAAGTTATACAGTAAGTTATTCAGTAAGTTATAAATTAAGTTATTCAGTAAGTTATATGAAGGAACTCTTAGTGATAGACAGTGACCTTTATACCTTAACTCTGCAGTTGTTAATATCAAAGCATATGATGTTATCTGCGTTCACTATTCTCATTACACTTATAAAGACTACTTGTAGAATATCATGATTGGTTGATGATTTTATTGCATAGACACAGGCTCTGCGGCAGCAATGAGCTTGATAGTATTAACTGCTACCGTTTCTGCTGCAGGGCATGACCTCAGGTTTCAAGGACGATGAAGCGTATGACGTGTATGATCAGCCATGGCGAAAAGATCAGACGATCGGCTCCAACATATACAGGCCTGGGAAGAATATCGACAAAGATTATACTGATGATTATGAGTCGCTAGTCAAGAGTAACAGGTTAGTTGAGTAGCCTCTTCTTCTTTGATCATCTGAATGCTACGCGAGGATGTTTCTAGCGATTTTTCATGTTGTGTTTCACTTTGGAGCTCAAGATACATTCGGATTTTTGTTGTTGTGGACAAGCAACTCTTGACAAGTGTGTATCCTTTGGTGGGTTTACTGACAGAAAGAGAAGAAGATACTCATGGTCTGAAATTGCGACTGATTATTACTTGCATATGTTTTCATTATAAAGAATGCTTTAGGAATATTATAAACTTTTTCATAGTTAGTAACTTACTCTCTATCTTATTAATTTGGCAGATTTGTACCCGACAAGCAGTTCGCTGGTACAGATCGCTCTCAAAGGAGGGATGGGCCTGTACAATTTGAAAAGGATGATGACGATATTTTTGGTCTCACCAAATTTTTGGAAGATGCTAAAAAGGGAGCTAAACGGCCCGCAGCAGACGAGAGAACCAGCAGTCGGTATGAAAGGAAAAGAGAGCGCAGGGAATGACCAACCTTCCCTCATCAGTCATGTATAAAACCTGTCTACTCATATGATATGTTTACCCAACTGCATTACCATCTAATTATCAGCATGTAAAAGAAGGCCTTTTATGAATAGAAATTCATGGTAGAGCTGCAGTCTACTATATGAAGAGCAGTTTTGTACATATTTATACCAGACATTTCGTTAGCTGTTGACTATGTATTTCTCCATTCTAAAGAAAGGATGTTGCACATCAACTGTCTTTTTGACACGAGTTCCTTGTACAGTGTAAAGAAAACTCTTCAACTTATACAATAGAATAAATTTGAGGATTTCAAACAATTATCCTTGTCCTCTGTGAGACGCACATATTCGCTAACAGAGGTTAAGTTTTAGCTTTGGTCCATCAATTCCAAGTCAGAGGCTATATTTTCTGTAATTTAGTATCAAACTCTGGTTACATATTCACGGGATATCCTATCATTGGACAGCTGGTGGCCACCATTAAATTTACACACACATCCCACGCCCAACGGGCCGCAGTAATGTTGGCATGGGAGAGGGCATTGCTTCACATCGCTTCTATCTTTGTCCAGACACCTGCAAGAGACATATCTATAAGTGACATGTTGGAGCAGTTTATTATGTAAAGATGAGCGTAGCAGTGTTGATCTAATAACAGATGTGATGTTAGACTGTTTTCTGTTGAGGATAGGGAATGCTTATACATTGGGTGCTGTCATAGACATTCCCGCATCTACATGTCAGTTTGCAGTATAGTCGTACCTTGACATGAGTGCCCCAACATACAGGAAAATTGTGATATGAGCAGCCTTTTGACCAAGTTTGTTCTTTGAGATATGAGCTGGTTTTTATTGCTCACTATCTGGCCAAGTATACGAGAGACCGCTTTCAAAAACGGCATCGCTTGGTCTTTTTCCTCGAATCAGTTTGAAAAATGTTTTTAAAAGGTTGGCTAAAAGTTAAAATAAAGGCGAGGAAATATGCACCAAACCAGAAAGGAATAACAACAAATTTAAAGTAAGTTGAGTAAATGATTAGAATTTAGCTTCAAGTGTATATTTAGTAAGCTAAATTAACCTAAGTTAAATTCAAAGTTTCTGTTACGAAGCGTCACAAAAGTCTCTGTCTCGAAGGTAAATGCTCACAGTAGTGTTTATAGTACTGTTACATTTTATTGCAGATTTTGATAACTAAATTGGTATTTGTTTTTTTATCATTGGTACTAAACTCCAACAGTTAAAGACACGTATTTCTACCGTGATATCCTTTCTTATGAGTTTTTTTCCATAGTATGGTAACGGATTAATTTGTATGTAGTTATTTTATAAGGGAAATAATGCCTTGAGACACGAGTAAATTAACATACGAGCCTATCCCAAACACATTAGGCTTGTAGCCTAAGTCGAGGTGTTACTGTATATCGAATGCCACTTGCCAAACATGATTTACAAGGAAACAAATCAGTAGATATTGAGCTCAAACCTGCTTTTATTAACTAAATATCAACACTCCTATTTATCAGTACTATTTGGTCATGTCTGATGCATCATGAACTAAGGCATATCATTGGAATCAGGATGGTTTATTCAAGAAGTTATTGGAATATTCAATTCTATAGACTACTATGAAATGAGGTTCGGAGTTAATTTGTTCTGCGCCTGAGACTACAAGCATGCTAACCGTCTCAATATAATAAAGTTGTACAACTCGGAGTATGATTGATAGCATAATTATAACTGATGAGATTAACAGTGCCCAACAAGATAGTGTGCTGTGCAAAATAACAAGGAAAACAAACAGCTAACAACAGCTACAACCTACAACAACATGAATAGGATATAGTTCAAGAATATCTATGAGTGAAGTAGACATAGACATGACAGGTGTTGTAAATCTGACTGGACATAAAGACATGGTATGTTATGGGTAATGTTTGTATAGATAACTGATATGGCTAAATTAGCAAAATTGGAAGAAATAATGTTAATGTTTGTTAACAGTATGGTATTAATGTTAACTTATGCTGTGTGTACCTGTCATCACCCTTGCAGCTTAAATTGTGTATAATTCTGACTAATTTTGTGCATATTGTTCGAGTCTCCCTTCAAGTACACTTTGCAAACATACTTTCCAACATCATCTTCGTTTACATAGCTTAGCTCAAAAAGAACAGCACCTGTTATAATTAGTTTTTTTGTTATAGATAACGGTAATGTGGTAACATGGTTGTAATGCATGTAGAAGGACATGTAATTATTTGCTGTTTTAACAACATTTCCTAATTTTTTTACCTATTATGGCTGTCCACACATGTTGTTGTATATCGTGGCCTCTGTTCTTGCTCAGCTTCGTATCATTAACATGGATCACTACAAATCTTTTTGGAGTAACATAGAGTGTAAGTCAGTCGGTTGATCTGTAGACAGTGTCGAACCCCACAGGAAAGCCAAAGTGCTTCATCGAAGGGGTTCAATCTCTGTTCGATGCAATCTTTTTTCTAACACTTTAAGCGTGGCTTTGGATGGCAAATAGGCAAACTAACACGGCTTTTACCATAGTAAATACTAGATGAATGTCCGACATTACGCAGGTAATAAAATAACTACCCAATGAATTTGAGCAAGTTACCTGCTAAGCTAGTAACTTAAGCTAGTCTAAACCTTTACTATAGTAAGAGCTGTGTTAGAAGCCAGCATGTTACATTGCGGGTAATGATCAAGCATGCTAGTATTTTCCCAAGCCTTTAATCGTGTGTATTTTAACCAATGTAATGAATATTTGCGCTATTATTAATCTAGTAGTCTCATGGGTTGACTTGCCTGTCTGCAGACCTGGGGATTCCGAATTCAAATCATCTGCGAAACGGATTTTTCGAACCTAAAACTATCGCTATAGCTAAGCTGCTGCAGACAAATGACAAACACTAGATTTATATATATAAATTATATAAATATATGTGTTTATATATATAAATTATACTAGAAATTCTTTTTGGGAGAATGAATTCAAAATATTTCATAGCTGTGATCACTGGTCATGCTGAGCTTCACTGGTATAACTAACTATTTCTGACAATCTGGTTCTAGGACAGCAACCACTGTAAAGGTGAGTTTAGATCAATCAACCGTTAGCCAACATCTCCACTTTCTGCAAGCCATAAGTTTTTGTCAAAGGATTTTCATTACTTTCACCCTCCGTCACTCTCTTAAAACAATCATTTTACAACAATTCATTTGTTTTATAATTCAAACAATATTTGAAGTTACGGTCATATCAAGGTCGGTTACTGGCAAGGGTTCCGCAGCCATTTCACTGGTTCAGTATTACATTGCGTTGTAGCAATTATCTTCTCGGTGTTTATAGCGATGCTACAAATCTCTGCCATAGCTTACAGATAAGTTTACTAGTTTGTGTTTTGCTTTGTATGACCTCCCATTTACACTGCTCCGTTTTCAAGGAGGAAAGCAGTAAACAAAATATATACATGTAGATTGAAGATTGATTGGTGTGAACATGCTTTAAATTTTTATTTCTGTATGATTTCTAAACCCATACTACATGAAATAATATATATATATATACTTTATGGATCCATGTGAATGTGCCAAATAATGCCAAGCCTTGTTTAGCAACAGAATAACTCAGAATGGAATGGAATTGCTAGCCAATTTTCTTAGAAACAACAAAGCTATAACTAACTTTGAATTGAGCAGCAACTGGCTGGATTACTTGAGAATCAAGTTTTTAGCTTATGCTTTTGCACACACCAATGATATACAGCCTCCTGGGGGGGGGGGGGGGCTGTACATCATTGCACACACCAAGAATCAGGAATCCAATGTCACTAAAACTTTAAAAACAAGAGTTGTCAGCTTTTTATTTGAGAAGAGGCAACTCCTATATATTTGGTGATCTGGCTTATACTTGCAGTAATGTTCACAGCGATACCTTCTTAATCACAATCAACAAAGTCCAGCGCTGATCATAAAAAAGCCCATCCACAAAGTAAAGTTTGTCCTTCATTATGTGCAAAAATTAGACCAACTGTAGGTTAAATTTAGTAGGGAAGTGGAGGAAAGAAGGGAGTAGAGAGGATGGGGGATGGTGAGAAGGGATAGGAAAAGGGAAGAGAGCCGGGAGGGAAAAAAGGGAAATGAAAAGAGAAAGGAAGAAAGAGGGACAAAGAAGGTGAGGAGAGAAAAGGGAGGTAGAGGGCAACAGAGAGGCAGAGAAAATAGGGCAAGGAAAAGAAGAAGTAAAGTTAGATGTCATGACAAATTATCTTAGTGAACTCCATCTAAGACTGATTACCTTTAGCTCCTAGTAATGCTAAACTAAAAGCTAAAAGTAATCAACTTATTTCTGTACGATCCATGTTACCCTTTTTGAAAGTGCTGTTCTGCAACTTTTTTTGACAGTTCAGAAAGTGCATGTAGGTTGATAAAATAAATTAGTAGAAAAGCTATCACAAAGAGTAAGGCCTAAATAAAATCTAAACTGTTTATATATGCTATTTAAAACAGGTGTTTTTCTCTTAAAATACTCTTCTTTACATTAAAGTAATCTGAGGGGTTGGTGGGCCACCCTCAACAAGGCAATGTTTAAGAGGTGAATTGGCAATAAGGTCATGTGCAATGCAGATGTAACAGAAAAGCAACTGCAGGGAACTTTCTCTAAGCATTCTCACATGCAGGTTTTCTCCAGAGAATATTCATCTTTGCGAGTACTCTTCTCTCTCTTCTTCTGTTCTCTTTTAGAGCAGTTGTGTAAACTGAGTAGGTTCTCTGTCTTGACCTCTGCAAGCAATTAGCAGACCTAGAAAATCACAAATGATGGCAGAATTGAAGGCTAATACGAGTATTAACGTAACTAATATAGATATATCAAGTCTTTTAATTTTAGATAGGCTGGCATAGCTCTGAAGCTACTCATATTAACGGAATAGTCATAGCTAGCCTATTTACACAAACATGAGTAGGACAGTAAATATGGCTATTTATTAGAACCAACAGAACCAACTTCTGCTTTTCTCTGATATACAAACTCCAATGAAACTGATTAACTCAGCTTTTCTCCCCTATTGGCTTAATGCATTGAAGTCTAGGCCGGGATAATTCAAAAAGTTGTCTTTTCATCAGACCCTGTGCTTGAGAAAACTTGGCTGTGTAGTGTCACTTTGTTTTTCTAGACTTCTAGTTTAGATAGCGTTCTGACATCTTGGTCACTGTGATTGACATGTTTCTAGTATAGGTAGTTCTAAAATTTCCAGTTGATTGAAGTGCTAATTCTCGAAATATCGTCTACAAAGTGAGTGTATTTCAAACTCACCGAGAAGGGAAATGTGGCTGCAAACAGGACATTAATTTTTTAATGACACACTGATTGAAGTTCTTGGGAATGAAGGCTCAGAAACAGACAAAGCTAGAAAACTCTTGATTATTAGCAAGAAGGGCTACGTTATTTGTTTTTTTTTAAACCTTCTGTTTTTTTTTCATAAAAAACATACTCCATCAATCAGACTTGGTGTACTGTAGTAATGATGTTTCTTCAATTACCTCCAACACATCACTTTTTTGAGAGAGTGTGAAATAAAAACTATTCACTCTATGTAATTCCCGTTTGTTTCATTGTTTTGTACCAGCTTAGAGCTTCAAAATGGTATTTACTTTAAAAGGATATGTGCTATTATAAGTGCTTTTAGAGTTGCCGGAAAGTTTTTCATACATTCTAGAATCAAGAGACCTGCTCTTATATACTAAACTAGCTGTGCTACCCGGCGTTGCCCGGGTAATAAAAAAGTCTTTGGTCAGAAAATTGATTTGTATTTAACATATAACAACATCTTTCATGGTAACTTTCAAACTAAATATCATCAGAAAATCGTTTTGTCTTATAAACAATGAGAAGTAGTGAGAGTTGCTCACTATTAGCCTGCGCGCTATTAGCTAGTACGTTTAATAATGTGAGCGAACAGCTTCTCGTGATGTTATGCTATGACCCACGTCGTACGCAAATCTGTTGGGTATTTGCTCTCATATAATAACTTATATTGGCATGCTAGGAACTCAGTCTCTGCAGTCTACTAGGTAGGGTGTTGCACTAGCGATCGGCAGAAATGGAAGATGCGATTGCATCTTTTTCGGTACGGAATCTTTTATTCCAAGATTTTAAGATCTATAGCCAGAGAATCAAACCTACGAATACACATGCGATGACCAACATTGAAAAAAAAATGTAGATTAGGCTTCAAAGTTTTAAAAAGCGCAAATCTTTCTTCAGTCTTAGTAAGCTTTATCACAATAAAATTCTAGCACATCTGAGGGAAGTTCCTTATAAGTGATGGAGTCAAGTGCTTACGATTTATGTTATCAGGTAGTGCCTTTCCCCTGGTCTCTGGCAGTGTCACAGCACAAAGACCAGCTATGAGAGACAATCCTCCAAATATTACATATGGTAGGTTTGGCCACCAGTTGTTCTGCAACGAGAAAGACTCATAAGAAATACGGAATACAAGGAATCACCTGCCTGCTATTAGCTGTTCAACCATAATTTATAGAGATATGAACTTTATTTACAGGGGTCAATGGCGGTCTAGAACAAATCAGCCCATAAGACAAAAAAAGGCCTAAATTATGTGTATTAATGTGCATAACTCTTTGTGCATAACTCTGTTCTATAATGTAAATTGGCAAGGTGTTGGTACCTTGGTATAAGGTGTGGTGTTTTTTGGGGGAAATAGAAATGTAATGAATGGTCAGACAGATTCGAGATACAACTTCAGTATTTTAAACAGTAAATATCTAAAAAACACTGCTCCTCAGCATTAAAGGCATTGAGACGCCTGTTGTAACTGTTCATATCAAGTTGTATAACCCTAAAGCATAACCTTTGAAATCGTTCTAACGTTTCTTTCTCAGTTTTTGATTAAAAAAGCAAGACATACGTAAGCCAAAGAATATCACGCAACTAAACGTATAAGGAAATTATTTTTACCAATCGAGAAGAATGAATGCAGTTTGAATTTTAAATAAAGCAGCCATTTGCATTTCGGCTGCCTCTCATTTTGTAGCTAATGTTTTTGTAATTTAAAGAGAACCAAATTTCACCAACTAACATTTTTTATGAGGTGAATATGATGCGCTCACAAGTATACTTCATTTTCTCACAAGATTTACTGGAACCTGTAAATGCTACATTACCATTACCTCTGCAGTCAACAACATTTCTCTGTTGAGTAAAATTTTAGGGAAATTGATAAATTGGAATTGCTAATATATAATGAAAACTAAATAAACAATTATCCATATAGCGGTATCTAAACAAATAAAAAGAGATTTGCTTTCCTCATGTGCTAAACATTCTACACTCAATTGTATTGTATTTTAAGGTGAAGCTAAGCAACCAAAGAAGTAAAATTAGAACTTGAACGCTTTCTCAGCTAGTAAACTTAAAAAACTAACAATAATATAAATATAATAATTAGGGCCAAGAACATGTCCTATGGAGTGGTTGTCAAAGGTTAACACGACTATTGATATGCTAGAAACCTACGCTATAGACAATAAGAGGGGCCACTGCAGCACCCGCCCGAGCTAGACTCGATCCAAGTCCGATTGCAGTCACTCTCTCCTACAAACATCATGCATGAATTTAATGATAAGCTTGATGCATTTACAACACTCACCAAACAGATGGATCTAGAACTTGGAGTTGTAAACCCTTGCTCAACAGTTAGAATTCGAGCTTGGAGTTGTAAACCCTTGCTCAATAGCTGGGTCCTTCACTCAATTATTAAACTTACAACTTGGAGTTGTAAACTCTCGCTCAATAGTTTGATTTTGAATTTTGAGTTGTAAACCCTCACCGAACGGTTAGATTTATAACTTGAAGTTGTAAATAAAATTAGTGTTGCAAACTAGATGTTTGTGTGATCAGCTGTTAACCTTTGTGCTAATCATGAGCTATTTATAAATGCAATGCACTAAGAGTTCATGGATAATGACAGTCTGAATAAACAAGTAAACTGAACTCACTGTAGTTGGGTAGGTCTCAGCTGTTATTATATAAATCATTTGGAAGCTCATGTCAATGAGCAGCTTGCCAATCATGCTCATTGCAGTTACTGCTACATTTATCTCTGAAATAGGTGAATTAAACAAACAGATAAATTTCTCTTTGTCTTTTTTTGCGCAAAAATATAGTAAAACATGCTATTTATTTTACTGTTCAATTTTCTCTATACGAACATCTCAAAAAGTCCATTATTTGCTCATTTTATGTTGAATTGAGCCTTTCAGGCACCACTGAAGTTTTTTTTAACAAGATTTATTAAGACAGAATTTAAATGGCAGACTGATTTATACCAAAAATTTGAACTGGATGAAATATAGTTAAGAAAAGCAACCATAGATACTAAGAAATCAGTCATTGAGTATATATTTTCTTATTTTATCATAAAAGAGCAGATAACTCCTAAAATAATAGTTACTTGTAACATCTCTCCTGTATGTATTTAAATTAGGAATATTGAGTATATTGAGTAAAATTGAGTATATATTTTATCATTATATCATAAAAGAGCAGATAACTCCTAAAATACTAATTATTTGTAACATCTCTCTTGTATGTATTTAAATTAGGCATGCATAAATAATAACCGTAAACAGTGTGAAGTCGACTGGTACTTACCAAATGCAGCAAGAACTGGTATGATGGCAGAAACAATAGATGCTATGATAAAAGAGCTGGATATAGCCGGCCTTCGACCCAGTTGCAAGTACCAAATTCCAACAAACTGTGATATGCTCACCGCTTGTAACAGGTAGTTGTTGGTAAAGATATTGCCTGTCAGGTTGGCTGTAACACATCATTAGTACAAAAGAATAGCTTTAACATATTGATAACCAAAAAAAGTTGCTTATTGAAAGCATATTACTGTTCCTCAAACACTCAGACAGCACAAGAAAAATGACTATTACTTACACACTGCACATAAACAGAGTGATAGGACAACAACAGTACATAAGAGAAACTGCATCGCACTGAGAGCATAAGAATGGATATAACATGCTGAAAAAATTCAAGAATATCTATAGCAGACCTACAAAACAAAAAATTTAACTTGCATAGGGCAGCACTTCAGGGCAGTTTTTCAAAATGGAATGTTCTAACAACATTTCAACCAAAAATAGATAAACCAAGTGAGCTTATTATTAGTAAAATAGTACTAGATGAGTATTATTATTATTCTTATTAACAGTTATTAGTTGTATATTTAATACTTACAGACATTAAAAGTCATACCAAAGAAGACGATAGACACCCCAAACCATTGTATACATATGATTATAGTCTTTTTTTTAACATTAGCACCTTTGAACAGTGTGAACAGGTTGCCCTTCTTCTTCTGCTGTAACCAAAAAGCCAAGTTATGCAGATAATTATACTTAGCTGATAGCTTTTTGCTCATGCAAGCAAGCACCTGCCATGCTCTTGCCAGCAAGCAGCTGCTTTGCTGTTGTCAGCAAGTACCTAGTTTACTTTTTCCAGCAAGTACCAGCTTTGCTCTTGCCAGCAAGTACCTGCTTTGCTCTTGCCAGCAAGTACCTGTTTTTGCAAACAGCAGCTACCCTGCACCAAAACTAAAACCGTTATATTTAACGGTTTTAGCATTTTATATTAGCTGCAACACTCAAATCTGTGGCTGTACAACTTGACACGTTTTCAAAAAATCAATAGTTGTGTGCAATGGCGAGTGGAAGCCTAGATGAGAAAGAATTGAGAATCAAGTGGTAAGAGATGAATGATCCATGTGCAATTCTTGTTATATGTCACCCAATAGATAGTTAAAACAAGTTTTTCGAACCATGTCAAAGTACGCAAAAACATTTTGACCAATTAAAACCAACTAGAGGTTTCAAGTGGCCCGAAAAAATTGATGATTCCACTTGATTCTATTGGCGATTCTATGATACTCTATAGTTTGTATCTATAGAAGACTCAGGATAACAGCATGCTTGCAACAGTTCGTATCTTCTGACCTTGACTCACAAGGATCTTGAATAACAACCATTTTGTTTTTTGACATTTTGGTATTCTCACACATGTCCTTGCATATGAATATAAAGAACACACTCTATGAAGAATTGTGAAGGTTGCTTAGTAACATACAAACAACAAGGATGAACTTTGACAAGACTAGCAAGTAGTCAAACTAGTAACTACACTACACAAATGAATACCAACTACCTGCTACCTGCTACCTGGTACTAAACATGCTAAAAACCTCCAGAAATAGACACACAAGAGGAGACAAGCCTACAAACCTGGTGTTCAATGCTTATCTCCAAATTTTTAGGAATGGGAACTTTATTAATTCTTGCAGACATACGAAAGAAGTCAATAGCTTTCTGGCTATTACCATTGTTGAGTTCCCATCTAGGTGACTCCGGAAATATCCTAGCAAATATAATAACAAATTTATTGTTAAAACAATAAACATACACTGTTTGATGCAACTGTATTTAGCGCTGTGGTTGCGCTTATGACAGTTTCTATCCACCCAAAAGGTCACACCTCCTTTATTCCATTGCAATGTTGCGTTGGCTGGAGATTTGGGTAAGCTTGTCAAGGCAGCAATTAAGAGAACACTGAAACTGTGTTGAAACTTTGGCAGCGGCAGCAAGCTCGTTACAAACTACTGATCCGCCAGATAATTGTTTAAGAAAAGCTTTCTATATAACGTAAACCAAACATTGTCATGACAAGTTGTGGGATAGCACATAGTGTCTAAACTTTTTACTGAATGACTAGTTATAGAAGCATTAGTCTCTACTAACTCAAATATAAATATTGTTTTACTAGACAATGACCAAGTTATACTATTTTAGTACAGGTACAAATGTAACAAATGCAACATCCCAACAAATACAAACTTAACAAATTCAAACGTAACAAATACAACAAACATAAAAAATAAAAACAATAAATTTCAAATGCAACAAATACAAATGTAACAATAATCGTAACTGCAAAATTTGCAAATGTAACAATTAAAAACAACAAACACAATTGTAATAACTACAGTGCAACCATAACAAATACATATACAAATCAGCCATTTTTCTAATTATTCTTATTGTCTCAATAAAAGCCTGAGAAATCCAATAATAAGAGATAAAATATATACAACTGTCTGTGGGTAGTTTAAATAAAGGATTAAGAACTATCTTGGAACTTACCAATAATATGGGATATATAGACAGAAACTAAGAGCACAGTCTAACTGAAAATGTCTCCAGTTGCTGAGCAATTGTGAGATGGCAGTAACAACTACTCCTCCAATGCTATAGACAGCACCGTGTAACATTCCTGCTGACTCTCTGAAAGTTACCATTTCACACACTGCAAGAGCAAAAGCAAGTTACTGGCATCTCTGATGAGGCATATAATGACATGTGTAGAAGCTTGAAGTCAAATAAAATTTTGTAAACTTTGTATTGGCCAAGGAACTTTGCTCTAAAACAATGTAGTCTCATTCTTGTTTTTGAATGCCTCAGATCTTAAACAAATTGGAGTACCTTCCTTTCCTTTTTTTCTTTCTAACGCTCTCTCTTTCCATATTTTTTTGTCCCTCCTTCTTTTTTCTTCCCTTTTTTTTCCTGCTCTACTCACCCATTCTACACATTTTTATCTCGCTCGCTTTCTGCCTCTGTCTCCCTCCGTCTCTCACTCTCTCCTTTCTATTTTTCCCTCTTTCTTCCATTTCTTCTCAATTTCTCTCTCTTTCTTTCATTTCTTCTCAATTTCTCCATCCCCCTCTCTCCCTCTCCCCCGTTCCCCCTCTCCCCCGTTCCCCCTCTCCCCCTCTCCTCTTCTCTCCCTCTCCCCCTCTCCCCTCTACTCCTCTACTCCTCTTCCCCTTTTCCCCTCTTCCTCTCTTTCCCTCTCCCCCTTTCCCCCTCTCCCTCTCTCCCCCTCCCCCTTTCTCCCTTTTGCCCTCTCCCCCTCTCCACCTCTCCACCTCTCCACCTCTTCCCCTCTCCCCTTCTCCCCCCTCTCCCTTTCTCCCCCTCTCCCCCTCTCTTCCTCTCCCACATCTCCTCCTCTCCCACATCTCCCCTTTCTCTCTCTACCCATCTCCCTCTCTTCTTCCCCTCTCTCCCTCTCTCTATAAAAAGCTTTGAAGATAAGCTCCACTTTGAACCTTCACCCAGATCATTCTCGGGTTGATTTGAGCTAGCTCAATCCGTCACAATCCCAAATACATAGTTTCAGACCTCTCATATACATAACCTATATATAGGTTTAGACCTGCCAAATAGATAGCCTCAGACCTACTATAGACATAGCCTCAGACCTATCATATACATGTATTATATACATGAACTCAGACCTACAGTATACATACCCTTAAATCTACAATAAAAATAGCTTCAAACCTACAATATACATAACCTCAGAGCTACAATGTAGATATTTTTAGACCTAACATATGTATAGCCTGAGACTTCCCATATACATAGTCTCAGACCTCCCATAGACATAGTCTCAGACTACTTACTATTTATCATCTCAGATCAAAATAAACAAAGCCTCACACCTGACAAATAGATAGCCTCAGACCAAGCTTATACATTGCCTCAGATCTATGATATAAATAGCCCATATACATAGCCTCACATCTCTCATAGATATAACCTCAAACTTACCATATACATAGGTTCAGACCTACTATATACATAGCCTCAGATCTACAATATACATAGCCTGAGACTTCCCATATATATATCGCTTCAGACCTCCTATAGACATTGCCTCAGACCTACCATACACATAGCCTGAGTTCCTCGATCCAGCCGTGAATATACCCAGCAAAAATCTCATCATGATGAGCATGTAGAAGTTGACAGAGAAGGCAGCAGCGATGCCACAAAGCACCATGGACACACTTGAGATGAGTAGCAGTCTAATTCTTCCATACCTGTAGAATTCAAAGTAGAGTTCAAAGTAGAGTTCAAGTAGAGTTCAAGTAGAGTTCAAGTAGAGTTCAAGTAAAGTTCAAGTAGAGTTCAAGTTGAGTTCAAGTAGAGTTCAAGTAGAGTTCAAGTAGAGTTCAAGTAGAGTTCAAGTAGAGTTCAAGTAGAGTTCAAGTAAAGTTCATGTTGAGTTCAAGTAGAGTTCAAGTAAAGTTCAAGCCTCTAAATACTAGTCAAATGTCCTGGCAACCCAGAATAACCTTTTATGGTCATCTCTGATGGTTGTATGACATTGTAAGATAACATTTTTAAATACTTTGAAAACTGCTTGACCCTGAGGAAAGCCGTCATCGAAAATCTTTGCAGTTTAGTTGGTGATGGCAGAAAAAGTAAAAAGGGCCAGATCTTGCTTATTCAACATAAAAGAAGTTTATTGATGGTCTTAGATGTGCTCCACCATACAAAAAGTAAACAGGAGCTAAGTAGCTTCAAAAACCTGTACTCCGTAATCTTCCAGTTTTGTTGTTGGACCATTTGATGAAATGAAAACCAATAAAGGTTGTCTATCATATCTCGTGTTGAAGAAAAAAAGGAACAGATCAAGACCCACCCTACCTGTCAGATAGATCAGCTAGAACTATACAACCAACTAGGAATCCAACCATAAAGAGTGAGTTGGCAGCAGTTGTGTACCAGGATCCATTGCACGAGTTCAAATCCCACTGAAAGAATGTAACACACACTAAAAATTTGATTACTTTTCATTGCAATTTTGGTATTAATTTTAATTAAAAAATTTTGTCTTTACCAAAAACAATTAACATTTTAACTACAGTAAAATCAAAATTGTAGCTTGCCTTTATTTCACTAATAGCAATTAATAGGCAAAAAAGTGTGTTTACGAATAATTCCTGAATGCTGTTTTGCAGACTATAACTGCCTGTTTTTGTTAGAGATAGTTAACCACAACTAGTCTGTTCCTGGTTCCTCTCAACAAGAAAAAAATATAAATTCCAACGCAGTTCTTATGACACCACTATTGCAACTAGCCAATCATTCAATTGCACTCGACCAGTACTCATTATTAAAAATTTTAATATTTTAATACATATACTTACTAATAATATATAAGGAAGATTTGTGGTGCAAGATGATCAAGAAGTTATTTTGACATGAAGTTGTGAATATGGAAATAACAAACAATAACTAGGGCAAAAATATTTATTGACAACATCTAGTATTATAAACAAACCTCTGACATCATAGTCAAGGTGAATTCTGTCTGGTCATAATCCCAGCTTTCACACTTGACATCTTTTTCAAGAACCACAGAGAAGTTGTCAGAATACTGAGCCAGAATGTCATAGGTGCACTCGCCTAGCAAAAATCACAGCAATTCTCTAAGCTGAAAGAAACAGGGAAATTCTAAGCATCTTATGTTTCGTTCAGATTTATGGAATCTTAGTTGAAAATGTTAGTTGAAAAATTTTTCAGCTAACGTTGACAACTAGCCGTTAATATTTAATGTTAACATTAAATTTTAGCATGTTAACACAATGTTATTTTTAGCACTCAATTTGTCTGTTACAAAATAAAACAGCTGAAAATCTTTTCGTAATAGTTATCAAAGCTTTAACTACCAAAGAGATAAATGGGGGATTTATAATTCAATTGGTCAAGATTATGGCACCTTTTGTGATGACAACATAACTGGAAGAAACTGGCTGACTACTTATTAGCCTTAGTTTTTGGAATCTAGCCTTAGTTTTTGGAATCAGTTATGCTTAATTTTATTCTGCTTTAAAAACTTTTCAACATTTCTTCAAAATTGTCAAGCCAAATATTTAATAATTTTTATAAAAAAAAGATTTGTCTGTCTATATATTACTTTATTGGCAATAATTTAATTTCAAACAAAAATGTTTTTTAAATTATGCCATGCAACAATCAAACAGAACCAAAAAAAAGAAAATAAGGCAAAAAAGAAAATAGGCAACAGTTAGCCGATAATATCAAATAAATGGTTTGACACAAAGTGTTTAAAATATATTTTTCTGCTAAGTGATCGGATATTAGGTGAAAGATTGTTGAAGCAGCTTGAACAATGCCATTTTCAAAAATTATTCTTAGATGTTGTATGTAATCTTTTCATATCACAGAACTTGAAATGAGTTGAAAATCTGTAACTGCCCTGTAAAAACAAGGACACAAATGACAAAGAATCTTCAATTTTATGGTTTGTGTCCTCATTTCAGATGGCTATGAACCAGCAATACATTACATATTCAGGTAAATGAGCCAGCAATGCTTTACATATTCAGATAAATGAACCAGCAATGCTTTACATATTCAGATGAATGAACCAGCAATGCTTTACATATTCAGATGAATGAACTAGCAATACATTACATATTGAGATAAATGAACCAGCAATGCTTTACATATTCAGATAAATGAACCAGCAATGCTTTACATATTCAGATAAATGAACCAGCAATGCTTTACATATTCAGATGAATAAACCAGCAATGCTTGACATATTCAGATGAATGAACCAGCAATACTTTACATATTCAGATAAATGAACCAGCAATACTTTACATATTCAGATGAATGAACCAGCAATACTTTACATATTCAGATAAATGAACCAGCAATACTTTACATATTCAGATAAATGAACCAGCAATACTTTACATATTCAGATAAATGAACCAGCAATACTTTACATATTCAGATGAATGAACCAGCAATACTTTACATATTCAGATAAATGAACCAGCAATGCTTTACATATTCAGATAAATGAACCAGCAATGCTTTACATATTCAGATGAATAAACCAGCAATGCTTGACATATTCAGATGAATGAACCAGCAATACTTTACATATTCAGATGAATGAACCAGCAATACTTTACATATTCAGATAAATGAACCAGCAATACTTTACATATTCAGATAAATGAACCAGCAATACTTTACATATTCAGATGAATGAACCAGCAATACTTTACATATTCAGATAAATGAACCAGCAATACTTTACATATTCAGATGAATGAACCAGCAATTCTTTACATATTCAGATAAACGAATTAGCAATACCTTATATATTCAAATAAATGAACCATACCTAAGTCATATATGATCTTAGCAGTTCCATTGAGACAGGCTGACCAGTTGCTAGAAGAGTGGAGAGGTTGACAAATGTGACTCTGGCTGCCTCCAATGAATATGAATCCATTATTGTTGAAGACCGCTGACCACGTAACCAGTGACATCATCGCTAAGCAAAAACAACAAATAATAAAAATAACTGCATGTAGAACTTTTGATCTGTTAAAAATGTTCGGGAATTGAATAAATCAACCAGCTACTACCCATGAGCAAGAGGAACAGTTCAGGGATAAGAAAAGTGCATCAACAAACTTTAGTTGATAAGTCGTGTTCATATGCATTCCGTAAGCTGTAGGAATCTCTGGTTCTGTACGCAGTTGTATTGGAGGGGTTTAGCACCCGGTAACGTGGATATAATACAGCTAGTAGTACAACAATAGATAACAACAAAAGAATCCAATAGAGATCCAGCTAAGAGTACTATCTAATATTTGATTATTCCTTAGGTTCCAGTGCAAGAGTTCAGACCTGTAATAATCTGAATATGATGATGCCTTAGAAGCATCCATGTTAATTTAAATGTGTTAACAAAAATTTAACAATTTGTTATTATGTGTTCCACATCTTCTAGTACCCAGTATGTGTTATTTATACTGGCTGTTATCTTTTTCCATACCTAGCGCTTGTATGTAGAGTGAGATGCTACCAGTTGAGATACCAGTGACTATCTGCCTTATTACTGCCAACTTGTCACTTCTATGTGAGTTTACAACAAAAATATAATGGTTAATTGCTTAGAGTATAATGCAAAAAGAATTATAAAAGAGAGGAAAAATATGATTGCTAGTGGTGTAGAAAAAATAGGAGCGTAGCTAAACATATAAAGTACACTGGGTTTGTACTGAATTAAACTATAAGAGAGTAAACCTTTTACACAGTGCACTAGTGGAGTGTAAAATTCATTATAATGAGCACCTCTCCAGCTACAATAAGTAGTCGTAAGAAGATAAATTCACTTTCTTAGTTAATGTGATTAACTAATGTGTATATTTACAAGTGAATGAGAAAGGCTTAAGATGTACAAACAAAGATATCAACGGCATTATAAGTTGTACAAACAAAAGAACCAATTAACTATAAAATGATCTTGAAGCAAACAGGATTATTGGAAATTCAGCAGCAATAATACTTCTCAATACTATTAGATTACCAACTTTCTAAACTTGTTTGTTCAACTCAGCTAATATTTCTCGAACTTTGTATATTCATTTTTTAATTTTATTGTTATGGAACGAAAAACACTATTTTTATGATTACTAATGTCACTAAAGATTTATATAATAACGGAGCAATATTATTACATACCTTCTAAACACGCTTTTAGACCAACTACATTTCTAAACAGAATTCAAAGCTACGAAACTTGTGATGCAATTTAACAAAACCGTCAGCTGTCTGTAAGAGTTTTAACTATCATGACACAGCCAAACACTAAATGCTTGTTGATAGAAATGCAGACAGAACACGGTCGATTTTAAAAATAGCTCAGTAACCTTGAGCCCTACGCATCAGGCGCCCAAAAGAGTAAAAATAAATAGTTTGGTGAAGACCCAACTGCATAAAATAGTTTTCATAGCTGAACTCGTCATGTAATGTAGTAATGCATGACTACTATTTGACCAATGGCAAAGGAAAATAATTTCTACTCGCTTTCTAGTTTTTTAAAAACAAAAATGGTCTATTCTTTACTATAGAATTTTGTAAAAAATTTTCTTGAATGTATCTATTGCACAAAACACTTCTAAAGCTAGTCAGACTAGATGGCAGCTACTCTAACATCTGAGAGGCCAAGCTTAATAGATGTTGGAGTAAAAATAAGGGTAACATCGTAGGCTATTCCATCGGTAAATTAAAATAAAAAAACAGAATACACACAACCTAAACCATAGAACATAGAATATAAAAATATGACATGCATACAGTGTAACTACATGTATAGCTGTAGTGGCTAGTCAGACTTTTAAGATGAATAAAATATAGCCTTAGTAACAACATTATTGTCTACTAACAAATGATTCAGAGTGTCTAAACTATTAATCGATGGTTCCCAGTTTATAGCAGCGCTAACCTACTAAACAAAGTTTTCTGCATGTAAGAGTACAGTCAAACATGGATAACTCGCCCACGGATAGCTCGAACACATGGTTAATTCGAACGGTTTCTTTGGTCCGTTCCCACGTAATGTTAAAGTGCTATAGATAACTCGAACTCAACACTGTTAACTCGAACTGTTTTTTGCCCAACGGCTATCGAAACGGTTGTTATCGCTTTAGAAAATCACTTTATTCCAAGCCATAGAGGTAAACCTCAACTTTTCGTAAATCATAAGCGCCGTTATTACCCCCATCGGCAAAATATTTTTGTCAACGACTTTTCTAAAGGTTTGGTAAAATTTGATTTATACCAAACATTCGCTTAGCGATCGCCCTTCGGAAGCGAGGTAAAGTGAGGTAATCTTTGCATAAACGTCAAGAAAAATCGGCAAAATTGATCGTGGGTAAAACGCTCAAAAGAAAAAGATGTCTTTTCTTTTGAGCATTTCAACAACGATCAAGTTTGGCCAATGTCAATCTAAAAAACGTCCTGGCAATAACGTCACTTCAAACCACAAACCAATCTCAAGTGATAGAAAAATCTCTATACTTTTTGATAAAAACGTTTTAAACTTTATATTAGAAGCATTTAATTTGAAACAAGCCATTTGTGCTTTTGATTTATATTATAGTTTGTATAGGTACATGTATCTACTAATAAATAAGTAAATACATGGACTTGTGACAGTGCTCTGATAACTTAGACACTCTGATAATTCGAACACTTTCGCTCGGTCCCGTGAAGTTCGAGTTATCTATGTTTGACTGTATTTCGTTTATCTTTCCTCTGATAGGCTTGCTACTAGCTCTAACTCATCTTATTAAATGTTTACAGAGTTAGTTTACTTGTTGTAAACCTTTCTGGTGTTCCTCAGTGTTTAAAAAAAAAGAAAATAAATCTAAATAATAAAATCTAGTTTTTTTCTAGTCTGTCAAGTATAGTAATTCACTCAAGTCTACCTCATTGTACACTCACCAAACATTCCAATCTGATATCTTCCTGAGCCGTACCTTACTAACGCTTCATCATATGATATTCTAACAACTTCATCTTCATCTTTAACTTCCTCAGAAGTTGAAAGACTTTGAAGCTCATTCAGTTCTAATGACTCGGCCATGCTGGCTCTATACATAATGCTAACTTCCTTACAAGTCAGTTAGATGAAGTCTCCAAAAGCTGGTTGATCGCTTTCAAGGTTACAACTGACACATAGACATGATATGAACATCTGCCTTGTAAACTATTAGATATTGAGCCTGACAGCAGGCAGCAGTATCACAAGTTACAATAAAACTTGATATACATGTAAATAACAGATACCGTAAAACCTCTATTGAACGCTATGGCACTCTATTTTTCAACCCTTCCTCAATAGTGATGGTCAAATAGAGGCTGGCATTGCATTTCTCGAATGACTTGTCAGAATTTTGGGAAGATAAATTTAGCCCTTTAAAGGGCGAAGCGAATATCGCCTATCTTTTGCACTTTTTTTCTGGTGGAGTGGTATTAAACCTTTTGAATGCAATGAATCTGCTAAATTAACTCCAACTTGTCAAAGATCTTTGATGCATTGAAAAACCGAGAAATATCTCTACCAGTTAATATTTACTGCTTGCAATTAACTTGCGATGATATTATAGCCTGTGTCCTGCTTTACAGTTTGTTAGAGCTTTCAACTTTTATTTCATTCTAAACTTTAAGACATATTTTTGTTTTATACCTATATTTACTAATGCATGAAAGGTCATTGCACTCATTGATATGTTTGCTACAGTTTGCAGCCAAAATTGGCTTTTTATGTGCAATAGAAGAGGAGTTATGAGGGTCGATCCATTGTAAGATTAGATTACCGCAATGATGCTATTAAATAATATACTATAAATTTGCAAATTTTTAAGTTATGTAATGATAATCTATTAAATGCTACTAGTGAATATTCATGAGCAGGTGACATAAACAAACCATACTTATAATACGTGTAGAAACAAAAATTAATGTTTTTAAAAGAAAGATATTTGCACCATTTGCTTGGCCAGCTGCGTTCAGAGCAATACTTTTACGCTTTGCATTTAGCACAAATGCAACTTGTACAATTTTTGTTCACTGTATGCAACCTTTGGCCTAAAACGAGGCGTTCATCTACTCTCATAAATGTAAACCATTTTTTATATACTTCGAAATATCAAAACCGTGTTAAACAAAAAACTACTACTAGCCTGAGACAGTTATTAATTATTTCCATGGTGTTGCTTTTAAAGTTTTAACAGAAAAAAGAAAAGCTTTGGAGTTGGACAATAGGAAAAATAATTGTTATTGATGTAAGTGATTAATCATTAATACAATATTTTGAGCACTTTTCAATTAACCACTTAATATTATGGGCTCATAAAGATTAAAGATTGTTAAAGTGGCGGTCAAATGGAGGTGGCGTTCAATTAAAGGGTGGTGCTCTATTTTCCAACCTTTCTCCTGGAGGGGCGGTCAAATAGAGGTGGTGTTCAAATAAAGGTGGCATTCAATCAGAGGTTTTACAATAATAAAGATATCTACTAATGTCACCAATGCTGAAAAAAAGTTCTATGTATGTTATCAGCAATGTAAGATTTTTGGCTACAAACTGGATGCAAAGATAAAGGGAGAGTGTATTGTTGTACGAAACATCATGTGAGTATAATATATGTCATAATGACAAATGATAGAAAGCTAATTCTGGTAACTACTAAATTATCCTCCAGACAGTCCTTGTGTTCTCTACAGAAAGGTGGGTGCTGAAAATACCCTTTTTATTGTGGATTACAATTAAACGAGTTACAAATTTAGGGAAGTGGAAAAATATGTAGCAGATGTTCCAAGGAGTGTAAACCAGTTATTAGAATATAACAGCAAATAGAAAGCTGTAGATGGAAGCCAATACCTTACCTTTAAGAATGATACGGAACACAAACATTCTTGAAAGAATAGTGCAATATAACGGTAGCCCCATTTTATCCTTTTCACCAAAAACTTAATTCTAACATAATGAAAAAGTCCCACACTCCAATTAGCCAAAAAACTTTGCTAACAGCTGATTACAAACTTGTGAAACCTAGGTTATTTGTTATGACACTCACATCCTGTCATCTTTCACCTAATTTCTTTTTATGACACCTTGTCAGTTTTCATATCAACTGTAGGTTATGCGTTCTGACCAAAAAATCTTGTTACCTCAACAAAGTTTTACATTATGTAATCTTGGTGGGGAATGTTAGATAAGAAAGATTGTTACCTCATCTGTCACATGAGGTAAAGGTATGCTAAAAAAGCTGCACCAATGCTGTTTTCAGAGAAGTACTTTAATAAATTACACCAAGTTCTCTGAGAGGTCCGTGTCATATAAAAGCAAATCGGTAGAAATAGTGTTTCTGTAGAGCTGCATAACCAGCATCAAAATAATATTTTTGTTACTATGATCTCTGATGTGCAGAAACATTCCATCAGAAATCATATGTCCTTTTCAATGATATAGCTCTTTTACATTATATTTATTTCAGATAATGCTTATTTCAATTCACATGACTATTTAAGAGCTTGTACTCATGTTATAGTGTATGTTTATTACTGATGATATGTCTATTTGGTATCACGTGAATATTCAAATGAAAAATTTATTTTTGTTATGTTTGGTATGTCTAGTTATATTTGTTTATTTACTATACACATATTCAATAAGATGACAAATATAATGGTAGTAGTTCAGTTGATACACAAGCCTTAAGAAACATGACCCGAAATAAGATATGCAATTTAAAGCGTCAAGTTGGACAAGAGGTATTCCTTATATTTTCTCCTTGGTAAGTCTTTTTTACATAATGCTTGTTTAAGACATAGGGTTGTTATTTTATATTAAATATACACCCATATAAAATCCCTGTTTATGCAGTGTTTATTATTGCAGCTAAGCTTCTTCATATTAAATACCTCATGAATAGAGAATCAAAAGGAAATCTGACTAAAAACAATAAGCTGAAGTTTTTATCTAAAATCGGGATGTAGGATCTTCAAAGACTTGGTAAATCTACTATATAACAAGATAGTAGTTCACCAATTCTTTAACATGTAATGTTATCAGAACGATTATTGACACTTGAATTGATTATTGATTATTGACACTAGCTAGAATGCTTCAGGAAAATTAAGAAAAATCTTGAATAGCTAAATTGGTCAGTTGCAAAGAATGTGTACATTCTTTAAAAATATCCAGCTTTGGAGAAGATATTCAGTCAAAGTACCATTATCAGAATGATCATTGACACTTGAAGAGTCACTCTTTATCATAGCTAGCTAATGTAAGAGCAAGCCTTCAAAGAATGAGTATGATCGATGTCTGCTTAGCTTGCTGCCAGCAGAGGATGTGCATGTTTTTAACAGCTATTGTTGTACAAAAATTGGCTCTTTTATCTTGACTGGATGTATCTGAGTTCATTAGCAAAACATTTTTGAAGTGATTTTTGTGACCATATGTGGTTTCTATTAAGAATTTAACTCAAGGCTGTTGTTTGCAGGCCTTGACTGCTTTTCACAGCTTTCCACAGGTTCCTGTAAAAAAGTTTTAGCTGGTGATATTCTAGCTATCAGCTGCTGACAGCTGTAGACGCTCCCATAACGTAAATAATCGGTTCAAGGAACGTTTACGTTATAGAGATTTTACGTTATACCAACAGTGAAATACATGTAAATTTCCTAATTTGTTCTAAGATCTTTCCAAACTCACCCCTTTAACCGGGCAAAAAAGGAAAAACTTTACTCAACTCTTTTAGTTTGTGTGCTGTACCGTAACTGCAGAATTATTGGTTTTCATCAACAACTTTCTCCTTTTTATGATTAATCTCACTGGTTATATAGATCATGATTGTGGTAAATTACAACAAGCTAATAGAGACTGAACATTTTCGACGGGCTTATACATCGATTTGCTCATTCTTCTAAACAGTAAACATATTTTGTACGGCTACATAAAAAAAGACAACAAATTTTTTTTAATATTAAAAGCAGTTCTACCAGTTCGTCGTCTATCGCTATCAAGGGGTCAAGGTTAGGATAAAGATAAATTTTGATGATACTCCAACTCGTGACAATAAGACTGGTAGACCGATGCTGTAACACCTGCACCAACCGATCGCCTTTGTATTTATAAACAATTGCGCAGCTATCCTATTCGCTTTTTGTCAACACATTTAACGATCTATTACGATGAACTAGAAGGTTGCGAAAGTTATATATAATAGATATTACGCTAATCACACAGCGCTTTTTCTTCCGTGAGCCTGATGAAATAAACTAACATTCGAATCGATGTTGAAAACTCGCCTGACTTGACACCTTACATTATATAGAATTTTTACGTAGTAGGAAGCAAAAACTTCACACGAAATTTTTGCGCTATTTACATGTAGATTATATTTTATAGGAGGTACACATTATAGGAGTGTCTAATGTACTTTAAACTATCTGCGCATGAAACGGTCAGCTTTGGGTAAACATGTAAAGATTATAATTTTATTGTATATCTATATTTTATTGTATACCTATATTATATATATATATTATATATCAATATACACTGGTTTTACAGCTTGGTTACACACATCAATGAAATGCATAGCTGAATCATAATACAAAGATCTGCTTTGGCTTCATGTACTAAGGTTACAGAAAGTTACTAAAGAATACACAGCATCAAAAAAATGATCGCAAGACTGCAAATTAGCTTAGGTTGCATAAAGATCATGACATACCGTTGGTTGGTTTCTGCTATTTTTATTGAACATTATCATTTTAAATATGCTGTATACGAATGATTTTTACTAGTGGTGTTATATGGAGTCTATATAAATATTTCTTTTGCTCAAAGGGAAAATATATATAATAGGCATTTAAGATTTAGTGTGAGCTTGACCTGCTTAGTACGTTTATATGTTTTAGTGAGAGAAGATATAAAGAAGGATGTGGAAGATTATTGTTGAGCTGGAGTAAAATCACAACATCTGGAGTTTGTTGCATAGTGAGAGTGACATTAATGTTAGAACCAGAGAAGTGATGTTGACTGAGACAGCAGACCCTTTGAAGGCGCAAAGCAAAATTTAAACCATAACACAAGAACATATGCTGTTTGATATTGTTGTCGATTTCAAAATTTGAAGTATTTTAAATACTGTTAGCTTTGGCTTGTCTTTTTTTGTAAAGTTTTGATAACTCTTAATAAATTTTTATACTTATTTTGTTTTTGATTTTGAGTTGGGCATGATTACTTGTTTTCCATTATTTATGTTGTGGGATGTTTTCTATCACTACCAAACTTGTGCGGTTTTGCTATTAAGTCTGTGTACTCAGATACTTTGACATAACATTTAGAACGTTAAAATGTGTAGTGTTAATGGCTGCTCTACTGTTTATCACTGTAGTCTGCTATAAACTCAATGAGTCATATTGATTTAATTGTAATATGGCCTTAAAAGTATTCACAAAACATAAACTTGAATATTATATATTAAAACTATTATATTATATATTTTATATTAACATATCGGCTAACTTTAAAATAAAACTCGCTTCAAGTAATACTCTGTCCTTTATTTCAAAAAAAAGAAATTTGGGAGTTCTTGATTAATAAATTGATCTTTTTCTACATTTCATGTAAAACATATTTTAGTGAATGAGTACTAAAGTATTTAGTAATTGTTATGTTTCTGCACAGAAGCAATTAAATAGAGTATTAAATTAGAGAAATGGTTTATTGCACACTCCAGAGACAACTGATTTGATAACAGAAAACCCAAGTATTTATATGTTTGGTCATAGAAAAGCTTTGTAAAAAGCTACAAGCATTATTAATAGCTATAATGAGACAGTACTATATAATATTAGCTTGTATAAAGCTTTAGCTAAAAAGCATAATGTTTGTTGGCAAAGTACCAGTAATAATTGGCACTTGCATGACACCTCCTCACTAAGCTAAAGGTTCTTTCTGGTTCTCTTAGACCTTCGGGGTTTGTCTCTGCTATACTCATCTCCATCAGGTAGACGAGGGTTGCGTGGTCTTCTTCTAGACGGAGGTTGCTCTGTTACAGTTGTAGGGGCTGGTAGTTGCAGTTTTGTCTCCTCTTTAATAATCTTTAATACTTCCTGTTGTAACTTGACAGGAATGACTACTCTGTTGCCATATAGAAGACAACCTTCAGTGATAGAAAGTGAATCTGAGATCTTGTGGAAGAGTGACAGCTGAGTCTCCTTCATCTCTTTGTTACCAGGCCATCCTTCTGCTGTGTAGCGCATTACTGTGGCTAGTGTTGGGTCTTTCTTTGTCTCCTTTGCTAGAACATTGTAGTCTGTAGAGTTGAGCTGTTGTCCAATAGTGTGAATAGTGCATACTGTATCAACATCATCCTCATCTTCTCTTGCATCAAACTCTTTATCAGGTCCAACAGGCAGTCTTGAGAGGACATCTGCATTTTGATGATGCTGGGTAGATCTGTATTCTATGGTGTAGTCATACTGATTTAGTACCAGTGCCCATCTTGCTAGTCTGTTGGCTGCTAGAGCTGGAACTCCTTTGGTAGGTCCTAGAAGTGTGAGAAGAGGTCTGTGGTCAGTTACCAAGATTAACCGTCGACCATACAGGTACTGGTGATACTTCTTTAGAGCAAATATGATTGAGAGAGCTTCTTTTTGTATTTGTCCATATTTCCTCTGTGTGCTGGTCAGTGTTTTTGAAACATTGGCTATTGGTCTCTCACTTCCATCAGGATAACGATGAAATAGTACAGCTCCCAGTCCAGTTTCTGAAGCATCACATGAGATTCCAATGTCAAGATCTGGGTTGAAGTGTGCTAAGACACTATCAGTTGATAGCATATCTTTCAGTTTGTTGAAGCTCTTTTCTTGTTCAGTGCCCCACTTCCAGATCTCTCCTTTGCGTGTCAGTTTGTGCAATGGTCCTGTGAGTTGTGACAGATTGGGTATGAACTTGCTGTAGAATTGTGTAGCTCCTAAGAAAGATCTTAGCTGAGTTAAGTCTGTTGGGACTGGCATCTGTTGTACTGCATCTGCCTTCTTTCCTTTAGTGATTCCCTTTGAAGTGAGTTTGTGTCCCAGATACTCTACTGTAGGTTGAGCAAAACAGCACTTGTCTTTTCTACATCTGAGCCCTCTTTCTTCTAATCTTTGAAGAAGTCGACGTAAGTTTTGTAGATGGCTCTCTGCATTGGCTCCACTCACTAGTATATCATCTAGGTATACTGCTACTCCTGGGAGGTCTTGTGTCAGTTGCTCCATGATTTCTTGAAAATACCCTGGTGCTGAGCTTATGCCAAAGGGCAACCTCTTCTGTAGTAGTACTCCTCGGTGTGTTGATAGTGCTAGTCGTCGTTGACTTTCTGGTGCCAACAATATTTGATTGTAGGCATCTGCTAAATCAATCTTTGTGTAGCAATAGCCTCCACCTAGTTTTCTGATTAGATCTTCTGGTAGTGGGATAGGTTTCCTATGTGTTTCTAGCTGATTATTGATAGTCTTGGAGTAGTCTCCACATACTCTGATCTTCCCTGCAGCTTGACCTGTTGTAGATTTGCATACAGGTACAACTGGTGTTCCATACTGGTTGAATTGAGTTGGTTCCCATATGCCTTTAGCTACACCTGCTTCGTATGCTTGGTTGAGCTCTTCTGTCAAGGCAATAGGAACTGGTCTGGGTCGGCAGAAGACTGGCTTTGTTGAAGGTTTGAAGTTTATCTCTAGTTCAAAGTTCTTGAGACATCCTAGCTCGTCTTTGAATATTTCTGGAAATTCTTTGCACATCTCCTTACACTTGATTTGTAACCTCCCATCTGGCTGGTTCTCTGTGATTGTTGATACAAGGTTCTGTTGTAGCTTGTCATCAATAGAGATGCCTAGTTGCTGTATAGCAGTTCTTCCTAGTAGGTTGAGATCTTGTACAGCACTAATCACAAATGGTAGTCTGACTTCTTTCTGTGCATCCAATTGGGCAGTTAGCTCACATCTGCCAAGCGTCTCTATGAGATGTCCTGTGGCTGATTTGTAGTTAACTGTAGTAGGTTTTAGGTTTGGCTTTCCTAGCTTCTCCCATATTGATTTACAGATGAAGTTGTCACATGCTCCAGTGTCCAGTTCAAGTGTGAAGTTGTCTCCCTCCAGTTTGATGTTTTCAGCAAGTTTCACCATCTTGGTTGATGTGCATTCTATCATCTTTACTGGTTTTTCTGCTGCAGATGATTTCTTTTTCTTGCATGCTCTTTCTATGTGACCTTGTTTAGAACAAAAGTTGCAGGTGGCTGCTTTGAATCTGCAGTCATCCGCTGTATGGTTAGTTCGGTCACATCTGTAGCATAGCTTTCCTTCCTTCTGCTTGTCAGGTGTAGAGTTGTTTTTCTGGATTGGTTTGTATCTTGATTTCTGTTGAGCAACCTTGTTGACTTTAGACAAGTTTCCATAAACTGTCTCTTTGGCAACTTTAGCTGCTTCTTCTGTTTCCTGTGCTACCTGTATAGCTTTGTTGAAGTTGAGTTCATTGTCTTTGACCTTGAAGAGAGATTTGAGAACTGCTTCATTGTTTACAGAGCAGATAAATCTTGTTCTGAGAGCCTCATCTAATGGATCTGTAATGTCTATGAAGGCACATGTAGTTGCATCTTGACGAATTCTGGCAGCTAACTCTTGAATAGTTTCTCCAGGTTTCCTCTGCATGTCACTCCAATACTTGTAACGCTCTCTAACAATGAAGCGCTTAGGGTCATACTGGTCTTTGAGAAATTCCAGTATTTCATCCATGTTGAGGTCGTTGATCTGCTTGGGTGTTGAAAGCTGAGCTGCCATATTACTAAGCTGCTTGTAGAGTGTAGGCTGTTGGTTGGTGAGAAAAGTGCCAGCAATCTTGTCTTGATGAATAGAATTTGCTGCAATGAATGTGTTGAATCTGTCTATGTAATCTGTTAGTAGCTCTGCTGTTGGGTCAAAACCTGGGAAGGCTGGAACAGCGGTTGCAGCTGTTTCTTGTTTCCGTTGTAGGTTTTGTAGTAGTAGCTCCATCAGTTTCTTATTCTCCTCCATTCTTTCATCTTGCTGACATCTGTATTCCTCTTGTTGCTGCTTGAACTCCTCATGCTGCTGTTGTCTATGCTCTTCTTGCTGCTTTCTCTGCTCCTCTTGCTGCTGTCTCTGGTCCTCCTGCTGCTTCTGCATTAGCTTGATCAGGTCTGCTACTTCTGCCATTGTAGTGGTGCAATTTTTGAACAGTTACTCTTGTAATAAACTAGAACTCTTTGTATCGATTTTATCAATGATAAAATCTGAACAAAACTCTTTGTAACTGTTCAAAAGAGAAATCCTTGTCGCCAATTAGCTTCTGTTATGTTTCTGCACAGAAGCAATTAAATAGAGTATTAAATTAGAGAAATGGTTTATTGCACACTCCAGAGACAACTGATTTGATAACAGCAAACCCAAGTATTTATATGTTTGGTCATAGAAAAGCTTTGTAAAAAGCTACAAGCATTATTAATAGCTATAATGAGACAGTACTATATAATATTAGCTTGTATAAAGCTTTAGCTAAAAAGCATAATGTTTGTTGGCAAAGTACCAGTAATACTTGGCACTTGCATGACAGTAATAGAGAGAAATAGTTAAAAAAAATAAGAAAGATTTGATTGAATGTGTGCTTCAATTACCGGTATGTTAAAAGAACAAACAATGCACTTTCACCGCAAAAGTTTCAAGGCTAAAGTTTATTAAAGTGGTGTTAACAAAGCTGTTGTTGTGTTAACAAGTGTTAACAAAGCTGTTGTTACAACTAAAGTTGTCTTACACATATTTTTTTCAATTTTTCTCGATGCTTTTAAATAGTGTAAGATAAATTCTCATCAGAAAATATCTCTGAATTTAGTTTTCAGAATAAATAATCATGAATATGTTTTGGACTTTTTACTAAATTCATAAATAAGACAACTTGTTAGATTTTATTTGCACCTCTGCATCTTTGGAGGAATTGCTTGTCTTATGTTTGGGAGTTGTCATCGCTATGCATCATAACAAATACCTAGTCTCACAATAATTATATCATCTCACTTTAGAGTTTAAATACACATTTCAAGCGACTTTATGGTAACCCCTTAGCTGCACTGCATGATGCATTGGATATTTGATGACTTTTATATAAAATAACATTATTTTCTGAATTGTTAATATGGCTTGGACCAATAAGTTAGCAGTGTCCTAAATTTGATTTGGTCGCTAGTATGCTCTTAACGTTATTTGAAAGCAAAACAAACTGTCTATAGTAATTATTTACAAGCTTGGAACTTAGAGTGGTGGTTTAGCACTTTTTATGCGGAGCCTTTCTTCTTTGTGCATCTATGATCAGCTACCGTAGCCGGCATAGCTTATTATTATTGTACTATTTTGAGGGTCAGAAATAAGTAAAAGAATTAATTACTTTACGCTACATCTCACCTTTTATTTTATACAATATACAAACTCTTCCCACACCAAATTAAACTTAGCATCATTCTCATTAAAAATGCTCTTTTTGGTTTTGACACTAATTACAGGTTGTGATCCAAAAATACTTGTGTTGCCTAAACTTAAAAAAGTGTAAAAAAATACTATCCAGTTTTTTTAAACAGATTGTCTAATAAAGGTTAGTTTTTTATATAGGGCAAACAAACAGACAAATATATAGAAATTTATATAGCACATAAGCTCCTCTAAAACTATTAAACTGTAAAACCTCTATTTGAATGCTAGCTTTATTTAAATGCCATCTTTATTTGACCACCATTATTGAAGGAGGGTTGAAAAATAGAGCCACCCTTTAATTGAACACCACCTTTATTTGACTGCCACTTTGACGCTCTTTTGATCTTTACAAACCCATAATAGAAGGTCCTCAATAGAAGTGTCCGCAAAATAGTACTAATAAGGACATAATTACATGAATAACAATACAAATTAATTCTTTTTGTAGTTGCTGTTCATATCGAAGTCCGTTTTCTAATTTCAAAAATTACACTTTTTCATTAAGACTTTGGAATCTTCACCATGGAAATAATGATTAGCCGTGTCAGGCTAATAGTAGCTCCTTATTTAACTCGGTCCTGATACTTCGACGCATGTAATAAATGGTTTACAATTACGATGGTAGCTGTGCTACTATTTTCAGACTATAGCTTATGCTAAGCGGGCACAGTGCTAAAAGTTTATCATTAATTTGCTTGAAAAGTTTTTCAAATAGCGACGGGTAAAAGTTTTACTCTGCTAAAATAATGGTTTGAATGCTAACATCGACTACTTTAGAAATCTAGGAAAAAAGTTGAGGTCAGCAAACACTCTGAATAGTCAGAAAATAAAATGATTCCATAAAAAAGGCAACAATCAGATTGCAACCTGCCGAGCAAGCGATGCAGACATTTTTGTTTCAAAAATGTTTATTTATTTTATTTTCTGCATCTATATATACATTTCTCAACGTTTGTCTGTGTTTCTGTGTATTTATGTATCTGTGTCTGTGTATGTTCAGCTGAGCTATACAAAGTATATCGATCAAAGATCTTATTATATACCGTATAGCATATGCACACTCTAAATGACGTATTATTTGAAAATCTATGAATTCTATTAACTCTATGAAACACCATGCTTTTTCATGAACTTTTATTTTTGGTTTTTTGTAAAATTTAATGGCTATATTGCGGTCAAGGCCAATTCTTTTCGCGCGTACAATTGTATAATATCTGTAGGAAGAGCCTCAATATTCTCTCTCCGTTCGGTCAGACAAAGACAGTACGATATCTCATTTTTACATTTGTACCAGTATTGAGAGGTACCAGTATCGTCATATTCATTGTTTTGATGGATAGCTTCTGGTGGAACAGTAACCTTTTTATACGCACACACACACTTCTATGGAAGAATTGCTGTTATGCAACATAATCAGGAATTTTTTTTCAGTTTGGATTAATTGTATCATTACCAAATCAGATTTTGTTGTAATTGTAGCAAAACAGACTTAATTTAGCTATTAGTTGTTAATTATTTCACATTTACGTTTAAACCCTTTTATAACTGTTTCATTTGTTTTTAATATATTTGACCTGCATGAAAAATTTTCCTCGTGATATGAAGTTTGAAAGTTACATTTGTTTGACAAAGTGTGAATACTTTTTTCAGTTGTTTTTATTTTCTCTCTTAATTTATTTAAACTACACAAAACACTTCTCTCATAATATGTAGTTTTAAAGTTAGAATAGTAAATGCTGTTATATGTTAAATACAAATCAATTCTCTGTCCAGACTTTTTTATTGCCGGGGCAACGTCAGGTAGCGCAGCTAGTCTATTATAATTATGTTTGTTTAAGTCACTTTGTTGTGGAATATATATTTGTTGCTTTTGATAGATTACTTCTATACAGCTTATAAATTTGCAGGTTAACAGCAAATTATTTGTTAGCATCATAGCGGTTATTCAAACTTGGCTTACAATAGATCGACACTCGTAACTCATCTTTTATCGCACATAAAAAGTCAGTTTTTGCGGCAAACTAGAGCAAAAATATCAATGGGTGCAGTGGGTTTTAATGCAATTTTGTTAAATACTGTTAAAAAATAAAATTATTCTTTCAAATTTGGAAAAAATAAAAAATTTAAGGCACAAACAAGTTGCAACCCAAACTAGAAGATCATCACAATATAATTGTTAGCAATAGACGTCAACCGATAGATCTATTGTTAGCAATAGACGTCAACCGATAGATCTATTGTTAGCAATAGACGTCAACCGATAGATCTATTGTTAGCAATAGACGTCAACCGATAGATAGATTTCTCAAATTCCTAATGCATATTTATTTAAAGGTCTACAGCAAGTTGTAACAGATTTATTGCACTCAAAAGGGTAAATTTCACTTTGTTAGAAATAGCGTGCCAAATATAAGCTACATTCGCTTTACTTGTAAAAGCGTTAAATTTAACTTTCCGAAATGTTGACGAGGTGTTTGAAAAATACAACGTCAGCCTTTATTTAAACCCACCTCTTATAAAGCGGCGCGTTGAGAGAAAAGTTAAAAAATTCAGCACCATGGCGTTTGAATAAAGGTTTTATGATATGCGGACAGTCAAGGTTCCATTACAATTTCATGGCAGCCTCTCGTGACATCTCATCCTTTATATTGAAAAACTGTTAATGTTGAAATGTATGAGTGCATAAATATACTGGTGTGATTATGAGTAAGTCTTAGCAATTCCTTTAATGGTCACATGACACTTGGCAGGTGTCATAGTAGTCGTGTGGCAATTTATCAGCAATTTAATATTTAAATTTGTTCTTCAATACCATATGTCTAAAGGACAAAGACGCTATAGCGCAGATGCAAGTGTACTCAGTCTATTCTGTTGCTCAGGATTTATCTGAAGGGTCAAGTGCTATTGTTGCTCAGGTTATTTATTTCCTAGCTAAATGCCTGTCATTGTATAGACAATAAAAATGTTTTTTCATAAAACAATTATTTTTTATTGGCTAAAGTTTGTTATTAAATGAATTGAGTGACTTACACTAGTAACTACATTAGTAAGAGCTGTTAATCGAGGTCTTATAGAAGTCTAATAGAAGTCTAATATGAACCAGATTACATTGATATACAACCAAGATATACATTACAACCAGATATACAGTGCACCCTTGAGATACAATTTTAATCCGTTCCAAAGTTGACATCGTATGGCCAAAATATTGTATGGAGGGGTATAGAAACCATAAGGATTATATAATGCAAACATCCCCTGGTAAAAATTATTAAAATTTTATACTCAAGTACTGAAGTGCTGAACATATTAACAATTAGTAATGAAATAGTATGTTAACCTTAGCAGCTATAGCTACCTTAAGTAACTTCAATGTATTTAGTGTATTTATTGGTTATGATCTGCATTAAAACATAACATTACAATGTACTATGTGCAGTACGTACCGTAAAAAGTTCTTACCACCAAAACAGGCACATGTATAACATAAACTTTAAATTCACCTCAAATAAGTTTAGCTTACTAAATACACACACTTAAGCTAAGTTTTAGTATGTATTTTTAAATATTTTACTGAACTTCAACTTTTTATCAATAAAGTGGTATTCTCTATCAGTTTCTGGCTTTGTTTTCTTATAACTTTTAGCCGACCTTACTAAAACCTTTTCAACCTATTTCAACAAAAAAGGTCGAGCGATTTGGTTCCTGAAACCGGCTTCGCACACTTGACCATTTAATAGCCATCGAGTAAAAAAAGAAATGTTGTTTCCTATACAGGACGTATATATCTTTGGAGTAACAAGACTTGGGCTAGTACGTGTAGCAAGTGGAACAGAGAGGAGGCAAATATCAATGCACGTATCAAAACTAATTTATTACAAAACATTTAAAAATAAACTTATATGTTATGAAATGGATTTTTATTAGCAGGCTAAAAGAAGTTGTCTAATCCTGATTTTTTGTTCAAAGAGATCGTAACTCCAACTTTGCTACTCATTTTAAAGAAAATACTTTATCACTTTTGGCTCCTGACAAGTGAAAGCGGTCAGGAAGACACAGCTTACCTGCTGGTGCAGAGAGTGCTAAAAAAAACAAGCCAACTTGGTGCAATGTAGAAGATTGCCTACTTGATCACTTATCGTGTGTGTGTGTTTTATTTCATCAATTAGTAAAACTATAACATTAAGCAAAATGAAGATACAGTTATTATATTGATTAAGTTGAACAAAGTAGATGAAAGCTTAGTTCCTACTGATTAAGGCATGATGAGGCCCACATAAACTTTGAAATAAACTTGAAACTTATCGAGGATGATTCTTTCTTGTGCACTGCAGCAGATGTAGATGCTGGTGCAATGCAGACAATTGCTAGATAGCTAATGCTTATAAAAAGATTCAAAGAAAATTGGATCTTTGCAGTGCCAATCACTGCAAATTAAAAAAAAAATTGAAATTATAATTATCATGTATAATTATTGTAATTTTTTCGAAATTTTATAATTTTAGAAAAAAAACAAATGTTGTGATGAATTCATAACTTAAAAAGATATATAACCTAATAATGTTCAAATCTAATCCTATGTGAAAATTGCCCATTCTTAACTAAATCAACCAAAGCACCAATCAACACTATATTGCATGAGCAATCCATTGAAAAACAAATGTGATGCCTGCTTAGCTTGCAGCCAGCAGAAGCTATGCATGTATTTTTTAAGCATTTTGTTGCACAAACACTGGCTCTGTAACCTTGGCTAGATACATCTGAGTTCATTGGCAAGGAAACCACAACAACTGGAGACATGCCCAGCTGAACAAAACAAAACAAGATTGGAAGCCATTCTTGGCTCCACCTGGAGCGATTTTTGGGAACTCAACTGCAAGCTGTTGTTTTCAGGTCAGAGGTACTATAACCACTATGCCACGACTGTATTAAAGCTGTTCTAAACCATTATCCACAATGGCATTCATGACTGTTAGATCAGACAAAGCCTCGTAAACAAACACCTGTAACCATAGAGCTAAAAGGTTTTTTCTACTGCTCTATTGGGAGCCTAAAACCATTTAGCTGTAACCACTGTAATCAAACATCGTAAAATTAAAAAGAGGTTTGCATAAATTTTTGTATTAACATTCGATAGAATTAGTAAAGACGGTAGAGTTGACAACGTCTGCTTTTTGAATGTGTTGTTTTTTAACTTATTAACACTAATTTTGTTGAATAATTGCCAGTATTCATACCAATGCAGATCTACAGGTAGACTATTACAAGGTTTCCATTGTGTTTATTATGCAAATTTGAAGGTGTGCACATTGATTTGTCATGCGATATGTTTTTCATTGATCTTTTGCCTGCTGCAGTTTCACTTGGGCCGTTTGAATATTTGGAATTCCGTAACAAATATCATAGTGAATCACTCTTGTCTCATTCAGCAGCGCGCTATCAAAGAGAGGCAGCTGAAGAGCAGACATGATTAAAATAGAGTAACTGGGCGACCATTTTTTGCGTAGTAGTTGTAAATGCTGGTTCCATCTTTTGCAACAATAAACAAGTACCAGCGAGTAACAGAACTCACTTGTCACGCGGCTTATGCTGTTTACATTTGAGAACTACCCAAACTTACAAGCGAACCTCATCACAAGACATAGTCAAAGCTGGAATGTATGGTTGATGCTTGATGAGAATTGAATGACAGTGTTTATCAAAAAGTGTATCTATGACTCTGCTTTCCCATGAACAGCTATTACTAAAATAAAATATAAAGTAATTTCTGATGAATAACAACCTAACAAGAACAAACAAGACACCTTGATATTTAATAGCCAAAAGTATTAACTAACCAAATCAGCCTAATTCAACCCTTTGCTATCAGCATCCTGTTCTAAAGAGTACAGGATACCGAGCCAATTAGCAGCAAAGTTTGTACTTTGAACACTGCTGAAAGCTGCTATGACTTACATCTAAATTGTTGTAGATTCTAAATAAATATGTTATGGAAAGCTGAGAAACACACTGATTTACTTTGCTTGCAGTTAACAAATAAAATTCTTATAATCTGAGTTGCAACTTGTTGGAGTCATGAATGTTTTTAAAATGCTAAACTTAAATGCATTTTTCATTTCTATAGGTAAGATATATGTAATAACGGTACATGCATGCTCGTTGTGCTGATTATTATGTTTGCTATAGTTAGCAGCAAAACCTAGCTGTTTTTGTGCAATAAAAGTGAAGTTATGAGCTTGTAGACAGATATCTGGTAAAGCATTGAAATAAAGCAACATTTTTATTCATTAGCAAAATCAACAATTCATAGCTATAGAAAATTTGAAGTTGTGACTAACTTCGATCTCTGCTAAACAAATAATGTGGCTAGATTAGGAATTAATTTGTCAAAAGCGAAAATGTAGAAAAAGTTTATGAATGTTTTGTAAATCTTTTTTAATTTTGAATTTAAACTTCTGATGATAATCATAAATTTTTTATTTAAAATTTTGGGATTCTTATAAATTTTTTTTAATTTTTCTGTTGTAGACTAAATGAGTAGACTACCTGACCTGCGAACAACAGGTTAAGTTCAGCTTTCAAAGATGCCATTCAGCCTTAAATTGCTTCTTCTGCCAAGAAATGACATTGTTGCTCCCTTCAAAGCACTACAAATGGTCATCAATTTTACTTGTAGTAGTATTTAAGTTATTGTTATTTTTAGAATTATTAGTTACCACGTTTGTTTGAGGCCGCCGTGACTCTAGAAAAAGAGTGCCTGGTCAATACAGAGATCGATCAAGCATGCTCCCATGTCCTGGAGAAATTACATAGTAAATTTTAGACCTTTAATCGATCAATTTTATATAACGATGCAAACAGTCAACTTTAGCATTTTAAGTTTAGAAAAACTTTGCCATTTGTTTGGAACTGACGACATGTTTTAAAAAGTGAGTAGTTTTTTGCCAAATTGCTATGTACAATTTTCACATAAGTAGCAAGATTTGGTTAGCATAGGTATGAGGTGATTAGAGGTTTCAGACTCTTAGCTAATTACTGTTAATACAAAGCATGTTCGTTGCTGCAGCTGGCAGCAAGTCTCTGACTAGTTCACAAATTACAAGGTGCTAGTTAATAATAAATTTCAAACAAGGTGGACTAATGATATTGGTCAATTCTTACTGTCTCAGAAGACAGTACAGAACGATACTTCCTACCCTATTTTTCATTGTTATAACAGTATATTTGTTTTGAAAACATAAAATTTATATTTATGGTTTTGTTTCTTTGTCATTCTAAGTTCCAAATTGGTCATCTTCAAGTATCTATTGCATCTGCTGTATGTTTGTTTTATAATAAATGTAATTCTACCACTTATTAACTTCTTTGCATTTAGTCAATTTGCAAGCTACATCAGTTTGTAACTTGTGTATCTGTCTTACTGTAACACTGTTAGCAATATTGAATTTGAACGCTAATCTTTGTGTCTGCATAATTGGCACCAAAGTTCTTTCATTGTTCTAATTCTAGCAACCAATATACTGAACACTTGACATTTTGTTGTTTGTTCCCATCGCCTAGGCCTGTCTAGAAGTGCCTAGGACTGCCGAGAACTGTGTCCGTGATCAGCCTAACTGATAATGATTGATTGATGACTGATTGCAAGGTGGCAGACTGTGAGTTCAGTGCTTATATCTAATGACAGATTTTGTTTATTACTAGAAACTAAAGCACAATGTGAGAAAAGAAACTTGTACAGTCACGTAGGTAGTTGAGTATTGACAAGTTTTACTCTTCTGCCCTCTGAGAGCAACTTTCAGCAAGAATTGATCAAAAATAAAACCATGCTTTCCGAATCATTCTGTATCAGATATGCTTCGGCTGTATCATATATAATACTGTTGGCGAGAAACATATCATTTATAGATACGTAGTAGTAGTAATAGTAGTAGTAGTAGTAATAGTAGTAGTAGTAGTAATAGTAGTAGTAGTACTAATAGTAGTAGTAATATTAGTAGTAATAGTATTAATAGTAGTAGTAGTAGTAATATTAATAGTAATAGTAGTAATAGTATTAATAGTAGTAGTAGTAGTAGTAGTAGTAGTAGTAGTAGTAGTAATAGTAGTAGTAGTAATAATAATAGTATTAATAGTAGTAGTAGTAGTAGTAGTAGCAGTAGTAGTAGCAGTAGTAGTAGTAGTAATAATAGTAATAGTATTAATAGTAGTAGTAGTAGTAGTAGTGTAGTAGTAGTTACTGTAGTAGGTAATACTTGTAAAAAGTTGTCATCATCCAAAAACTAATAGCCAATCACATCAGCGTATGGAACAATGTTAAAGGGAACTGAATCAATATAGTTAAAGCTCTAAATAAACCAGCCCGAGACAGAAAGAACATTGTCAATGTATGTCAAAAGTCAAATAAAATTTCCCTGTATGAGTTGTATGAGTTGGGGTTGTATGAGTGTCTTCAAACAAATGACTATTCTGATGTAGGGTACTGAATGTACACTTCAAACAAATGACTATTCTGATGTAGGGTACTGAATGTACACTTCAAACAAATGACTATTCTGATGTAGGGTACTGAATGTACACTCGACAGAGCGGAATAAAATCACTAAAACAAAACATGACACGCTACCAGGTATTACAGACTATCTGGCTTAAAATATCAAACTTGTTTTTTTTACAAATAGGTACAACGCTACTTCTAGTTCTTAGTTTGAATGGTTTCCTGACTAAACCTTTTATTTCATGGAACTATTTTTAGTTATTAGCTAATCACTTAGAACTGTTTTGTCTTACAACGCTGCATAACAACTGATGGGGCTTCTCAAGGCTCAGGCACTTTATAATAATCAACTTATTTGTACAAAAGATGACATTTTTATCCTAAAGTATGGCTGTAAACTTGCAAACATAGAAACAATTCTGCACAAATTTCTATCACTTTAGTAGATTTTTTAAAGAAACAAGTTTTTTAAATCCTAGATATGCTAGTAAAATATCACATTCTACATAAAATTATTTTAAAATTATAAGAAACTGACTAAGCGTGCCAAAACTATTTTGAGCAATAGCTAACAACGGACTGCAGCTCTTTATAATCTCATGAACCAGCTATTTACAGCAAAAAATAAAATGGACGAATTTGACTCAGCTTTGTGCTATTGGTTAACCTCTAAACCGGAGAAACAAATCTAAAACACTAGCTAGCTAAATTGCTTATATTTAGATGTCAATTCTTGTTGATGGATTAAAATAGTAAGAGATGGTTCTAAATGCACCGTGGCTAAAAGACCACATTGTAGGCTGCTGAAAAATTGTAGGATGACCTTATACCCGTCTTTATGCTCGTAACTGTTTACAAAGGAGAGATTAGTAACATGAAAACTTGTTCAAGTTTTGAATAGGTTTTTTTGTGCTAAGCAATAAAGTAGTTGCTAGTTTGTAACAACTTGTGAAACTGGCAACCTTTTATCAAGACCTTTTGGTTTTGAGAAAAGCAAACTAAGTCAATATTAAAAAAATGCTTTCTACAGCAAAACTGTCTACTCTACTCTCAAATACAATAAAACGATACAAGTTTGCTTCAGACAGTGAGGGATCCTTGGCTTGTACAAGACTAGTTTATGGAAGCTGCTTATATTAATTGGACAATTATATGCAGCTATTTGATAAATATGCAGATATATGCAGCTAAATAAACAGCCATTTGATTCAGATATACGTGATTTTTAGCCATCGTTGCCAGTTCAGTACATTCTGTTTTAGAAGCAAAAGTTTTATGTACAAGGTGCAACAGGCATTGTTAGATTTTTGAAAATAACTGCTATATAACTGCACAATTACTCTTGATAAATGTATAGAGCTTTTCAACTATAGAAGGCAACTGTGGTTATATCACTGAAAGATAACGCTGCATGTAGAGTTGTGAACGCATCTCATACATGTTGAGAGTAGAAGAAATGGGCCTTGAGGTGAACCTAAAGAAGTGGTAAAACCAGCCTTTCATATTGCTATGTTTTAGTTGCAGTCACAACTAGTCAATAACACAGTATTACTCATAAAGGGCAATGAACTTTTAAAAAGTACACTGAGAACATATGAGTAACCACTTGCCAGCTTTATTACAGTGCCTAAAATTGAATTGTGAGTTTACTTGTAACAAAATTAAATCTCAGCAGGCACTGGCAGTTGCGGAGCATTTACAATTTTGAATGCCAACCGATTCGGCTCAGCTTCATCTCTTGCAATCAGACAAATGTTCAAAATATTTTGCATGCGCAAGCTTTTTAGGGTCTGCACAGTTAGCGTAAATCACAATAGGTTTGGGCTGTTAAGAATTTTCAATCGATGTTTGTGTAATGACATTACCATTTGCTGCAATTCGCTTTGAGCTGATCGCTACACCCAGTCATTCACCACTGGTTTCCTAGGATGCGTCATTTATCACAAAACTAACGGGGCATTCCACTCTGAGCAAGGTTTTAGTAGAAGCAACCATAAGATTTTGCGCTTCTGTTTTCTTTATTCTCACTAATTGCTGACGTGACTCCAACTATATTTTTGCTCATTCGCCAACTTTTGTCGCATCATTTGAGAGTTTGTGGTTCATTTGGGCTAGTGAAGGAATGGTGAGTTTTCACACTTTTGACTTTGAGTTCTTTAAAGGGCTAGTGACAATGAACATTCCTTTCCCACACTTATTGTTCCTTCTTTTAACAAAGTTGTGGCTTGACTTTTGAAATCTATATTTTTCCTTGTAAACTTTTGTTATCGTATAATCTTTTGTAGCTTTTTATAATAAAAAAGCCTCTATAAAACTTTGTGTAGTCTTGCAAAGGTTTAAAAACTTATTTAAATGCAAGTATTATTTGCAAAGCTTTTATTCAAATGAGATGAATGAGTGTTTGCAAGTTTTTATCTCTTATATGAGGAAGATTTTCCAGTTAGGAAAACATAAGTTATGCTGGTTTTACTCCGACATGCCTTTATTTAAAATGTTGGGTAAATGTCTTGCACTGCTTGGGTTTATAGATTCTTAAAAAGTTACAAGCGATATGTGAAACTCAAAGTTGAATTTTTTTATATTAATGTTAGGTGACATAAACTTACAACTTTGTCAGAATTTTATTGGAACTATTACCTTAGACAATATGTAGAACACTTATTTTATGCCCAGATGAGAAAAAAGAGCTTGCCTTAGATATAGTTTCAGATGACATTGAATATTTGATTTGTGATGATATTCTATTTATATTTCTCAAAGTATGTCCATAGGTCGTGTATTGTATCTCTGTCGGTTTTCCGGCTATAGATCTTAAAATCTTAAAATCTTGATATTCCACATTTCAATGGATTTGAACTCACGACAATCTTCGCATCGACGAGTGTTTTATTCGGATGCTCTACCACTGAGCTAGAACACCATAGTGATCAGTTACGTTTTCATATAAAATATACAGCATGCGCGTGCTAATTATTTTAGCCTTAGGTTTTCCACCAAAGATTTTGAGATTTGTTTGCCTCGGAGCTCGAACATAAATTCAGTTCTCGACTAAACTGGAGAATGCGCATTGCAATTAGCAAAGCTCCGGAATCTCTTGGAAACGGATAAGCATTTTACGCTTCATAAATTCTTTACAAAAAAAGAGAAACCATGTGAGACGACGCATCCTCTACCGAAAAAATTTGCGAGGGAGATAATCCATCTAGTCGAGTTACCCTAAATTGTTTTAGAGGATGAGTCTCTTTTAAAGATGTAAAGTAAACGTGCCATTGCTGTTTATATTTTCTTTTTCCTATGACTTTTGATGTAACTGCTGCATTTTTTGCTGTTTCGTTATCTATTTTGGCAATCTTTAGTATTGTATTTTAACCTTTAATGCTTTGGATGCTTTAAAAGCTAAATGTACGAAGTGTTTAATTTTGCTTTCTTTTTCCATCATCATAAATATAAAACATTTTATTAAAATTAAACACGATCTATATATACTCGTTTCTATTTATAGTTTGCAGTATACAGTACAGCTTATGGTGTAAAATGTTAAAAAAATACTTCACCGAAGTATATCTCCGAATTTACCCAAGGTTTTCTCTTTTTGTAGCGGATCAAAATCTATATAATTTTATTTTAATGAGAAAAATTGTTTCGGATCTCGAACAACTTGGTTAGCAATGCTAGAACAACCTAATACATAACCTAATGAGTAACACATAACAACCTTTTGGAACAGATTATGTTCGAGAACCGAGGTTCCATTGTACGTTATTAAAAGCTATACGTCACTGAAAGTTATGAACTTTTAAATTTACACCGGTTTGAAATCCTTTACAGTTGTTTTATTTATTTTTAATTTAGTTGTCTTGCACAAAACCATTTCCTCATGATATGAACTTTGAAAGTTACACTTGTTTGAAAAGGTTTGAAAACCTTTAGTTATTTTTATTTTATCTCTTAATTTATTTCAATTACGCATGATATTTTTTCATAATATATTTTCTCATGATAATTTTCTCATGATGTTTATTTTGAAAGTTAAAGTGGCAAACGTTGTTATATGTTAAATAAAAATCAATTTTCTGTCCAAAGACTTTTTTATTACCCGGGCAACGCCGGCTAGCACAGCTAGTCTTTCTATAAAACCATTAAAACATAAATTTTTCATATGACTAGCTTGTTTTAGTTGTCCTTATAATTGAAAACCAGCCTTAGAGATAGCTTATAAGTAGAACATGGGTGAATGAAACCTAAGTATTTACGCAATGGGTGATAACTGGTTTTAGGTTCAGTGTTGTATCTCAAACTAAAATTAATAAAAAGGTGGACTCTGCTACAATTTACTATTGTGCTAGTAGAATTGCTGTGGTTCACGAGACTGAAATCCGACTACTGACATGATTGGCAAACTATTTGAACAAGTTCCAGAGCACATTTGCAAGCAATTCACAAAAAGGTTTAAACAGAGAAGTACCAGTCAAGATTTTTTAGATTTCTAAGTCATTGGTCACGAAATTATCTGTACGTGACCAATAGCTTGCAAAGCAGATGTATTAATAGTGTAGACAAATAGTACGCTTTCAACCAATATATTTGTATTTGAATTTGATAATGGTTAAATATACCACTAGAGAGCATAATACTTTTCAGAATGTTATACACTGAGTTGCTAGAATATATTTCTAAATTCTATGCCTTTAATAAGCTGCAGTGGAGGAATAGATCTGTAGTAGTCTAGAAAGACAGCTGGAATATCTCACTGCTATCTATCCATCAATGCGGGTTTTTTCAAGCTACTAAAATGATAATAGCAATTGCACTTTGACTAGCTATGAAAAAATAAATAAATTCAGTAATTCTTTAAAACAAGGTGGTAATATAAAGGCTTGCATTTTTACCATTTGTAATATTGTTTGAAGAAATGTAATAACTGGAAGATGTACAGAAATGTATAACAGTTGTTTCATGCAGTTTATTTGTCTAGCGTGAATATATATGCAGCATACTGTAAAGGATATTGTTTGTTCTCTGAAGTGGATTTACATGAATATGTTAACTCCAAACTGCATTTATGCAAATCAATAGGCTTGGGAGCAGTTGGTGTCACAAAATTATACAAATGTAAATTATGGCTTTTAAGGTAAGCTTAGCCTTATTTGACAACCTTGTTTTCATTAGGTGTTGGTCTATGAGCTTTCCTGATCATTTTTGAAATTTAAGCTTTTCTATTTCAATTTGTTGCAATGAGGAATAACTATCGGCTGTCAGAAACTTTCAGGCCCTGATCCTGATTGGCATCAGGATACAGAAATGTGGTGGGTACGACCTACCAACTAGACCATGTCACAAACATGGTGGTGCCTTGGGTACCACATTTTATAAGTCATCAGATCTATTGTATACCATTTACTATGATTTATCTTTTGCCAAAATAACAACAAATGGTTAAACTTTAGTAATATTTGCAGTTTATTTTTGTGAAAAAGGCAAAATTTTTACCTCTGGTTTATCTGTGAATTTTGACTGCACTACTGACTTCATTGTATACCACCAGTTTTTAACCAAGATTTTCTCCAATGGGTAACAATTTAGAGTGTCATTGAAATGGAAAAAGTGTTTGAGTTAGCTGACATGACAGATGTAGAATATGGTAACCAGTAGACAAACTTTAAACATGTGCTAGCAAGATAAACAATTTAGATACTTTTGAAACAGTAAATATGACCCGTTATAAACAGGCATTACATATGACCCGTTATAAACAGGCATTCCATCTGACCCGTTATAAACAGGCATTACATATGACCCGTTATAAACAGGCATTACATATGACCCGTTATAAACAGGCATTACATATGACCCGTTATAAACAGGCATTACATATGACCCGTTATAAACAGGCATTACATATGACCCGTTATAAACAGGCATTACATATGACCCGTTATAAACAGGCATTACATATGACCCGTTATAAACAGGCATTACGTATGACCCGTTATAAACAGGCATTACATATGACCCGTTATAAACAGGCATTACATATGACCCGTTATAAACAGGCATTACATATGACCCGTTATAAACAGGCATTACATATGACCCGTTATAAACAGGCATTACATATGGCCCGTTATAAACAGGCATTACATATGACCCGTTATAAACAGGCATTACATATGGCCCGTTATAAACAGGCATTACATATGGCCCGTTATAAACAGGCATTACATATGACCCGTTATAAACAGGCATTACATATGACCCGTTATAAACAGGCATTACATATGGCGAGTTAGAATGATTTTTTCGGAGCTGAACTTGTTTGTTTTATATGTGGAAGTTGGTACTTCAAAAACATCACAAAAGTCAAACATGGCGCGGAAAACAGGGTTAGAAATTGGAATTTTTAGCTGTAGTACATCTTGGTTAATTAGTTATTTGACTTCATACTAACTCTAGATTATATAACTTTATGTTGCCATATATTGGTTAACAAACTATTAGAATCTTGAGAATTTCTCGGAGATTTGATGTTTTTGCATCAGAAATTTTTGTTATAATTCATAAAGGTTTGAAATCATTTTAAGTTTTACTATCACAGATTTAAAGTAACAGCTCAATTATCAAAATGGAGGCTTATGTATGTTGTAGCTGCATTGCTGCATTCCCACCTAATATGGCAAAATAGACATTCATAGCAGCGGTTTGATTACCAATGTACAGCAAGTTTTACGGTGCCTCAGGTTTATGCACACACATACTTGTTCAATTTTATGTTTTGTGGCTGAGCAAGTAACTTTATGAAATGCCAATTTGAGAGATTTGTTTGATGTTTTTTTTTGTTGAAGCGGCATAGCTCCTAATGACAAAATGTTATATATATATCACTATATATACTTATGTATAGAAAATGTTTTTTATCACCTCTGTTTAACCAACATGGGTAGTCTACTCAAGTTCGAATCTCAAATCAGAGAACTGGGAGTTTGAGCCCTCGTGCCAAGAACTTAACCATTTCATTAGTGCACTTTTTTGCAGTTCACTTGTTATGATTGTTGCGGTATCTGGGCAAGCCAAATTTGATGCGCCAGTGTTATTGTACTCAACGCTATATAAGTATTTAAATATATAAATATTTTATATATTAAATATTATATAAATCCTAAATATTATATAAATATCCCATATATAAATATTACTTTATGGGCAATCGTTTCATGACTACTGCAATTAGATTTGTTCGTACATGTCTGCACTTTTCAATTTCTTCTCTGAGTTGGAGACAGTTCTATTTTTACCTTTCTCTGCTGGCTATGTTGTAGCCATTAGGTACTGCTTCATATATTATAGGAGCTGTCTTGCTCTCCTTGTCCAATACTACAATATTTGATTGGTTTAGAAAATATCTATACAGGGTGCATCAAATATTCTTTCATAGAAAATAATACTCTATTGTTTCCCAAACATATTTTAGCTGGAAATACTCATAAATTTTCAAATGTATCGAGATGTCCAAACAATTTTACTTCAATTACTACTTGGCTAGCATACCTAATGCAAGTATACATAGCTAAGTGTGGTCTAAATGTCCCATCATTTTGTCTTGATTTGAGTAGCACCAGACATAAAAAAACAATTATTTGGTACAATACTTTGGCCAAAGTATTGTACCAAATCTTGTACAAACATCTTTTGATTATCAACCTTCATTTGATTAAAAGTATATTCCAACAACTAAAAGTGACAAAACAAGCAGCTTCACTGACAACAATGCAATGATAAAAGCCCTCAAAAGCCTATCTGTTTTGCATATAAACTTAGTCTAACTGCAAGGATAAAAGTGTTTGTCAAGCAGACAAAATGAACATTATGTTACGAATCACAAGCTATTTAGATCAACATAACCAAAAGACTCTATTACTGGGTTTCTGTGTTTCAAATTTATTCAGAATTACATCTACTCTGAATCATAAAAACGAACCCAAACAAATTTGATGGCATTTCTCTCCGCCAAATTTGTCTGAAAGCATCCCTAGGAAGACTACTATTTGACATCACAGAAACGCTCGCTATGAATAGATTCAAATTGATAATACCCAGTTAGGCTCTCCCTAAAGGGGGTGAAAAAAATTCGGCGCATTTCATCACACTACTATGTGGTTATGTTCTAACTACTATTGCCAATGATAGGTGGTTTATACAACAATAGTGAGATGATTACCTTCTAATGTATTTTATTATCTTATTTATTAAATAATTGAACCTACTAACTGTACAGATTTCCACTGTACTAGTGCTGACCTTATTTTAGGCTTAACTCTTTCAGCATAGAAAAAGTTTTTTTTTATTAAAAGTGATTGTCGTCCATGCGACCTTTGAACTAATGACTGTATAGCAAGTAGTAACTTATGTTGCTGTTTAGTAATATAGAATTATATTAATATTATTAACAATAAAGAGAATTCTGATCAGGTATCCTGACTGAGTTAGTGTAACAAGTGTAACAAGTGTATAGAGCGTGAATTGAAAAGTGACCAGAAAGCAAGTCTAAATTAACAAGTTCTGTTTTAAGGAGTACTTCGCTAGCCTTGCTAAATTGATAAAGGGCAACTCCAAATTGTTTAACCAGTAAGGTGTGAATTCGTCGACAGAGGTCTACTTCTAAGCAATTTAAAACATAAAAACCCAGTGATTGGCTACTAGGGTTGCACGATAGCTCGATAGTCGATTTCAACAGCCGATAGTAGTCTTTCTTGATATGAATATTTTGCCTATTTTTAGCCTATGAAAACATTCAAAACAAATATATTGTTATCGACTAATAAAGAATAATATAACTCGATAGTTATTGCCCTCAGATAGCTCGAACACATAATTAACTCGAACGGATTTGTTTAGCCCGTTCCCACGCAATGATAAATTGCTTTAGATAACTCGACCTCAACTTGGTTAACTCGAACAGTTTTTTGGCCAACGGCTACTACGACGGTTGTTATCGCTTTAGAATATCACTATATTCCAAGCCATAGAGACAAACCTCAATTTTAGTAGTTCTTAGACATTGTTATTACTATCATCGGGAAAATATTTTCGTTAACAACTTTTCTAAAGGTTTGCAAAAATCGAGTTTGGTACTACCCCGCTTAGCAATGGCTCTCCGAAAGCTAAAAAAAGTGAGCTAACCTTCGAATAAACTTAAAGAAAAATTGGTAAACTTGATCTTGGTTAAAACAATGATATACAGCCCCTCTGTATATCATTTCTGGGGGCTGTATATCGTTGGTTAAAACGCTAAAAAAAAAGTCTTTTCTTCTGAGCATTTCAACAGCAATCAAGTTTGGCTAATTTTAATCTGAAAACGTCCTGGCAATCACATCACTTCAAAAAACAAACCAATCGCAAGTGATAGAAAAGTCTCTACTTTCTAATGAATTTTTTTTAAAACTATACACTAGAAGCCTTATAATTTGCAACAAGCCATCTCTGCATTTGATTTATATATAATTTGTATATGTACATTTATCTACTAATAAATACATAGACTTGTGACAGTGCTCTGATAACTTAAATGCTTTGATAACTCGAACACTCTTTCCTATTTCTTCTCACAATCCTCGATCTTTTCGGGCACAATAATTCGATAGTTTTGCCAGCTGCTAAGTCACTCAATAACAATCGATGAACTCTGTCTGCTCATTGATAACTCGATACTATCGCTATTGGTGGGACAACTCCAATGATAGTCGATAATACCTTTTCAAACAACAAATGCCATCCCTATTGGCTACCACACCCTTGACAGTTTTAATAAACTTTCTAACTACAATGGGTTACAAGCTGCTAGTATGACGAGGTGTTCAATACATAATTGATTACTAGATATAAGAGGGTGTATCATTATACTGAATAGTGATTGCATATCAAGGTTCATTGTCTGCATGGCTTTTGCTGTCCACCTAAAATGTGTTTTATGTTCACAGGATTAAAAAAAGAACTTTCCTTTTTATATAATAATAAAATCCTATTCATATGTGAGATTCTGAGACAACACCTACTATGTTTTCTTTATACTATGGCAACCTTTTTGTTTCACTATGTTGTCAAAAAGCTTTTTCTCAAATGATAAAATACAAATGCCGGTTTATAAGTGACTACATAGATCAACAAAATATTTTTACTGAGCTGCATAGATTTTGAAGCAAATTACCTTATCAGATTAACTGCTTATTGTTAGACTCACATTTAAAAATATGATTTGGGTTTCTTGAGTAAAGTTCTTCAATAAGTGTTGTACACATTCCGAATTAAAAAAACCTATATTTTGACAGAATAGGCAAATTTTTCGTTGATGCTATACAGCAGGAGAAGGGCCTCAACTTTGTTACGAATTAAGAGAAGATGGCACACTTGAATAGAAAGACAACAAAGCTTATGATATTCTAACAGCAATAAACAACCAAGAATGAAATATTTCTTTTCAATTTGCTTTGACTAAACGAAGCCCATTTTAATTCAACTAATAGGCTACGCATCACTCTTGTTTACATTTTAATGTATTTATGTTGTATTTAATGGAAACTCAACAAGTATAAGCAAACGGATTCAACTTGCAGCAACAAAAGCTTTTACAATTTATAAGAGAACAAGTTTGCGTGTTAAGGATTAAAAGCTTGCTTTCTAAATGCTTCATCGCTCAACACCTAATCATTAATGACAAACGTTGTCAAAGGTCAAACTTCAATGATTGTAGCTTTGTAGTACTCGTTGTGTTATCTTCTTTGTAAGTCATCTGTACTGTGAGCCTTTATCTCATTTACAGTATATAAAACAGCAACCTGGTGCACCAAGCCTCAAGGCTTTTTCACATTTCTGCGCTCTTTGTTACAAAACTGCTTTACTTGCACCGAATACTTTATAGAGTTACTGTAAAACATCTTTAATCTGTTTTAAGGCTTTTTTGTGCTTGTCTGTATTACAAGTCTGTAAACAAATTCATAGGGCATTGCCATCAAAATTAAAGAGTCTATGTAGTAAACGATGAGATAAAGCAAATGTAAAGGGCAATTGAGGTAAACGAGTTCTTGTATTATATTTAGAAAGGTTTGTATCTGAAGCGTTTATTGTTAGGATATTAAGTACGCTTTTTTATTAGCAACTCAAAACTATGGTAAGTTAGAACAGTTCAGTTTTTAATAAAGGTTCACCAACTTTTCTAGGTCGTCTAGAGCTATGATCATCTATATTTGGCAGCTAAAAAGTAACTGCACCGAGAGCACAATCAAAGCAACTTTAAACTAAGTCCAATCATTGCTTAAAACTTGAATGTGCTTAGCAAATTGCTGCCCCTCTGTGTGTTTTACCTAAATTCAGTACTACAACTTTGTATTAGTGTTAACTAACTTAACAAAAACTAGGTTTTCTAATCCGCAAACATATATAGGTAATATATAAAAAATAATGTCGGTGTGGCAGCGTCATCGAAAACAGAGAGTCATAAACCTTCAACGGTCATCAGGGAAGGGTTACTAATTTCTACCATTTTAGTTTTAAATGTTTAAATTTTTAAAAATACAACATCAACATAGTATATAAATAGAAATAAACTTCTTTAGATTAGTTTCTTAAGCTTCAAAAAGTAATGTGAGTTTTTGAGATGCTGTCCTGCTCCTCACTTGGCTGATCAATTAGTTCCACAAGCTAAATGTTTATCTTATACTTTCAAGTAAATTACTTTATGTTTACACAAAGGAAACTTCTAAAGCCTGGTTCCCATATAAACTGCAAGCATTGGTAGCACGATCGCCATAAAAATGATGAAATGGAAACCGTTGGGTGGAGTACTGATAATAGTTGCTGGCAGTCAATGAAAGAGTTCAGCACTGTCAAACTTTTGCAAGGAGCCCTAAGACAAAACCTTCCAAAAATGCACTGTACAAGTGAAGGTCAGCACTTTCCAAACGATATGGCAAGTGACTATTTTTATACAATAATCTGTGACGCAGTTGTATGTGAACATAAGCCTTTGAGCCTAGTGCCGCATGTGTTTTGCAGCACGAAAAACATGCTTGACTTCACAGCTCGCTTGCACAACAAAACTTACATTAATTTTTCTCAGCCGTTTTCTAGCTCTTAGGTACAAAAGCAAATTTTAGTGGTAAAATTTAGTATAGCCAAAAGGCTGTAATATTTTTAATAGAACTTGAATAGTTTCCCACAGTTCATGTCCGCATGATAAAGTTCTCTGTAGTGGTTTACATTGTTAAAATGGTTTGATAAGTGTGGAGCTTTTCATTTGCAATTGTTACTACTTTGGTCTCACGCAGCTCCTAGTTGCATACAAAACTGGTACTATTAAAAACTGAAGACTTTATTGATGAGTGCTAGCAAACATTTAAATTGTAGTATAGGTAAAAGTAAAATTTTTCAAGAACACTGATAAAATTTGTAGCAGAGTGTAAATTTTAACCGGAGCCAATTGCACAAAATTCCGTGGGTCTTTCTTGGTGCTGACTTTGGTCAGACACGGATAACAGTCACTTGAAGCTTTTTACTTACACTAAAATTTGAAAAGTTATTTAAAGTGAAATTTGTCTCTTTTAAAGTCACTAATCTTTATCCATTGCAATTCTCTCATTCATATAAGGCGTGTCAAATCTAATGATTGAAGCAAGGGTGTTTTAAAAGATATCCTGTAAACACCTCAATTGTTTGTCAATAATAAGTTCTGTGGTGAGTATGTTAACATACATCTGTGCTTGCTGCACCTATCATCTCAACTATAAAATCGCTCTCCCAACTAATCAATCATAAGCAGATACTAATAAAAAATTGTTTTTAAAGAAAGTGATACGTCCGCCTATTTGGGTCAATAAACTTTTATCGGAGTTATATTTTATCAGCATAGTAGAGCAATGATGGCAAATTAAATGAGATTAAATGGCTAACCAGTTTTTATGACAATTTTAGTTGTTTCTAGGTTTAACCAATTCAAAACTCTAAGTAGTTTAAAAATTAGGTAGCTCAAGACTAGCTTCTCATGTCTTAAACTACACACTTTTACATACATTTGTTTTTTGCAAAGAAATACTGTTATAATTAATCTAATTACATAAATTAAACTTTCTCAATAGTCAATAGAGTGTAAATTACAGGGTCATCTTTTATATTTTGATTACTGCACGCTCCAGATTTTAATAATGTTAATAAAAATTGGCAAACAATAAATTTGCAATGCAAATTTTAGACATTTTCAAGACTACTGGTAGACAAAAAATACAATCTTTATCTTTTTTTACTAACATCATTGTTTCAATATTATACAGAGTAAATATTTACATCTCTTGTTCATTGAATGTTGAAAACTAGTTCTAACATAAAAGTGTTTTCTCACGCACTCATTTTAAAATTCTTGTGAAACCTTGTGAAACTTTGTGTACACACGGTTATTGTTTATTTGTTATGTCCAGGAAAAAACTAGAGTCTGATGGACATAATCTATTATAGATAAATGCATGGCATTGTAGTATCGTGTAGATATTGAGGTTAAGATAAGAAGATGTCCGTCTAACGCTAGTTATAACACTATTAATACCGTAATAATTGTATAATAAGGATACTAGAACTATAGTCAGATAAATAATATGATAACACCGATAAAATAATACTTCTTAGAATATAATGAAGCTAAAGATAATAATAATGTGAATCAGAGTCAATAAGTGGAAGATTTTTGTAAAAACTTGGCTGCTCCGAGTAGAACAGAAAATATGACTTTACACATTTCCAACTGCTCATGACAGGTTGGCTTCAATGAAGTTTTTTAAATTCCCTGTATGAATTGCGGAGGTGTATAAATTTTGAGCTACATGTATCTACAAGTATCTACGACTAATTGGGAGAAGCAATAAGCACTTGTTTAGATATAAGAGTGAAGTTATTTTTTACACAGATAATGTGATCGGCATAGTAGTCACTCTCACAAACAAATCTTTAAAAACCCTGTTGGTATATGCCGCACCGGCTTACTATGCAGATTTTAGGCTATAGGATTTAAAGACGCATAAGCCCACCTAAGTTCATCTATGGTCTACAAGCCACGCTCAGTTGGTTGTTGTGTACCCTTGTGTGTTACAATTGAGACACGGAAGAACATGGTAGTTTCACAAGAAAGGAACACAGGATTTCTATCTGAATGTCATGTGTGCACCTCATTGAGCCTCTCCTATGCTTTGAGATCCCAGAGACTCGTTTAATGCTGTTTGCAACAAAATGCTACTAATGCTGCTAATATTTTTTGACTAACTAGACGTTGATATACTCAAATTAGTAGAAAAATCTTTTTATTTGGTCAAGAAAGAATGATCATACTATTAATGCTAGTAAAAATCAAGAAAAGGTCTTATATGAATATTTAAACAAAACTAACAGAAAATTTAATCTGCTTCAAACGATAACTTATAGTTCAACTCCAGAGACACAAGTGTTTATAGTTCAACTCCAGAGACACAAGTGTTTATAGTTCAACTCCAGAGACACAAGTGTTTATAGTTCAACTCCAGAGACACAAGTGTTTATAGTTCAACTCCAGAGACACAAGTGTTTATAGTTCAACTCTAGGGACACAAGTGTTTATAGTTCAACTCCAGAGACACAAGTGTTTATAGCGCTGCTAAAATAACAGTTATTTTACAAATCATAACTTATTTAACTTGGCATACCCAATGAAGTCTATGGATATCACATACTTGATAGTTTTAGTAAATCTTGTAACTATGATGAATTATATGTAAGCAGGTCTATTACTACACTAAATAGCGATTGTATATGAAGACTCATTGCCTGCTGTGCTCTTGTTGTCTACCTATACAGTGCATATAGTACTTACATGATTTGCCAAACTGGAAATCACCGTCTTATGTTTCCTTTGAATTATGACAATGTTTTTGTTTCGCTTGTTTGTCAACAACCTTTTTAGCATGACCTCTAAATTAGTAGCTTACATTTTAAAATGCCAAACACACACCTGCTTATAAATTACTTTTTGAATACATTTTTAAAAAAATGTTGCGTTAAATCAGAGGCTACACTTTTATGAACTTGAGCTGCTTATTTCTATGGACTTGAGCTGCTTATTTCTATGGACTTGAGCTGCTTATTTCTATACTCTCATTTAAAAACTATACAATTAACTATTCAAAGTGGAGCTAAGATTAAGCCAGTCAAGTATTTGCAGCAAGTTTCAAATAGTAGTTTCTGTTATAAGCATCTATTAGCTACCAGCACAATGTGCAACAATGTTATTGGAGCTTTTAACAAAGTGGATTTTCAGATGACAGCTGGTGCATTGGAATCTCAAATGATTTCTCATTGACTTGTGAATTCAATCACCATTTTTGTAAGGATATCATATCACTGTAGATACTTGAAACTCCTTCTGAGTAAAGGTGTTTTTAGTTGTAATCATAGTTAAATACTAGTCATAATTCTATTGAGATTGAAGGCAAAATCATGCTGGTTTTCTGACAATATCCTTAACTCCCTTGTACCCCTGATGATCTTTAGCCGGCGAAATAGTGTGTAGTTTGTTTTTGATTTGCTATTTTTTGCTGTGTTTAGCCAGCAGCATGTTTTAAATGGGTACAAGTCTTTGTCCATCTCTACATTACAATTAAAGAAGTTGCCTTGACTGGTTAATCTATTATGTCAGTTATATTCTAGTAGTTTGTGACTTCTAATAATACTCGACAAGCCAAAATCAGACTCGTCAGTCACGACTAAACACTTTTCAAAGGAAACCTTAATGAGAGTAGCAGTTGTGTTTAGCAATAGAACATTTGTATTGACCTAATAAAAACATCTCGCGAAGCACTAGCTATGGTCATTCAAGGCTGGATTTAAGCTTGTATGAGTATTTAATATGCAAGAGCTGTGCCTGTCTGTCTCTCCACCCGACGCCACTAGTTGGTGACTCTGAAAGTAGATTAAACTATGCATAAATTATACTCATGCCATTCAGCTTGGGGAACCAACACTCTAACACCTGTACCAATTAATCACATCCGGACAGTTTTGATTAATTGTGCCAATAGTTACCCGCTTTATCAGAACAACTTATGATCTTACAGAGCGTATAAGGCTGCTAGGATACCAGTGATATGTAAAAATAAAAAAGCTATGGGTAGAATTAAATAGAATTTCTAAACTTTCTATATGAAATAGACTTATATATAATATATATTATATATACTGTATATATCATATAATATATGAAATAGAGCGTTGTGAAAATGCTCTTAAGACCATAGCCATCTGCAGTAAAATAGCCAAGCATGTTTTTTCTTAGATCTGTTAACTCAAGCTGATGTAGCACTGGTTGATTTTATTAGTCTGAATGAAATGCAGTTAGCTAGTACAACGGTATCTAGTTTTAATCCGTGCAGCATTTTCTTGTAATTGTCAAACTGAAATGCAATTGGCTAGTACAATCAGGTCTAGCTAGTGCAGCATGGGCTTGCAGTAAAAATTCTGAACTTAAATCTGTTGGTATGACAGTGTCTATTTAGTGTTACAACTACTTATAATAGAGAGGGTAGAGTAAAGTTGGCTTGTAATAACACATCTAACTGTTGTAGTATTACTTTCAATAGGGTTGAGATGGTTTGCAGTAAGCTAGCACGACTATGGTTAGCTGGTCTAGTGGTCAGATCACTAGTATATGTACTCCCAACTAGGATAAGAAGGGTGACATTAGGATAGACTGTAGTTAGTTAGCACAGCATTGTATATTTAGAGTAACGCACACCTATAATGATCCTTCTAAACAACAATTAGCTAGTAGGAATATTAATATCTGACATAGGGAAGTGTAGCTAGGTAATATGACCATGACCCTTGCTGCAGTCAAGTAGAACTGTAGCTAACTAGGTAGTAAGCCCACAGTTATTTTTCTATCATTCATCAACAACAGCTAAGTTTTAGTATACCCTTACCAGTACAACAGTGTCTCATTAGTGGATGATTTACTTGTAACTGTCAGATTGAAGTAGTAGCTAGTATGAGCATTTATATAGCTGGAGTAACAATATGTTATTATAGCAAGAGAGAACTGCACTGATCTAATATGATCCGGTTTAGCTGAGTGTTGCTAATATAACCTAAGCTCTTTAGTGTAAGAGAGAATTAATTCTATGCTACTAGTAGGCCTAAGTCTAGTTAGGCAGAAGTAGACTTGGGAGATTTGTAATAGTGAGATGTTGATTAGTACAGCCATTGATAGTTTGTGTAGCACTGGCGTAGGGCAGTCAAGCCAGAAGGCAGTATCTAGTACGACCAGGTGTTATTGGTGTACCATTCAACTGTGACAGAACTGATGAATGGCAAGTTGCTAGTAATGTAAAACTAGACCTAGTTATTTTAGCATCCATCCATATCAGTCAGTTTTTTATTGGTCTCACACTAGACAAACTATTAAGATTATTACAATTACAATGAACTGCAGTAACCAAAACTATGACTAGTGTCTTTAACACTGACTCATATCACTTAGTGGTAGTTGCATTTTAGACCTGGTTTACTTATAATGGAGTTGAACTTATAGCGGCCATGGTGATGTTCAGTTGGATAGTTCTTGGTTCGAGCAAGTTGGGCTATAGACAGATTTTACAGCAGTGTATATTCTATGTAGCACTCATTCATGGGAATCAAAATTGTATGCAGCTTTTTGGTAAACTATAGCACCAACAATAAAGATAACTATTTAGGTCGAGCTTTTTTATGTATAATTAAAGATGGACTTACAGAGAATCTTTGTAGTTTTAGTCAGAGAGTATTGCTATATTTTATCATTTGCGGTTGTTTTTGATGTTTGAGTTGATCTGACTGCCAGGATGTTTCAACAATAAAATCATTTAAACTTGATCACTGTTGAAATGCTCAGAAGAAACATATGTGCAAAATGACGTCACTAGTTGTTATCATTTCCATAGTAGATATCCGCCATTTAGTTAAAGTTGAAGCATTATGAGTCTCTTTTCTGTCAGTTTCTTTGCAATTATGTATTGATGTCATGGTTGCACCTTCTCTTGACTTAAGTGCTTCATCTGCAATCGAGTGTTATTAATTTCAATCTTGAAAAATCTTGGCAGTCAAATCACTCCAAACATCAAAAACAATCAAAAATGATAAAAAATTACCAATACTTTCTGATACAAATTTACTGAGAATTTTGTGTGGCTGCATCTTTAAATTATAATAACTAGAATTGTCTACAAATAGCTGATAGCCTCATTCCTGTCTGGCGTAGTAAGTAGCACCCAGATGAATGCAACCTAAACTGGCATGGTAGAAATTTGCTTATAACCGCGAGAAAACAAGACTAGAGATGGCATATGAGATAGTAGTGTCTTATGCTCTTTCTAAAACATTGAATTTTTATCTAATGATGACAAACTGCATATTGCTAGTAACACTGTAACAATGTACTGCATATCATGCAGTACAATTCAATCAAAACTGTCATAACAGTCAGGACGCAAGGCTAATTTATATAAAACAGCGATGCCAATCGGCAGTTGCACTCACCTGTAACGTTACTGTTTGGGTGCAGTTTAAGCAGCGAGAAAGATTGAGTGGAGAATACAACTGTAACATTGGTGTAGAGTTTACTTATAACATTAAAAACAAGTGAGACTAAGTTGAATTAAAAAGAAAATATAATTTTGATCAAGCATTCAAATAAAAAGCCATACAGCTATTCACTGTCTAAACATATTACTTTTTTGTCTTGGACAACACCTTTAAATGTCCTGTTGGTTTTTACCTAAGAAACTCTGCAGGCTTCTTTGCAGCTTGTCAAAAGCCAGCTCGCTCAGCAAGTTTGTGTTACATCCGGTGTCAATCAGGAGCTGAACGAGTCATCTTTCCAGCCTATCGAGGAGAAAGTAGCTGCTGGAATGGGATCGGTTCAGTGCATGCTCCTCCTGGATCGGTTCGACACCACTGACGCTAAGCCAAACAGGTCTATCTGATTCAACAACTCTTCGAAACTGCCAAGGCAGCATTTTGGAGTGCCTGCAGAGTATGACCGGCATGTGTACCGCGAATCAGTCCTACTTTTTTAAAGACAGGTTTGGCTTAAAAGCAGTAGGACTGCTGCTGCTTAAGCAGGACATGAGCTGCTGTGCCAGCTGCGACAACCGCTGAATGCGTCAGGCCAGCAAGCCGACCATATGATCTTGAAGCACTGCTACTCGCTTCTCAGGAGCCTTCTCCATGGCCCAGACCTCAGACGCTTTTTGGTCCTCCAGTTTTATCTGCAGGAACTTCCTCCCAGCACGCGTAGCTTTTGTCAATCTTGCTGTGAGTATAACCAGAAGATGTCTCTGTAGGCCGGCATAGTGGGCCGAGCTGCAGAATAGTTCTTTTATTAAGTCAACCTCATAAGGGCCTAGAAATTCCCTATATGCCATTTGCACTAGTTTCTTAACCTGAAAGGCATGCTCCTGAAGAGAGGTTGCTGTGGCCTGCCTCAGGGTGCTCAGCTTGTGGTGAGCCTGCTTGGGTAAGAAGTGGACTTGAGTTTGAAGTGCATCAAAAACGGCCCTTTTCCTTCAGAGCTTTCCAGAGATGTAGCAAACTGGCTTCCTCTGTCCAGGCATTACCTCCAGCTACTTCTTAAAATTGGCTGATGAAATACTCGGCATCCTTGGATTCCAAGTATTGAGGTGCCTTAAACTGATGGGCCAGGGCCTGGGTCCTAAGTACTATCACTAGCTTTTAAAAATTCTTGGCCACGTTGTGAGTGCCTCGATTCACGCTCCTCAAGTACTGGCTATTTATATTCTACTGGAAAAACCTCACCAAACTCAGAGGCAGTGTTGCTCATGCAACACGGCTTTAGGGAATTATTTTTCTAAAGACTCTATCAAGCAGGTGCTTGCCAACTGCTGAGGGACACTGATGCTGTCTCTAGCACACGGCACGCTAAGGGTAAAATATAGTTCAGCCTCTAAACACGGTCTTGTGGAGCTGAGATTCTTAATCCCATTGCAGCCACTAGTGTGAAGGAAACAGCTCACTACTCTCCACAAGGCAGTCAAACAACCCATAAAACATCAGGTGTTTAGTCACCAGAGAGCATGTATTTTATCACAACTATATACATTCATTCAAATGTCTGCACAACAAATGGCAACTATGCAAGAGCCTGTGCTTACTCTGCTGGAATGATGGTGTTTCTCATTTTATGCAATTGCTTTTTATTAAGCTCTGCTTTTTTATCGCTCAGACTTTTTATTTATTTGAGTCTTTTAGTCAATGACCAAACATTTTTCAATGGCAGGAATGCTCAGTCCAACAACCATGGCGATCGTGGTGTTGCTTTCTACGCTTCTCATCATGACCCTCTGCAACCACACTTTAACAACAATTCACAACTGCCTTAAACTAATACTATATTTATCACATAAATTTTATGTTACCTAATATAATTGAATCACTCATATAAGCACAAAACTGACTTATAATTATTTAAAGGGTAAGGTTCATGATAATCATCTCAGAGATTTTGGGAAACTGGAACTCTTTCTCAAACTACATAGCAGTAATTTATTGATTTGAGGATTTGTTACCTCTGTAAAAAGCATAGCTTTAATCATTCATAGAAATAGAGCAGATATTCAAAGCCTTTGTTTATCTTTTGGGAAGCTAGATAGCTGTGTTAATAATATAACAAAAGATATGTTGCAAACTTTCCGTTGCATTATTTTATGGCAAAGGGGCAAAGTTGTAAATTATGTTTGTGAGCTCATTGCATTTAAACAGAGCCTTCTAAAGTTGCATGTTGAAGTTTGACTCAGCATAAAATGGCAAGTATGAACTCAAAAGTATACTATTGAACTTGATTAATAATTCATTTGTAGTAAAACCTGTACAACATTTGGTTATTTAGAGATATATTAAATTCAGTAGAAGCAATATACATAAGTTATTATTATGATTTCTTCAAGTTATATGAAATGATATGAGCACTAAGCCTTTTAGATTTTTTGTTTAAATTTTTTCAACATCTTCTCTAAATATGATGTAACTGAAACTGGGTATTTAAAGTTGAATGCTAAACTGATTAATGAAGTGGTTAAATTACTTAACGTTTATCAAAGTCCTATCATCCACTGTTTATAGCTTGCCTTATGAAGATTACTAATTATAAAGCCTAATAGTATATATACAGATACCTGCCGACAGTGGAAACATTTAAGCTGCCATTATCTATGTTAGTCTGTAGACAACTGAATAGCCAATTACTTGAAAGATTATTGCTGGGCAGTTTAGATTAAACTGGAATAAAGCACAAAGATTTCTGATTAAAACGGAATTTGGGCATTTTTGTGCCAATTTTCAACACTGAAATTTTCATTAAAAACAATGCTTGCAAATGGCTGAATATTTAAATTTTTACATGCGGTTTGCATTGAAAGCAGAGTAGTGGAGAGTTTAGATAATTTATATGTTTTTCTTGAATGTTTTTTTTATGAGGATTATTACTTGTAGTGAAATTTTGGTGCCTACTTTAATGGAAAATATGACTTCTACACTTTTTTTTCTTCAGAGCAAATAAGCCATAATATAACTGAAAATTATATCAGTTATCAGAATTTATTATAAAACAGCTAATAAAGAGGTTCATCTAATAGAGCTGTTACGCGAAGCTTGTGAATATTTCAAAATTTGATAGGAGTCAATAGTGGCAATACAAGTTGTTATATACTCACAGTTTTTAAAAGCTTGCTTTTGGAAAGAAAATGCTTAACTTTTCACAATCATTTATATATCATCATGTGTACAGCTGCCTTGCTTTTAGCAATAAATAATTTTACAAGAAGTCGAGAACTGAAAGGCACAATAGTTGTCAAACAGGCTTCGCAGTTGCCATCACTTTGGTACTCTTATAATATTAATTTTCATCTCTATTTTTGCTACCAAAGTTTTACATTTTAACTTATATTTTCAGCACTGCTATGAATGATCTTGCACTCCTACTGATAATGCTAGATGAAAAAACATTATGTGAACTAATTAGATCATGCCAATAATCATATTAATAATAATAATAACAAAAACACTAACAATGACAGAGATTTATAACAATAATAATAATAGTTAATGATTTATGAAGAAGGAAACAGAAGGGCTATTCACCGCGGTATAGGATCAGGCACTACCAACACAACGAAAAAAAGTTGATGTAGAGAAACAAGAAGGAACATCATTGTGCAAAATTTATAACAAAAGAGAAGAGACAGTCTTTTATATATACTCAGTGAGTCTTCGAAAGTGGTACAGACCGAGTATAAGAAACGATACAACAAGGTTGCACAAATGATTCATTGGAATCTGTGCAAACGGTATGGATTGGATCACAAGAAGATTTGGTACTAGCATCAGGCGGTGGGTGTGACAGAAAAGGACAAAGCAAAAATACTATAGGACTTTTTTATACAAACAGACCAAATCATTCTAGCTTGCAGATCAGACATCGTTGGCAAGACAAAGAGATTGACCACACATGGATAATTGGCATAGCCATGCCAAAAGACGCTAAAATAACAAAAAAGAAAGAGAAAATGGAGAGGTATCATGATTTGGCAAGAGATAAGAAGAATATAGAAAACATCAGCGACGGTATTATCGATCATCATGGAAACACTGGGAACAGTGGCAAACCTGCACGAGCAAATGCAGCTGCTGAACATAGAGAAGAAAGAAGTAGATGGATTACAAATCTCTGCCTTACTAGAATCAGTGAGGATATTGGGAAAGGTGTTAGATATCGCTGGTTAGGGCCCTAGCTCGATACCAACGTAACACTGGCTGAAAAACTGAGGAAATCAACAAAGACAATAATAATATGGACAAAAGTTAATAGTAATAATAGTAATAATAATAACAATAGAAATGATAAAAACTTTCAATAGGCTAGTATATTTTAATTAATATACTTTACACTAGGCTGGTAGAATTTTATTGGCCTACATGCTGAAAGAGTGATTCAGCTGGGTGATTGCTTGAAAGAAAGGAAACCACCATAGTGGATGAAAACTGGTAGAACTGTGTTAATCCTTAAAGATCCCAGAAAAAAGAGCTTTTTATCACAGACCAATAACATGCTTGCCTAGAATGAATAAAGTACTGACTGCAATGATTTCGGAAAGCCTATACAACCACCTAAAGTAGCAGGACGAGATGCCATGAGAACAGAAGATTTGTGAATGTAAGAGCAGAGGAACAACAAATCAACTGATAATAGATAAGAATGTAATGACAAATTGTAGAACAAACAACTAGCCTAGTAAGGGGCTAGATTGACTATAAAAGGGCAAATGATGTGGATCTCCATACATGGATAATATCAGTGTTAGACTTATGCACAGTGTCAAAGAGTACTAAAAGATTCATCGAGAGCATGAAAATGTAGCATACTTTCATACTAAAATTAGCATATCGTACAAAGAAAATATATGTGACCAACCACCTAATATTCATAAATGACCTAAAGGTTTCTGGAAGATAATGGAAGAATATAGACGCACTAATAAACACTTTTAGAGTATACAGCGATGACATCGGGATGAAACTCAAACTAGACAAATGTGTCTCTATCACCATGAAAAGAGTGCAACTGCACAGACTAACTGCAAGGAAAGAGTTTAAATGCTAGGGAAAACAGAAATTCACCACCCCAAAAAAGATGAAGGTGACAATTAACTTGGAGTACTGGAAGTAGGCTACATGTAGAAGACATAAGACTATGAGAACAAAAATATATGATGAATACATAGACAAAGTAGAGAGAGCATTAAAGTCAAAGTTGAACTCGGGAAACATGTTTCAAACTATCAGTACCTTGGCTGTATCTTTGTATAGATATGGAGCAGACACTGTACAGCAAACTAAAGAAGAGTTAAAGCAAATCGACAGACATACCAGGAAAATTATTGCCTTGCATTGTGGAATGAACTTAAGATCAGATGTAGACAGAATCTATGTTGAGAGAAAGAAGAGAGGGATAGGCTTTACAAGGATTTGGAAAACTGTGAAGTATGAAAGCCATAGCTGGAAGAAATGATCAGAGATCAGTGTGATGGGAATAATACATAACTCAGATGAACCGATAACTACCTATGAGCAAGACATCTCAATATCAGAACATAAAGAGAAACAGAAACGTGCAGTTGTAGATGAATAGACACAGAAACCGATGAATGGGCATTACTGCAGGCTTACCAATGAGCAGGCAGCATCAGAGACATAGAAGTGAATGACAAGAAAAAGCCAAAAGCGAGAAACAGAGAGTCTGATAAAATAATCACAAGACTAAGCACTGTGAACCAATTACCGGAAAGCAAGGACTGAGAACACTATTTATGCTACATGTAGACTGTGTACGACAAATGATAAAACAGTTAGTCATATTGTGAGTGAGTGTTCAAAATATGGCAAAAACAGAATACAAACGTCAACATAATAATATGGTCGTAGCATTTCACTAGAGTGTCTGTAAGAAGCATAACCTTCCGCAAAAAGAAAAAAATGGTATGACTATAGGGTTGAGCCAGTGTCTGAGAATGACAAAATGAAGCTACTATGTATTATCAATGGCTATTAATATTTAGACTGATAAGATAATCAGGCCAAGAGATCAAATTTAGTAATGAAAAGAAACTTGTGAATGGACAATATCACAGGTTTACCAAGACACTGGCAGCACCAGAGATTTGAGAGCAAATGACAAAAGGAAGCTTAAAGCGAAAAACAGCAAATCTGATAATAGCATCACAAGACCAAGCACTGTGAACCAACTACTGTACATGAATGCAAGAATTGAGAAGAGCACCAGTTATCCTACATGTAGACTGTGTATAACCTAAGATAAAACGGTTAGTCATATTGTAAGCAAATGCTCAAAAATGGGGCAAACCGAATACAAACGTTTGAATGAAAATGAGGTCAGCAGTTCACTGACGTATCTGTAAGAAGCAAAACCTACTACTCACAGAGAAATATTATGACCATAGCGTTGAGCAAGTGACTGATAATCACAAAGTGAAGCTGTCATGGGACTTCAACAATTTGACTGATAAGATAATTGAGGCCAGGAGACCATATTTAGCACTAATCAACAAAGAAACAACAGGGTGTCAAATTATTCATGTAGCAATCTCAAGAGACGCCAGGGCAGAGAGTAAAGGAGATGAAAAGAAAAAAATATAAAGAGCTGGGTTTTATGCTTTGAAAGCTGTGGAATTTTTGACAAAATTTATTACGTATTGTTATTGATTTGCTTAGGACAACATTCACCCCGCTTATCTCATATCTCGCTGAGGTCAGCATTGAACCGTTTTTTCAAAACACTTCGGAAAACAGCGCTACTAGGATCTGCTCAGATTCTAAGGAAAACTCTTTAATGGAACGAATTATTAACTTGATAACTCTTTGACTTTAGACTAAGAATTGGGCTCACTTATAATTACCAACCACTTGATTGCAACAATCGATTTTCATAATAACCATCAGTAAAAAAAGAAGAAGAGATTTAGTTGCTGTATGTATGTTTAAATTGAAAACTCATTATTTGATAAACTTTTTGGTATTATTTTTACACAATGCATAATATGATAACAACTACTGAAAGAGAGTTGCTTTATAACTATTATGGAAAAAAAACCTAAGCATTTTAAAAATATTAACAGTAAATTTTGACCAAAACTATAGCCAAACTCAGATGATACAACATAACAAAATGTAATGAGTAGTTTTAATGAATGAATAGCTACAAAGTGAAATTTTGTACCTAATGGGTGTAGCCCTTTGGTTGCTCAGTTTCCATAATGTATACATCAGTATGTCAAATAATTAGTTGTCAAAAATTGATGCATCCAGTTGTAAAAAGGGCCTAGCATGAACAAAAAATCTATCATCGGTTTTGACATAAATCACAGCTCGAAAAGGTTATTGCTGTATAAACTTGGCTGAAATTAGATAATAATAATTCAATTAGTAATAAATTCTTGTTTTACAGTGATCAAACTGTTTCTTTTTGTAAATGGTTGTAGTAACAACTTTTGAGTTGGGCATCAAACTTTTGTATGACAATCTTTTGCTATTACTTGGTTTCATCATATCATATTAATAAACTGCTGTTTTAATTTGATCATTAGACCTCGATTTGTAAAATTTTATTATTTGTTTAACAACTAAATAGCCTATAAGCTGTCATTTTAAATTACTCAATATTGTTTACTTATGATTTAGATGTCTAACATAATTAAGTTATAGCAAATAATTGACAGAATGAGTCTATTTTATTTGTTTGAGTAGTCCAAAAATACAAAAACATCTGTAAAAAATTAAAACTTAGTATAGCTGCCATCATATTTGTTGAAATTCTACACTGTGAAAGTCAGAATTTCAATAGGAATAGCAAAATCTTTATATTTTACTCAATAAAGTTATAGTAAAAACTAAGAATGCAAAAAAATAATGAGTTATACAAAAATGAGAGTAAGAGAAAAACAATAGTACACAAAGCAAGAATAACAGTAACTACAAATCAACAACTTGGCATATCAATCTTTGAAATTAAAACCTCAGTGTAAACATACTTCTTAAAGTTTGTATATGGTGAAACTATAATTAAATGGTTGCTAAATGCTGAATGGCTTTAGAATGTAAACATCTGATTGCTTTTAGTAAAAAAGTTTTAACAACAGACAAATGGCATGACTGCACGCTCAACACAAAATATGACCTTTGACAAAGAAGATTTTCAGAAAAGAGTTGTTATAGTTTGCTGTTGCTGTTGTATGTTAATGTACCAGGAGTAGTAGGAAACTATGCTTACAAGACAGGTGTGGTGGCTAATAACCAACGCCAAGGCTGAAAATGAAAGGAGAGGGAATGCCAAAATGGCCGACGCCAGAACCAAGCCGAGCTTCATTTTGGCTAATGATCAGGCTCTCGCTATTACTTCCGGTTGGCTGAGGGTTGGCTACCAAGTTGGCCTTACAACTGAGAGGCAAAACTTAACTAACCAAGGAGCTCCGATGAGCGAAGAAGAGTGGAGCGCAAGGAAGTCTTACACTGTGCAATTACTCCTATGTTCATTGCATATCTAACTGTGCCCATATATATATGCATAGCTGTAATATATATATTCTCATTACCTTGCATTCACGTGGCTTGATTTTTAGGAAGCAAGTAGAGAAACTCAGTCAGTTCCTTTACATTGGTGGCAGCAGTGAAATCGTGAATTCCGATTTCACAAGGATCAGCAATCCTCTGGACGCTTTAACCAAGGCTATCGTATTACTAGTAAGGGGAGAGCTCCTGGAAGAATGAGTACCTTTAGGCGAGACCACCTTCTGATTGCCCAGAGTCTTAGCTGCTATAACGGTAACCTGTGTCTAAGATCTAAGAGGTACTCTCGTAAGGGCTGACACCAAAATGGCCACCACATCTGCTCAAAGTGTAAATAGCGGCATGAATCATCTGACAGATATACTGGAAAAGGTGATGATGTTGTCTCAAGCCATGCTGCTCTGGGTCGCTGCTCCAGTCCACTAGTTCAAATCACCTCAGTACTTCAATTCGAGAAACTTGGACTACTTTATCAATTATTTTTAAGGAGTAGCCAAAACCAATGAATAAACTGAGGCAGTCAGCTTACGTCATCTTTGAAAAGCTCTGCGAAAGAAGGCAAAAAACTGAAAACAAGCCGATTAGGTAGATGCCATCTTTAATACCCCAAAAGCTTAGTTCAGCTGTTTCCCCAGGCATGCTAGGTTAAAACTGAGTACCCTAAAAAGAGCCATGACGCTTACCCACCAGAAGAATGCGGGCCAAGTGAAATGGCTAGTTAGAGCAGCATACAAAGAATTGCTGGCAACCTACTATGCATATATGGCACTGCTCTGCAGTATCTTGAATAACTCTAGCCTACAAAACCATTTATTGACAGCGCTACAATCGCGTTCACCGACGTTGTCTGACCGTTCGCAAAGTTCTTCCCGGTGAAATTTGGGAGCGTTAATCGACAGCCATCCAGTTCATAGAAGACGGGCAAATGAAATGGGCTGCAGTGGTGCAGAACCAGACCGTCAGCCAGCTGGCCCTACTCATACAGCTACTGATGAAACATGTTCAGCAACTGCAGGATGAAAAGCTTAATTTTACAGAAGCCACTGCAAGGAAGCCCCTTTAAGGCTGCCTTAGCCAGAAACCACAAAGCCGGAAAAAAACGGTGAAGGGCTGCAACAGTAGTTCCAATTACTAATTGCACTGACGCCTCTAACTGATTTAGCGCATGCAAAAACCGCTTTGGTCTGCTGGTCAGAGATACTATGTCAAGTTGGACTCCAGCCTAAAAAATCTAGACAGGTGACAAAGATGCAGCGCAAAGGAAGTCTGCTCTAACAACCCCAGACGAGGTGGCAATGATAGAGCCTCTGGCTATCGTTATCTGGAACTACCACAAAGTTTTATGAAATCTGTAGCCTACATACCTAGAAGAAAACCAGATCAAGGAAACATGACTGAAGTCCAAATCAGTCACACTGGCGGTGCTGCTAAGAGTGAACTTGGAAGAAAGTTTGAAGGACCTCGGCCTTTGGGTATTTAGAAACCTGCTTTGAAAGCGGCAGAGTGGGCTTACACAGTGCTCCTTTTTGGGCTGAGCTGATACACCATGAGCCTGGTTCAGGAGAGTCACCCCCAAAAACATACTCCAAACTGATTGAAGAACTCTGCTTGATGCATAGTCGGAAGCCTGCCTTAAAACCGACAAGATCAAATTCATGATCAGAAATTTTGCCTCTTGAAGCAAGGGTGGTACTACGCCAAGCTACTTTATCTAAGAAAAGCTAAAGAGACAATCTATATGATTCCTGTTTGATACCAAATGCACCACAAACTTGCTGAGTAAACCGATGTTTGACATATTTCCTCAAAGCGCTGATGAGACCTGAGTGCCATTCTACAAATTCATATACCTACCCATACAGCTGTAAAACAAGAAAACTAAGAAGGTGTGCGTAAACCACATCAGCAAAGATTTTAGGAATGCCCTACTTAATGGCACACCAGTGTGGTGTGAAGTTTTAGCAACTCAAGGTTTCCATCCACGGGGGACCATTGACTAATTCGAATAGATTTGGGCAGCTTTACCTAGCAAATTACAGGTGTAAAAGTTGGGATGGTGCTGGTCCAAACAGAGAAGCATGTTGGGTCATTACCCGGTTCTACTACTCATTGGGGCTAATAGGTTGCCAAAAGGTCTGTTACTTGCTCGAAGCTTGAACCAAACTAGGTTGAAAGGAAATGTAGTTCGCGTACCTCGACTCAGTGCCTGAATCTCTTGAATCAACCTCTATATCTATAATTTGGTGTCACAGTTGGCAAGTACACAAATGTGGATGAAGTACACTAAGTGAATGAAGCACTGTGCCTTTCTAGTTTGCACCTTGCAACACGTAGTGTTGCAAAATGCAAACTAGAGAGGCACCTATATACATTCTCTTGAACCTATATACATTCTCCTAGCTGATTATATACATTCTCTTGCAGCACGTAGTGTTGCAAACCAGTTTGCATTTTGCAACCCACTCTGTTGCAAAATGCGAACTAAAGAGCCAGAGAGTGGTGCCAGCCATCTAGTGGACCTGCTCTTGTGGCCTAAACTCAGTAGCGTCAGCTACCCTATGTAGCAAAGGGTTGGCTACTGAGTCGGCTCTACAGCAATGTATATATTAGGAATTCAGATAAACAAATGAGTGCCGAGCACCTGGAAGTCTCACACTGTGTAGCTACCTATATACAAATATAGCAAAATTATTTATTAAAATATTAATTAGCAAAATATTAAAATTAGCAAAATATTAAAATATTAAAATGGATGAGTATTTAATTTTATTAGTATAACATTTATACTCGACCTTAATTTGGATGTAGTAGCCTAAAATTAAATGTGCTGCAACTAGAATATACATGTATGTTGTTTTAGGAAGATACATAGACTGCAAAGTGAGGTGTATATGTGTAACAGCAGTGACAATGTGTATTTAACCTGGTGTTGCTCATAAATGCAAAGTGAGGTGTATATGTGTAACAGCAGTGACAATGTGTATTTAACCTGGTGTTGCTCATAAATGCAAAGTGAGGTGTATATGTGTAACAGCAGTGACAATGTGTATTTAACCTGGTGTTGCTCATAAATGCAAAGTAAGGTGTATATGTGTAACAGCAGTGACAATGTGTATTTAACCTGGTGTTGCTCATAAATGCAAAGTGAGGTGTATATGTGTAACAGCAGTGACAATGTGTATTTAACCTGGTGTTGCTCATAAATGCAAAGCGAGGTGTATATGTGTAACAGCAGTGACAATGTGTATTTAACCTGGTGTTGCTCATAAATGCAAAGTGAGGTGTATATGTGTAACAGCAGTGACAATGTGTATTTAACCTGGTGTTGCTCATAAATGCAAAGTGAGGTGTATATGTGTAACAGCAGTGACAATGTGTATTTAACCTGGTGTTGCTCATAAATGCAAAGTGAGGTGTATATGTGTAACAGCAGTGACAATGTGTATTTAACCTGGTGTTGCTCATAAATGCAAAGTAAGGTGTATATGTGTAACAGCAGTGACAATGTGTATTTAACCTGGTGTTGCTCATAAATGCAAAGTAAGGTGTATATGTGTAACAGCAGTGACAATGTGTATTTAACCTGGTGTTGCTCATAAATGCAAAGTAAGGTGTATATGTGTAACAGCAGTGACAATGTGTATTTAACCTGGTGTTGCTCATAAATGCAAAGTAAGGTGTATATGTGTAACAGCAGTGACAATGTGTATTTAACCTGGTGTTGCTCATAAATGCATAGTACTCAGATTCAGCTCAAAACGCTTTTTCTCACAGATTTTTAATGCCATCATTTTATTGCTAGACAATGTGGGTTTGGTTTAAAAAGGCAGAAGCATTGTATAAAAACCTCTGCCAGCTTGAGTCATTTTTGCTTGCAACGTTAACAGAAACAGTTTGTCTTTTACAGACAGCTATAGAAATTGTGCGGGGTTTACAACAATCTTTTCAAAATGTCAAGCACTTAAGAAGGTTGTCAAGCACTTGAGAAGGTTGTCAAGCACTTGAGAAGGTTTTACTGGTTTGAAGAAGCGTAAAAATGTTGTTGAAGGTAAGTTAATGCGCACATCAAGCATGTTGGTAAATCTGACTATGTTGAGAATGTTTTACTCGCAATAAAAATTAGGGTTATTACAAACATGCAGGGTTTATACAGCATATGGATCACTAGGAGTAAGACCTGTAATAGTGCTTAATGGCATGAGAACACCAGCGTTATCATAAACCATTAATAATCCAGTGTAGTTTTAGAGTTTAAGCATTTTTCTGAAATCTTTTTCAAACCAATTCCATTTTTCAGCAGTCAGCTTAATTGTAATATGAAACTTGCTTGATAGCACGCTGAAACAAGTCAAACTGTTCGAAATACTATTTCGGAATTTTCATAGAAATATTTGCCATTCAATTGTTTTTAAAGTATGCTTTGCTGAGACTATAAATTTGGTGTGTTCACTCTCTTTACCATTGAGTTTACTAACTGGTCATATGCTGAGTTAGTTTGCAACGTTTTTTGATAGCAGTGTAGTGTCAGCCATACTGTAATTGTTTGCTAACTTTTCGACCATTTAAAATCAGATTGGAAAACATTTGAATCTAAATTTTCTATTGTTGGCTTGTCATAGTTTGAAACGCCTAAAACTTTTTAGTTAGTGCATCAGTTAGCTGTTGACTGGAAGTGGCTAGAGGCCAGATAAGTAACATTGGTTACTTGGTTTGCCATTGTTTTTTTTCTAAATGAGAAGGAATAATATAGGGAGGTGGATACAGCTTGCGGCATTTTTTGACAACACATTTGCATGACTGGTTGCAATTTTTGCTAGAATATCTAGCCACAAATCCCCTAAAGTACCATTTTTTTCATGAACGATTGCCACCATTTGTCATAATCGAGTTTACTAAAAGCTTGATGATGACTTACATTGTGTTCATGTACAAAACCGAGCACACCATAGCGTTAATACGTATAAGGTTTGTTAGTTGTAAATATGTGCTTGTTGTAATACCGCTTTTATTCACCGAGTTGTTACCAATTATAGAATCTGTGAAGCCATAGGGCATTTATGGTTTCACGCCTAAAGCAGTGGGATCATTCTAAGTATCTGAAAAGCAAAGGGTGTGAAATTACAAAGGGTGTAAAATTAGTTTAGGTTCCATGATTCTGCTTAAGATTGAGAACCCTTCTCTTTCACTTATCATTAAGGTGGTCTGAACGTGTTTGATTTGGGCTTGTTTACACTGTACCTCTATATGTCGGGCATTGTCCTTTTGCCAATTATTTATCGTCTATATGCCCCATAATCGATGGCATTGTCACGGCAATGCTGATACATTGGGAAAGTTTTCCCCATTCAAACTTTCCCGATGGTCTACTGAGAATCTACAGTAGCCTATGCAATGTACACCTCTTTGACAATGTTGAACTGGTTATCGTAAATTGATTAATCTATACTTCCTTTTGTGGAAGTTGCTGCGAGACTGATACTTCAATGTTTCCGTGACAGCAATATATAATAAAAATGCTATACTACTATTTAGTTGTTGATGTAAACGTAGATAGGTTTGTGATAGTAAAACATTGTTATTACAGACAATCATCAAAGTATTTTGTGACTGAAACCAATATACGCCAATAAAGTGTGAATCGACCATTAGCTGCGTATGTGTAAGTGGACCATGAACGGGTTCTCGTTTCTGTATTTGTTATAGAATCATAGCATTGAAAGCGGGGTCGTATGGTTTAATTCTCTGAAAGCTATTTATCTTTGAGCTACAGTGTATTATAAAACTAAGGCTGAGTTCGAGGGTTCAAGGTTACATAAGAAATTATAAGACAATTCAGGGATTTAAATGAGTTTGTAACTGCATATTGCACTAGATATATTAGCTCCTATATACTTGAAAAAATAGTAAGTTTTGTGTTCATCTAATACAGCAAATTGAGATAAGAATACATTGAATGAAACTTTCTATCCCAGATAATAAACTGATTGGCTCAGGGATCGGTACTCTTTGTGCATTGAAAGCTTGCCTTTGTAAAATCTGCAAGCAATGCGTTACCACTATGATGTTGTTCAACACTTCTGATAAAATTAAATTTAAAGGAGTTAAACATATGTACATTTTATTGCGTGAGTAAACAGAACAAATATAGGTTTACTTTATTGCTCAACTACTTGTTTTTTGGATTACATAGTTTTAACAATTTAAATTTAAGAGACTTGGAAAATCTAGGCACAGGAATAGGGGTAATAATATTAAAGTGAGGTATGGAAACATCAGTATCTGACCAATCTAAATTAGTATTAATTTTTTCACATTGGTCTATATTCTATCGTGGGAGAGTTTCTGTCTTAGCTTGGTAGATGTGTTGTTTTGCTATTTGCTTTTGTTTACATATTTCAAGAGTTTTTATTTTTGCCAGAGCCTTAAATCGGAATTTAATACTTTTAACTTTTTGCATTAGTCTTTGCTGTCTCAAACTACTCCTATGCTTGCTTTACTGAAAGCGCCATGAAAACACTCAAACTATTTTGTAGTACTGGAGCAGAAGAGTCAGAAACAATGTAAAATATTTTAGCCGCTTGTTTTGTGCCTTCGCTGTTTTGTAGAATGCGAATGTACATTCAATATTGGTTCATTGAATTTACTCAGTCTACTCAATGTGAAGTGATACTAATAAATAAATTTCCATGTTCTATGATAGTATTTAGTGCATATTTCGCTGATCAACCATAAAACTTATATTATCTACATGTAATTCCCACAGCAGTGAGTTTTGATTAGGCTATTGAATGTTGCAATCAAAACATTAGAGACCTTTTTGCTATTAGCCATACAATTACGCTGGCTTTGTTAACAACTTTTTATTTAGTGTAATTTTTTATTTTTTTATTTTTTATTTAGCATGGAACCTGTTCATAAGAAGTCATGACACAGCTTGTTTAAGTTAAGTTTTGCATCAAAAATTAAAAAGGCAAGCCTAAAGCGCAATCAATTATTTGGAATTGTGTAGTGAAACTAAACCAAATAATTGTACAAACTTGCACTGTGAAATACTATGAAAACCAAAAGTTCTGTTTTCAACAAAGTGACTAAGACAAAAAAGGTAGCGGTGTATCTTAGGTTGGTACAACGCGCATACAACGCATTCGAAACGAACATACAAGGCACTTGCAACGCACAAACATTGTGGATACAACGCCGACACAAGTAATTAACAACGCATGCGCCACAACGTAACACTGTTAACACAAACATTGTATATGTTGTAATGCACATACAACTCAGACTGTTGTATGTGCGTTGTGATGATAGTGTATGCGTGTTGTATACACAATGTTTGTGCGTTGTAAGTGCCTTGTATGTCCATTGCGCATGCGTTGTATGCGCGTTGTACTGACCTAAGATGCACCGTTATCAAAAAAACTGCTAATCTTCATGATAAACATGCTGTAGCAAAACGTAATACGTAAAATAAGTTTGGTATTGGTGATTTACTAAGTCCGCAAAGTTTTTTGATGTAAGCTTTAGGATTTGTGTCTATCCGAGTTAATATTAGTACAGTCAAACATGGATAACTCGAACTTCACGGGACCGAGCGAAAGTGTTCGAGTTATCAGAGCGTTCAAGTTATCAGAGCACTGTCACAAGTCCATGTATTTATTTATTTATTAGTAGATACATGTACATATACAAACTATAATATAAATCAAAAGCATAAATGGCTTGTTTCAAATTAAATGCTTCTAATGTAAAGTTTAAAACTATTTTATCAAATAGTATAGGAGATTTTTCTATCACTTGAGACTGGTCTGTTGTTTGAGGTGATGTTATTGCCAAGGCGTTTGTTAGATTAAAATTGGCAAAACTTGATCGTTGTTGAAATGCTCAGAAAAAAGACATCTTTTTCTTTTGAGCATTTTAACCAAGATCCATTTTGCCGATTTTTCTTGAAGTTCATGCGAAGGTCACCTCGCTTTTCCATGCTTCCGAAAGGCGATCGCTAAGCGGATGTTTGGTAAAAATCAAATTTCACCAAACTTTTAGAAAAGTCGTTGACAAAAAGATTTTGCCGATGGTGGTAATAACGACACCTATGAATTACGAAAAGTTGAGGTTTACCTCTATGACTTGTAATAAAGTTATTTTCTAAAGCGATAACCACCATCTCGGTAGCCGTTGGGCAAAAAACTGTTCGAGTTAACAGAGTCGAGGTCGAGTTACCTAAAGCAATTTATCATTACGTGGGAACGGACCAAAGAAACCGTTCGAGTTAACCATGTGTTCGAGCTATCTGAGGGCGAGTTATCCATGTTTGACTGTATTTTGTTATTGTTGATGAAGTCAAGTCATGCAGTGCGCTAGATTGCGTCAAAGTTGTTAGGATGAGTCAGCAGATATGACTTTGAGAGACTTTGAAATACTGTAAGTAGTTTGGCTCCGTGTTAACCTTTTGGCTGGGGAAACAACAAAAATGTCGTTTATCGGCTCTGCGTAAAAATGAGTTTTCTGTCGCCTTAGGTAGACTTTTATAAAGCTGTCGGCTAGTAACAATACACAAAGGATATAATCGCTAGTAAATCTTAAATATTATCGACAATATGTTAGTCGACGAGTTACAATATGAAAAGACCATATGAGAAGCGTTGCCTTGTGCTGAAAGCTAAAGAAATCTCGACTCCTTTGAAAAAATGGAAGTTGGAAAAACCAGTCAACATATGGAAAAATAAAAAATTATTTGAGCCCGCAATCGTTAGTGATCTTTTGTCTGATCAGTATGATAATAATTCACATGATAATAGTGATGTAAACTTTGAAGATTTTGAATATACTGAGAAGAGTGATGGTTATGGTAGCTCGGACAAAAATGATGCTACTGGCATCAGTTGTTAGACTCTGCTGAAAGGAATGCTTTCAAGCATTCCATACATAGACAACTGTCAGTACATAGTCATATTTTTTTGTAGTAGTAAATATGTAAATGGATGTTTATGTACAAAAGATTTTGTTAATTGAATTAAATTTCAGTTTGAGCTATGTATGTTAATAGAATACCGATTTTATTGAATTTTTAAAAATTACACGATTTTTTGTTGTTTTTGCAGGTCTTTTACCCAGCCAAAGAGTTAAAGACATGATGAAATGTCTACGTTTCTAGGTATGATGTTAAAGGTTGAGAAGGTGGCCGATCTCCCAAATAAAAGGAGTCGGCCCTTTTTACTAAAAGTTTGATCCTTGCTGTGACTAAAGTTTTGAAACATTTAGGTTGCAGCTTCCTTAAAAACTCTTTTTCACAAGAATATTACTTATTACTAGAAAGCTTTAGAGAAAGATGCGGTGTTTGCCTTCAAAAAACTGTCTTCTCCAAAGTTTCCTAGAGATGAGTAACTTTTGCTAATAAAAGATTTCTACTGTAGCCGTGTTCTACATGTTTAGAGATATCAAACACAGCAAGGAACTAATATTTAGTGAGCAGTGCTGATTTTTAGCAAAAACTCTTTGTTCACAAGAATTTCTCATTGCTAGAGAGTTTCAAAGAAAAGTACGATGTTTGTCCCCAGAAAATCTGTCTTCCTGTACAGCTTCCTAGTGATGAGTAACTTTTGTTAATAAAGAAATTTTACTGTAGCCGTGTCCTATATGTTTAGAGATATCAAATGCGGTGAAGATTGAACATTTAGTAAACAGTTCAGGTGTTTTTATTATTTTCAATGCAATGCTGATGAAAACTAGAAGTAAAAAATACTAATAGCCTACATCTGAGTGCGAGTAAAGTAATAACAGTTTCACATGTAGTTGTAATGACAGAGAGTACAGACTAACAACTTTGCCACTTATTCGCTGACATGAAAGCCTTTGTCGAAACATACCACTTTGGTTCTGAATATGGTGAAGCTATAAGTAATAGCTGGCGAGTGCTAAACAGTTTAAGAATGCAAAGAACTGTTGTCTCTGAACTAAAATTATGTAAGAACTAAACAAGTAGCATGACAACACATTCAACTTGATGCACAATTTTTAAGGAATGTAGGTTTTGATAAAAGAGATTTTGTTTATTGTTGCTTGCTTCTGCTGGTGTTTGTTACTGTACTAGAAAAATAGGAAAAATTGTTCATAAAACAAGTAGGATTGTGTCTTGCTTTTTTCTAGAAAAAATCTTCGAGCCCAGGAACTAATGCTTGCATAGTAACTTATATAACATTAAAAATTTTTTATGAAGTATGTAAATCTGGTTCCTTTTTGAATACAATAAATATATAAGGAACTGAGAGTTACAAATATTAAATAGCTCATTGTTCTTCAAATAGAATCATTGGCTGACTTTTTGACTTGGGATGTTTAAAATGACAAACTATAATAATAAAATAGCAGTAAAGTTAGAGCCATGCAAGTTACTAGATGATAATTGTTTAATAAAAGGTAATTGATAACTTGAAAAAATAAACTATGCAGGTCACATGATTGACACAGACCATAGTTCTCTTCTGTATGGAGGGATTGACTAACAGCCAAAACAATTAGGTTAATCAAAATATAGTTGCTGTCTGTTTAAAACCACTTCTTTCTTGATGTGATCCTCTCTTGTTTTTGACGTTTGAGGAAGATCATGTGACTAACTATTTACTAAAACAAACCACAAACATCTTCAAACAATTTTTGAAAAAGTAATTTTACAAAAAGAGAGGATTGTGAAAGGGCAACTAGCTAAGTTCAAACTAACATTTAGGCTGGTGACGTCATGAGGCGCCATGACTGTTTTTAAATATTCATACCGGATGTAAGTGAAATCAGAGGTATGTACAAATATGCTTTGGCACTTTTGAGAAAAAAAACAAAATTGAAATATGTCACCAAAATTTATATAATGACTGCTTAAAAATTCAAATCAAACTCAGCAAATGTTTTTTTAAATAAAGCAGTGTCAACAAATTGAAATATGTGATGCCTAAATATATATATAAACACCTATATGTATATGAACAAAATAGCGATGCAAAATGGAGTTTATTCTAAGCCACAGCAGATGCACATACATGCTCACATGCACACACGCATGCTCACACCATAGGTTAGTAACCTCTTTCAATTTTTACTTCTTAGCCATAAGCACAATGCTGAAATTGAGACGAAATTGAATGGCAAACATCACTTTTTTAACCTAAACATATAAGCATTGAGTACCAGGTTATGGCTAAGCTGCTAACTTAACAGGTTAGTCTCTCTGCAACAAAAAAGCTTTCAAGCAGTTAGATATGGCCACAAAATTTGCCACAACTTTTTTTCCGGGATCAAAAAAGCTGGTACCAGTGCATTTGTAACCATATCCTTCATAGTTTACTAAGTTTTTTAATTCACTGAGCTCAAAAAGATTCTAAATTATCCTTCAAAAATAAGCATAATTGTTTTAGTATGCTGTAACAATCTCTGACAGTATTAAACAAGGTACGCCCTCATATCTAAGAATGAGCCTACCTCAGATTTGTTCGATGGTCTATTGGTTTTTGTATATCTAGCACGTGGTCTGATAGTGAAGTAAATAGTACTAAATACCCCCTTGAGAGTATGTGGCTCAAAAATTTGACTGGCTTTTTGGGACATGGTAATTTTAGAGTGTTACTTTAGCCCTGCAGCTCTAAAGTTCTGTAAGACATCTCTGAGCTCAGTATCATGCTCAACTTGTTTTACCACATGTGCTAGAACACCACCAATGTACACCTCTACTCTAGGAGTATTACCAACTAGGTAAAGTTTCATTTTTATAGAAGAACTCAGACACTGATGTTAAACCAAATGCTAGTTTCAAGTATCTATACCTACCCAACAATTTAAGAAAATATTGCAAGTTTAAAAGAATTGTTGTTGATACATACATGCACTTGGTGCAAACCCAACTGTTCGTCCAAATAATAGAATACCTTTGATCTTGATAGTTTAGCATATATATCACTGAGGGTAGGTAGAGTACATCATTCTCTAACAGCTGCTGCATTCAACCATTAAAAATACTGAAAGATCCATCAGGTTGCCAAACTGGAAAGATTAGAATTAATCACTGATTAGATTCATTATAGTCTGTTACGATACTTAAAATGGCTGAAAGATCAAGTTCACTCAGAAAAATAGTAAAATGGTACAGCATCTGATTTAAGAGTAGTGGGATGCATGGCTGTCAATTATATTTTTACAACAAACTCTCTCTAAAATGATCGAGTTAGAGCACTTATTGCAGGCCTTTACAAACGCTGAACAAGATTGGGATTTAAAAATGGCAACAAAGTATTTATTTAGAGTTGGGTATAAGTCTACCTGTTTTCCAGGTGGTCTCAAGTTTAGACATCAATAAAAGTAATAGTAAAAATCATTGACTCCTTTTTTTTCTTGTGTACAATCTCTTTGGCTGTCGTTTTGAAAGTTGCTGTTTCCATCGACCTGATACATTCTTTGGCCAGTTTATCAGGAGACTGATTTCTGTCAAAACTTGTTTGATAACTAAAAATATTCCTTCTTGTCAAAGAGTTAGCTGTAGACAATGTCACTACATTAGGCTTTGTTTTGCCCTGTTCTGCATCAAAATCATTTGCACAAAGACTTCTTTAATTCTTGGCCCGATGACTAGCAAAGTTTCTATCCGCAGGTAGTCAGGTTATTAACCAAACCCTATAAAGTTTCTATGTCTGGGAAATCTATTGAACTAATCTTTCCTTTGTGCTGATGCATTGTTAAAATCTAAGAGTTGAGAGCTTTCTATTATGAAGCTCAATGACAGGTGCTTGTTATCTACAAGTGTCTTTAAACCTCTAACACCAGTACTACTCATAATTGAACTAGGTTCATCTATCTCCAGCTGAATTCTGACCGACCGAATGACTGTTGTGGGCAATAACAGAATCTTGTACTGTTAGTTACTAGGACTCAAAGACCAGATGAGTGCAAGCTTTTCTGGAAGGAGGTTCTTGTAAGTTGTGGTTGATTACCAACTTGAATATTGTAGCAGATAATATAGCTAGCGGTTGGCACCCATTTGCAAAAAATATGTTTTTATACATTTTCTTAAACACCAATACTATTGGATTAGCTGCAATGATGCGCGACATTAGTTTGCTTAGTTATTCAGGTATTTTTTCAAAACTTACAAAAGAGTATTGTTAGTATATAGTCAGCATATAGTAATTTAGTCTCATAAAAACTACCATAGAGTAATTTACTTTAACTTTGCAAATCAGTCTCTATTTTAGAAGCTCGAGGAACTCGATGTTTTATTAGTTTTTCACTGACCACTACTGAGCTGAAAGTTCCACTTCCAAGTTTTGGTTTCAGTTTCGGTTTTAGTTTTAGCTTTAACTTTGTGTTTGGTTTTAGTTTCGGTTTCTGCTTGAGTTTCGAGTTGATCAACTGGAACTGTAGATCAGCAATACTTCATGCCTTTTTTAAATGCAAATTATATAAATTATTTATTTTGCGGTTTATCAATTGGTTGAGCTGCTCTTTTTGTGAAGTAGCGAAAAAGTTAATATGAAGAACTTTGCTGACTATTATGCACAATTTAAAACCAGAATTTGTCAAAAGTTTTAAAAACTGATTCTTGTGGCAATGTAAGACAGTTATATTTACTAGTAGGGCTAAAGACTAATGCACGTTAGCTTCCATTCATGGGACAAACGAATAATATGTTATACAGCTTGTATGTGAGCATAAGGTCAAATGATATATGACAAAAATTAAAATCTATATTTTTGGTAGATTCTTTTTCAACTCTTAAGACAGGTTTACTCTATATCACAGTACTTTGCCATCGATGGTGCAATACACCGGCGATCGTTTGTGATAATACTATTTAAACTAACACAAACGTATCGACGTTTACATTAGTGAATTGCCCATGACATAGTTTCCTCACTACACAATGGGGTCGCTGAGACAAAGAGTACTAGTTCTGTAGCGACTACTATAAAAGCAATAATAGCTTAAGCACCCGTGACAACTGATTATCCTTGTGGAAGTGGTGCAGATTAAAGAAAGTGTTAGGCACTTACAAGACGCACTCTTTCTAACTGACTCTATGATGCCATATTCTAAGTAGTGGTGAGTATGAGTAATGAGTAATGTGTAACTGTGGCAATCAGATCATAGCCAGTTAAGTGGCATATTTTGGTTTACACAAAAACACTGCAATTATTACATGTTTGACATGAGCATCAGCTCTTTAAGTTTTTACAATTAAAGAAAGTTACTGAGAAAAAAAGTAAAAACAATAGGAGAGAAAAAAATCAAGCGATTTATAACAAAAATGTGACTTTTAGTAGTTGGATTTTTAGGTGGATATTAATTTACGGAGGTTCAAAATTTTAGTCAAGTCAAAATTTTTAAGCAAAACAAAAAAAGAATTCAAGAAGCGCCCCGTAAAAGCAAGCGATACGTTATTACAATGGTTTGGTCCACTATTTGCACTCCTTGTACTTACACCTTTTGTAAGTACTAGTTAAAAATGGCTCAAAACAACAAGTACGCTGACTCAAATGAATAATGGTTACATTGCTGCCACTGTTAGCTCTTGAGTTATTTTGTAATGCGCATCTGTTTTTCACCAACAACACTTACTTATATAAAGTTGTGGCTTTTAAACATATTTTGTTTATTGACTACATTTCTGAAGAAATTCAATGCATCCGAGTTATGAAGTTGATAATATAAACTTTTTATGCAGATATACGACCTTATGAAGTTGACCTTGGACTGAGTTTTTCTTTGTTGAACCAGGCATAAACCTAGCATTGAAGTAAACTGATAGCATCTCTTTCATTCTCACCTCTTTTCGTCAGTTTCCAGATGTCCTCACCTCAACCCTTTGGGTCATTTTCAAGTTTTCATTGCCACCAACTGATTTTGGAATTGATAAATTATCCTACATGGGGCACTTATAAAACTAACTATGGTTTATCAAAAAATGAATGACCATCAAGTTTGAAGCATAAAAAACTTCAAAGCACCGAAAGTTTATAGATGGCATATAATAATTAATTATAATTGTGGATAGTTTATGCCTATGTTTTTTTACTCTTCTTTTGCTTATTAAATAATTGCTTTGTTTTCTTTTAATGACATCGCTTTTGAAAAGCGTAGAAAGCTTATGCTAGGTTGGCAGAGTGTCACTTGCTCTAATGTGTAATAATAAAAAGGCTGTACAGTTTTTTAAGGTGTCTTTTACTGAAATATAAGTAAAGATTCTTTTCTAAAAAATTTAAAACTAAAAATATGTCCTGAGTACTTTTGCAATAATTGTCTTATGGCCAGGACTTAATCGTTTTTGGTACGTCTTTGGCGCAAGAATTGCTTAAATATTATTTTATTTAATATGTCTAAAGTCAAAGTCAGTCAGCCTCAATACAATATTAACATAATCTAATTTGTGTTGTTTTTTGGTGATTCCGCGTTGAAGTACAGCAGAGTAACTTATGAAACGCACAACTACTACTACTAAAAATAAAAAAGACAATATTTTGGTTGACCTTAGAAGGTCGTAGATTATTGAATTATAGAATTATAGATTATAGAAGATTATTGAATTGAAAAGTGATCGTGACCTGAAAGCGAGTCTACTTTAACAAGTTCTGTTTTGAGGTGTTCATTGCTAGCTTTGGAGGAATTGATAAAGTGTTACCCAGAATCATTAAAATGGCAGGGTTCGAATTCGTTGGCATAGGACAACTCTCAATCCATTCAAAGCACGAAAACATAATATAAGAGGGTGAATTTTGACAATGACCTACAAAGCTTAAAAAATTCTAAACTTAATCACTTTATTCAAAAGGTAAAACCAACTGATCCTACTTGAGTTGCTTCAAGATTTGGCATAGCATTGTCCTTGGTGATTTGGCACCTAGCATATGACCTGATTTTAATGAGAACTCTGCAATCATGCTTGTTGAGCTTAAAGTTCATAAGCAACACTGAAGCTAATAGTAGCATCTCAAGAGTTTATACTTTTGCACATGTTTTGTGCGTGTTTTCCTCTTGCCATGGATAATTATGTTATTTGCTACTCTGGGTATTTTTGTCAGATTTTCTCGCTACTTTTAGAACTATATTTTACTTCATCCTGCATCAACCTAGACTTTTATTCATTCAACTTTCCTTATATACAGGTAAACAAACAATTGTTTCTGTATAAACTACACAGTACACACAAATGCATGGAAAATTACAAAACTTAATTTGCTGGTTGCACTGAACAGTTAATTATCATTGATGGTACTTAAGAAAATAAAGAGCACATGATATTCAAATGGTCAATAGGGACTTACAAAGTAAAAAACAACCAATTGAATCGATTTAAATATAAAAATATAGCTCACATAAATTACTCCAAATTTTTTATTTCCTAAATGAACTTTTACATCTATATTCATTAGTAGTCATTTGATTGGTTGATAATGGTTTGTATCTTTTTACATGACTACTGTTCTTTTTACTGTTTCAAGCATTAAACTTCTCTATAAAACATTTATATCTGTTGCTTTTGTATTAATTGAACCATTACCCCGACGGTCTAATGTGCCGTGAGAGATTGTGAGCTGTAATAGTTACATGGATTTAGATTGTTTGGTTGTATATATCTACATGTATATCTTATACATATATAAGATATATATAAGTTTGTCGTCTGTCGTTGTTCGGTCTGTCCAGCTATAGCAATTAGCATCTAGCAACGAAGAATTGGTATCGCGGAAGATTTGATCTTGAGACCTCCCTTTCACCAAGCGATAAACTAACCAATTGATCTACGTGAGATAAAATGGCTTCATAGAGCTATTTGGGTTAGTATCTTGGTTGAAATACGCATAACCACTCTGCGTAACGTTGCAGCGCAACACCCCTAAAGCTAGCTCTCACGGCTCTTGTTAGTAAATTTAACAATACAGATACTAGCTTACTCAAATTTGCCATTGAAATGTGCCAGGCTAATGGCAAGTGGCAGGCAACTACATTATCTGCCACTAATTATAAGCTGTTTTTAACGCCCATATAATGCAGGGCATTCGGCTAGTATACATATATAAATAAATATATAAATATATATATATATATATATATTTATATATATATATATATGTATATATATATATACAGTCAAACATGGATAACTCGCCCACGGATAGCTCGAACACATGGTTAATTCGAACGGTTTCTTTGGTCCGTTCCCACGTAATGATAAATTGCTATAGATAACTCTAACTCAACACTGTTAACTCGAACTGTGTTTTGCCCAACGGCTACCGAAACGGTTGTTATCGCTTTAGAAAATCACTTTATTCCAAGCCATAGAGGTAAACCTCAACTTTTCGTAATTCATAAGCGTCGTTATTACCACCATTGGCAAAATATTTTTGTCAGCGACTTTTCTAAAGGTTTGGTGAAATTTGATTTATACCAAACATCCGCTTAGCGATCGCCCTTCGAAAGCAAGGAAAGTGGTATTCGTTAAGAGCAACACTCTGAGGCAGTTCAATTAGAAGTTTTACGAGGTTTTACGGTACATTGTATATCACTCTATCACTCACGCTTTTTGAATGGATACTTATTGAACGTACATGTATTCTGTGTTTAAGTCAAACGATGAATAGTTTTCCAACGTTGATTCCGTGGTGAATCAACGTCGGAATGTTGAATGTTTAAAACGTCTTAACAATTGTTGTAATCAAACGTATACGTTGTCTTAGCTAAAAAAACTATTCATTGTTTGACCTAAACACAGAATACGTGTGTACATTCAATAAGTATCTATTCAAAAAGCGTGAGTGATATACAATGTACCGTAAAACCTCATAAAACTTCTAATTGAACTGCCTCGGAGTGTTACTCTTAACGAATCCTAGGTAAAGTGAGGTAATCTTTGCATAAACTTCAAGAAAACTCGGCAAAAGTGATCGTGGGTAAAACGCTCAAAAGAAAAAGATGTCTTTTCTTTTGAGCATTTCAACAACGATCAAGTTTTGCCAATGTCAATCTAAAAAACGTCCTGGCAATAACATCACCTCAAACAACAAACCAATCTCAAGTGATAGAAAAATCTCTATACTTTTTGACAAAAATGTTTTAAACTTTACATTAGAAGCATTTAATTTGAAACAAGCCATTTGTGCTTTTGATTTATATTATAGTTTGTATATGTACATGTATCTACTAATAAATAAGTAAATACATGGACTTGTGACAGTGCTCTGATAACTTGAACGCTCTGATAATTCGAACACTTTCGCTCGGTCCCGTGAAGTTCGAGTTATCCATGTTTGACTGTATATATATACAATGAAACACAGATAACTCAAACTTCAAGGGACTGAGCAAAAGTGTTCGAGTTATTAGAGCGTTCAAGTTATCAGGACAGTCATAAGTGCAGATATTTATCAGTAGATATATGTACATATACAAACTATATATCAATCAAAAGCATAGATTGCTTGTTGCAAGTTAAAGGGTCTCTCGAGTGAAGTTTGAAATAATTTTAATCAGAAAATATAGATATTTTTTTATCACTTGAGATTTGTTTGTTGCTTTAGGTAATGTGACTGCCAGGACGTTCTCAGTTTAAAATTGGCAAAACTTGATCGCAGTTAAAATGCTCAGAAAAAATACATACGTATTTTTCTACCGAGCGTTTTAACCAAGATCAATTTTTCAGAAAGTCAGTTATTACAAAACTGCTTTACTATTAAAAACCCATTATCAATTTTGCCGATATTACTTTAAAGTTATCAAAATTTTACCTCGCTTTTCTTGCATCTGGAGGGCTTATTGCTAAGCGGATGTTTGGTAAAATTTGATTTTTGCAAACCTTTAGAAAAGTCGTTAATGAAAATATTTGCCGATGTTGGTAATAACGAGGCCTAAGAACTACTAATAGTCGATGTTTATCTCTATGGCTTGGAATAAAGTGATATTCTAAAGCGATAGTAACAACCGTCTCGGTAGCCGTTTGGCAAAAAACTGTTCGAGTTAACAGAGTTTCGGTCGAGTTATCTAAAGCCATTTATCATTGCGTCGGAACGGACCAAGCAAATCCATTCGAGTTAACCATGTGTTCGATATATCCGAGGGCGATTTATCCGAGTTTCACTGTATATATATATATATATATATAAATCTGTATATATATATATATATATATAATAATATATATATATATATATATATATATATATATATATATATATATATACAGTGAAACATGGATAACTCGCCCTCGGATATAGCGAACACATGGTTAACTCGACTGGATTTGCTTGGTCCGTTCCTACGCAATGAAAAATGGCTCTATATAACTCGAATTCAACACTGTTATAACGAATTGTTTTTTGCCCAACGGCTACCGAAACGGTTGCTATCGCTTTAGAAAATCACTTTATTCCAAGCCATAGAGGTAAACCTCAACTTTTCGTAATTCATAAGCGTCGTTATTACCTCCATTGGCAAAACATTTTTGTCAACGACTGTTCTAAAGGTTTGGTGAAATTTGATTTATACTGCTATACGATGAATAGCACGGGCTAGTCGGGTCACGGGCGCAAGGATTTTCGCTACGCACATACAAAACAAAAACAGCATGTTGTTTTTGTTTTGTATTTGTGTGGCAAAAATCCTTGAGTGCGTGACCCGGCTAGCCGGTGATGAATAGTTTTCCGACGTTGATTCCGTGTTGAATTAACGTCGGAATGTTGAATGTTTAAAACGTCTTAAAAATTGTTGTAATCAAACGTATAAGTTGTCTTAATTGAACTGCCTCGGAGTGTTGCTCTTAACGAATCCCAGGTAAAGTAAGGTAATCTTTCCATAAACTTCAAGAAAGATCGGCAAAATTGATCGGGGTAAAACGCTCAAAAGAAAAAGATGTCTTTTCTTTGAGCATTTCAGCAACGATCAAGTTTTTCCAATGTCAATCTAAAAAACGTCCTGGCAATAACATTACCTCAAACAACAAACCAATCTCAAGTGATAGAAAAATCTCTACACATTTTGATAAAAACGTTTTAAACTTTACATTAGAAGCATTTAATTTGAAACAAGCCATTTGTGCCTTTGATTTATATTATAGTTTGTATATATGTTCATGTATCTACTAATAAATAAGTAAATACATGGACTTGTGACAGTGCTCTGATAACTTGAACACTCTGATAATTCGAACACTTTTGCTCGGTCCCTTGAAGTTTGAGTTATCCGAGTTTCACTGTATATATATATATATATATATATATATATATATATATATATATATATATATATATATATATATATATATATATCTATGTATATATATATCTATGTATATATATATCTATATATATAGAGATATATATATACATATATATGTATATATAGATATATATATACATGTATATATATAGATACATGTATGTATATATATATATATATATATATATATACATGTATATATATATATATATATATATATATATATATATATATATATATATATATATATATATATATATATATATATATATATATATATATATATATATATATATGATTACATTATCACTTCTCAGATTTCTAAAACGCTCACCTGCTTTGCTGTATTTTCTGAGCATTGATGTTCTTTCAGATTGACAATACGGCAGCATCTCGGCATCCTCATTTTATATGGTTCGATCTCTTCAATCAGCTGACCTGTGACTAGCCAAGTTTCATTTCCTTATAACATGGTAAGAGACATAACTGATTCCTATATCAATAACTTTAGCTAAGTTGAGACTTTTTCACCACAGATTATTTGGGTCATTTTCCTCTTCTTATTCTTAGTTTCTCTGATTCTTAGTTCAACTTCTTTTTTGCATTCTCGTCTTTGATCTGTTTTAGTACTAAAATATTTGATGGATGCACATTGGGGCATCTTGTCACTCTGCTGCTTGCTATAGCTCTACACTGCAATCGCCTCTTGGCCTTTACTTGTGTTAAGTTTTAGTCCAGCCTTTTCCAGGCTTCTCTATACCTCATACCTTTTCTCCAAGTGTCCCCAGTTTTCATCCCAAACTAATATATCATCAGCAAGCAGCACTGTCTATGGTGTCCCCTCTTTTATCTTTTTAGCGATGACATTCATTATTATGATAAGCTGCATATGCTTTGGAGCAGACCCTTGGTGTAAGCATGTACAAAGGGTTAGATTTTCTTTCTAGCTCTTTCATCACACAGTTGGTGCAGTCATTGTACATATCTTTGACTATATTCATGTATACTTTATGGACATTGCTTTGTCTCAAGCACTGACAGGCCGACTCCTTTGGTAGGCTCCCAGTATTGTATGTCCTTGTGAGGTCCATAAATTTTATGAGCAGATCTTTGTTGAACTAAATAGTTTCCTGTAGCATTCTAAGGCAAAATTCTAGTTCTGCCGTTAAGTCTCCTAATTAGAAATCATAATGGTGCTCTACCATCTAGGATATTTTTATAGTTTAGTCTCTATTTCCCAGCGCAAGGATATAGCGAATGACTATCAAGTTTTAACCTTCTATGATTTCCCAATCGGTTAATAAATGGAAACAATCTAGCCTTTCTCCACTCTTGAAGTATACCTTCTTGCGGTATAGGCTGAAAGAAATAGATCTAGTAGAATCATCATCTGATAAGTATTGTATCTAGATATAAGATAATAGCTGTTTGAGATTTAGGAAGCTTTGCAAGAAGTCCAGCTAAGTCTAGCCTAAAAGCTTTTATCACTTAGGTCAGTTCTTACATGTTTTAATACATTTTTAACCTTAATATTTTCTTTTACCCGCACTTTACTCTTTTATTTTTAAAACTTTTTTCAGTAATATAAGTGATAGTATCATAAACTAATAAAATGCATGTACATGTATATCCTTGCATATAGACCGAGTTTGAAACTTTAAAAAATTGGCAAACTATGGGGTTGGCTCATATGCACTCAATCCAAATGATTTTTGGGCTAACTTATTTTTAATGATTAAAAACCAAGCATTACTAAGTATACGGCTGGTAGTCTGTTGCTCATAATTACTAGACTGGCTAAAAATCAAATTGAATAAAGATTTCACAACTGAGTTTGGCATTTTTAACTGTAATTTACTAGCCACTCTGAGTTTTGAATAATCATTAGATGGTTTATATGATTTATATGGCTCAAACACATTTCTGGTTTCTATTGATATTTTCCTAATAACAAATAGCGTCAGCATGCAACCCGTCAAAAGCTTTTTTGCATGTGTTGTTCGTTTACTATTAAAGATATTGCCTTCAGATTATGGTCTTTCAATCATATTATCAAGAAGTATTTGTAGTAGCTGATGATCAAACTGTTTCATTCAAAAAATGTTTTTTTAGCACTTCTGTCAAGCAAATTTGTACCTAAAGTTAAAAATGGCTTACACCTAGTAAACATGTATGTGCATTAGTTAAAATATAAAATATGTCATTACTTTAATAGAGTTGACAGGAATCAAAGCATTATGATGAATTATATAAGAATATTGGAAATATAACTTTTCCTTGAGAGCCTACCTTTTTCTAGTACTCTTTCAAAATTTCTAAGAGTGTCGGAGTTCCAGAGTGACCAACTAGTTTAAGTCATTTGCAGTCACAACCAGTTAGCCTGACCAGCAAAACATCTCTTACAAATAATGCTTTTTTATCTGGCAAACAACAGTCATAAAATGGACCAGAAACAAGCACAACACCACACTTCAACATTTTCTCACTTGTGCCATTTTGAAATACAATAATTCAAAGCAACTCACTTTTATCTAAAGCAATATTTTAAATGTCTAAAGCTCTCTACTTTTCGATAAAAAATAACGATAATTATTTTAGCGACTTTAAAGCCTGGGGGCTTAATTGATTGAATTAAGGCTTATTGATTATTGATTAAGGCTTATTGATTAAATAAGCGCAGCAAACAATTTCTAAAAATTTTCTAGATTTAGTAACATGGTAGGGTTAGCCATGCTTGTTTTACAACAGAAATCTGCTAAATAAAAGGATGGTCTAGTCTATAGTTTGCCTGATTCCAATTAATTTAAAATACTTTAACAATTGTGATAACAACTAAAATAGCTACGAATTCAGTTAAAATTGTTGTTTGTCTTGGCGAAGGCTGGTAATTTTTGCAGATCTCTTTGTCTTTTCATAATAGCATGTAAATACAACTCTAGCTAATAGTAATTTTGTTGTAGCTCTGTTTTGATGGATGAATAGCATATGACAAACTAAAACGGGTCATTTCAGTAAGTTTTGGGTGTTTTCAGTGTCATTTTTATCATTTGCAAAAACTGAGCTCATTAGTTTAGTACATATGTAAATACAACATAATAGAAAATATTTACTAAAATAAAAGCCCTCTCAATCTAACCCACTGTTCTAAGCTCCAGTTGGAGATTGGGAAAAAATAGCATTACACAGGATTTGAACTCTCGACACATGACTTAATGGAGCACCACTTCCCTTACTACACCAATCAGCAGCCTATTTACTTGTCTGAAGACTTGTATATATAGCTATTACACCTGACAATCTCTCATGCCATATTAGGCTGCCAAGTTACTAGTATAAATATTTGCTGAGCCAACAATCTTATTTGCTTAATAGCCATTGATGGACTCTTAGTTGTATGTAGCCAGCTTGGGGATCTAACTGCCTCCCAAATCAAGATAAACTTTTTTGTAAAAGTCAAACTACCTTTATTTGTCTACATGCTACCAGACATTTAATAAACACTAAAATATATGAAGATAGAGATATCTTTTTAATAAAGCATACTTTTTTGCCAACTTGTGAAAAACTTGGTTAAGATTAGAACTTGAATATCACATGCCAGTGCTAATCTATTATTGTGCATTAAAACAGAAATAACCTGTTTAAATTTACAATTGTAACAAAATATATTGGCTTGCTCATGATCTTTTGTTATAATTTCTTTAGATACAGGAGTAGTCAAGAGACCCACAGCTTTAGACAAACATGACAAAACTTTTAAACAGCTAACATTTTATGCCATTAGACTATTTCTATCATCAAGCGTCATCGAAGGAAACCGAAAAAACTGCTATTTCAGAGAAGCAAAACAAATTCATGCTAAGCAAATCAAATACCTTTTTGTTTCAAAACTACTGTTACTTTTGTACACATTCACAAGTATTTTTTCATTTTTGAGAACACATATGTACAGTCATACCTCGACATACTAGTGCTCCAACATACAATAAAGGGAAATGCCAGCAGCATTTTGACCAAGTTTCTCCCTTGAGACACGAGTATCGAGTATCTTTTGAAATACAAGCATACAAGCTGGTTCTCGATGGCCACTATATGGCCAAGTATGCAAAAGACCAACTGTGTGAACAACATCACTCAGCCTTTCTTCTTGAATCAATTTGAAAATCTTTTTAAAAACGTCGGCTAAAGGTTATAGCAATTGCGAGGCAAAAAGCAACAAACCGGAAACAGATAATAAAACACTAAGATGAAAAAGTTAAAGTAAGTTTAGAAAAAGATTAAAACAGCTTCAAGTGTGTGTTTCCTGAGTAAAATTCATTCAAACCAATTTCAAAGTTTATGTTACGTAGCAAAACAAAAGTTTAGTGTACCAAACGCTTGGCTATCAAGTCTCTTTCAGACCGTCGTTACCCACTAGGTCTGTATCGAAGGTAAAAGCATACAGTAGCGCGCACAGTACTGTTACATTTTATTGCAGACTTTAACAGCTAAATATGTATTTGTTACTTTCTTAGCATAGGTACTAATTGAATACAGTTAAAAACACATTTTCCCACTGTAATATTTTGTTTTCTGTGTGTCTTTTATAGTATGGTAACGGGTTAATTTGTATTTAGTTATTTCGTATGAGAAATATCACTTTGAGATACGAGTAAATTGACATATGACCTCAGTCATACATTAAGCTCACATTTTGAGGTACGGCTGTACTTGTAAGCAAACCTAGTAAGATGCCAACATAGTGATGGAAGATTTAAATTTAATTGTTTTTCCTGACACTAACCTTGCCTTTTGTCAGCCCCAAATTTCAATCAAATGGGTGTAGTTAATAGTTTTGAATGGCTATCAGCCAGCTCTCTAAATGTGTTTGCAATATTACAGTTGCGTGCAGAATAAACTGAACCCATTTGTTTAGAAACTAATATTCTCATTTACAACATTGTTACTAATTTTGAATTTAGTCAACGGCCATAAATTATTTATTTTAAGATAATCCTCACTTTGTCCCAAATTTAAATATGTAAACCAAACAGCTGTAAAATTATGTTTTCTAATGATTATGTAGGCTAAATTGTGAACATTTCATTTCTAACGGTTGAAGACAACAATCAGTACAGATTTGATCACGCCACATACTTTTTTATTTGCTTATTAGATGTCATATGCATGCATCTGATATTTAAAAGCAGCTTAATTATCAAATTTAACAAACTAAGGGAGAAGTGGTTGTCTAGTGCTCTAAACCATGTGACTTGCACACGGTAGGTTGTACACATAATTTCTATGAACCAGATTAGTGCTTTGCATTAAATTGATGCTTAGAATGCAGTAACTATTCTAAAAGTTAGTTATTTATTTAAATAGGAATGAACCAACTAATGGTATAGATTAAAAGAGAGATATTGCTTTTTTTGAAGTAACGCCTAGTGTAACTTTCAACTGCAAACATTTACAGCGCAAAATTATGGAACAACGCTATAATTTACATAATTATCATACACTTGCACATAATCTATAAATGTATTTCTCAAAGTTGGTATGTGTATTCGTCGGTTTGATTGTTTAGCTATAGCTATTATTCTAGCATTGCGCCCACACATTACGAATTCCCGGTTAGGAAATTCTGATCTAAGGCGTTATCATGTTTGATATATCGTAACAACATGCTAGTTATTTTAGCAAAGCACCCACACGTAACGAAGCCCCAGCTAAGAAATATTTTGGGACCTATATATATGCAACTCAATGCTTCTTCGTCTTTATTTTGTTAGGGCAAATTTGTTCAGCCCCACGATATCGACAATAATTTATCTACGAACTTAAAATTTGGCGACTTGTGTACTGATTATATACATTATTAAAAGATATCTGTTGCTCGCTATGGCGAGTGCAGCGTTATCCTTTACGGTAAAACGGCTTCGCAAATATCAAATCATTTAATGATAAAATTTCAGCTAAATGATGTATTTATTGATACATTGCGCTCACGGATTACTATGCCCTTATAAAACTTGATGCTTTCCACCAAATCGTATCAACACACATTTCTCTCTCGAAATATATAATTAGTGACTGTTGTAGTGCTTTTCATTTGGTCGTAACGATTTTTATTTTGCATTAATTGTATCATTACCAAATAGTCTGTTATGTAGTTTACATACTTGTTATTTATTTCACATCTACATTTAGTTCTCTACTTATTTACTCATTTACTTATTAATAAATTATATATATAAATTATTATATATATATATATATATGTATGTATATATATATGTATATATATGTATATATGTACATATTATGTATAAATATACATATTATGTATAAATATACATAATATGCTCTCAGAACTTCTAGATGCACCAAAGGTAGATACGCAGGACATAATGTGTAAGAATTTTCCATCATTTAATCCCGGTGTGTAATAAGTAATCACTTAGTTGGTATTTCGCATATCTATAAACTTGGAGTTATCCTCCACTTTTGTGGTTGGCACAATATTATTCTATCAGGTAATTGGAAGACCTAAAAAAAACTGTTCAATGTGTTTACCACGCATCAAGTAATTGGTTTCTTGTAGCTTCCAAACTAAGTATTTTTACGAATTTTTACCATGGTTTTTAATGGCCTAAAATAATCTATGATCGATCAAGTTCTTCTACTTTTTTATGGTGCACCTTCAAATATAACTAAAAAGTTTTCATAATTCATCACCAACTGTTATGAGTACAACTCACACAAACCCACAAACACACAAGCACACATGACTCAAATTGTTCTTGGCATCTTAAATAGCAAGTTGTGAGTTGGAAAATGATTAGCAAAGTTAGCAAGTACTTGAATAACTCAAAACAAACAGATATTTTGTATCTAAAAAGTGTTTTTTTGTTTTTGGGAGGAGATCTGGTAGCGGGTAGCAGTTATGCCTTTTTTGCTTTAGCCTGGTATCAGCTTGTTTGACAATTTGATTACCAAATTTAATTAATTCATACTTTGTGGCATTTGACAGGAATGACTTGACACTTCAAATTACCATGACGGTTTAAGAGAGATATATTTTACATACTTTGCATATGCATGCATTAAATAACTTACTTAGGGCAAAGACATGATACTCGTTGATACATTTATTGCTAACCTATTAAAATTTTTCTGAATTGACAAATTAAAAACTGGGTTCATAATGCTACACCCCATTTGACACAGTGATTGCTCACAAGCACATTTGCACGCTCTCAAACGAGGAACTTTACATAGAAGGCAGCCAACTGTTCAAATTTGCATCACAAAGTCCGTACGCTGGATGATTGGAGTTATCATCTATCTTTAGGTACTTAAGTTCTTAACAAGGAAAACTTTTTAAACTGCATGATTAAGTTAATGTCGTAGCAAAGGGAAATGTTCAGTAACAAATATAAATCAACTTTGTCCAAATAGTTTCTTTCTAATTCCATCAAAACACTTGGTGTTTTGATGGAATGCAATAGACTTGGGATTTTTGAAATCAGCTGTTATCACTCGTAAATAAATGGTTTTGTGATCAAAATGCAAAATTGAAGGAATTTTGCCAGTTGACTTGCTGCCAGAGAACTATATTATAAAATAATTAATGTGTGGCACATGCAACTTTTCTGATATTTGAATAAAAACCATTTACAAAATTTAAGACTAATGTTAAAACCTACAAACCAATCATTCGATTTTCTAACAACAAACGGCAACTTACATGACTGGATTTGACTGCCAAATTTATTGGTCTAATTAAAAAGTTTATTAAAATACTTTTTCTGATAATTTTCGAGCTTTTGATTTCTGTATTTATGACCTACGATTTTCAATGTCACAAAATGGTAAAAAATGAAAAGGTTCTATTAGGAAGCCCTACGGGAGAACCTTGTTATAGTAATGCGAGATTATCACAACTAAATTTGTCTAGCAGCTCAGATAGTTTATAATGAATTGTATTAGAAACTGTCAAAAATCAAATCTATAAAACTACAGAGATGTACAAAATCATGGCAACTCCCTAAGCAAAAGAACATATGATATGTTTCTTTTGAGGTTGCTGAGCTGAAAATCGCCAGAACTAAGCAATTTCATATATCAATTTTACTTTCATTCAAAAAACTTGACATATGTTTATAGTTTGTAAACAAAGCATAGATATAAAGAGAGTGTTAAGGCTGGAGCATTGGTTTTTGCTTATATCAAAAGAAATGTGAACAAAACTCTTTGTACAAATGTTGCCGGCTTTGAAAAGGGTGGTTGAGTTGAGGAATTGAGAAATAGTATACTAAATTAATAGATAAAAGATTTACGGGAACTTTAAAATGATTCATTGCAGTAGCTAACTAAGATATGTAATGCAAAAGTTTAAAGAAGCCAGTTTCAACCTTTCTTGATGAATGCCTTTTCTTCCATAAGCATTGATGAAATACTTGTAAATGGTTAAAGAGTTTAAAATTAATTATTCCTGTTTGTACTGCTTTGTTATAGGAAACTTTCTCACTTTTATTTTATTTTATAGTTTTTAAAATCAAAGTGTGAGACCTGAAAATATAAAAGTTTTGCAACCCTACTTATATTCGATACAACGAGTAGGTCTAAAATGCTGCCACTCATTTAGTATTGTATCGCAAAACTGAAAGATTGATAAATCAGCAGTGCGCATCTCCGGATATGTATACTGCACATGCGTATATCCTGTTGAGCCAGTCTGGTTTCCAGCTATACGCTGTTTAGCACAAAACTACTAGTTAGTCTGCCCATTCGTCCTTGAAGAACATAAACGGACAAATCTGTCTCTTGTGTTTCACCAATGGCTAGTCAAGCTCGAGCTCTCTTTTTGCACATGCTCCTACACATATTTCACCGCAGCTGGGTATTTATAGTGAGTTTGGTTTGGAGGATCAATGGTGAGTTTTATCATTAAAAATAATAACTTTAGAGCCTATTTATGAAACTAAAAACACTATGGGTCTTTGTGTTTTTGCTTTCATATATTTTGAGAAAATATATTGTCCAAGATAAATTTTAAGGATCTCTTGGAAATTATAATTACAGGTTTTTTTCATTATTTTCAAATGAACTTATTAATTTGTTTTGAACTTGAAAAGTCGTTGTTATGTTATTATAATAAAAAATATTTCTGAAATAGAAAAACAAAATACAAGCTTTTTAAAAAAACTTAAATAGTGCATTTTCTTATTCACATTTAGTTTTCTCACTTCAAAACAAAACTTCAAAAGGCTGCACATACTTTCTTATGTGAAACAAAAAAGAAAACTTTTACTAATGCTTTTTAAAATATAATTAAACAACTACATTAACTTAGCCAATAAGTATCACCAAAATCTAAAAAAAATTATTTGTATCTTTGCTTATAAATTGTCAAACGTTTTAGCATCTGACGTTTGATATATGACACAACAGCTACGTAGTTGCAGTCTGACTAGCTGTTTGTAACATGCGCTCTATCACGTGATAATGAAATAACGAAGGCTTTGTTATTCTACTTGCCCTGCCAAATGAGCTTACACAGACACTTCAAAGAGAGGATAAAATCTAAAAGTTTATTGGCACTTTGTCAAATTTCAGTCTTTTTCTCAATGGCTGTCTCAGAGCAAGGCTGAAATGCGGTTGAAGCTTACAATGATTTTTATTTTATTGTTAGCTGTTTCTGTTAGTAATGTAGCTTTGTACTACTTTGATAATAATTGTATGCATATGGTTTTTATAAGACTAGAAATGCATTGTATTTAGTTACGCTTATTGCTTATAAAGTGCAAGCCTAGTGATATGACTTTGTAATATAGCCCTAAAGTATTTTTTCAGATACTAATAAATTGATGGAGCTTTATTATATTATATATCCATATAAGATATTTCCAGTTATAAATCAGCGTTATTATTATTATTATTATTATTATTATTATTATTGCAAATAAATAATAATAATAAATAAAAAAATGTATTTGAATTTATATTTCTGACTTTAAATTAGCTTTGCTGTTGCAAACGTTAAAATGCATGAATGGCTGTTAGATTTTTTCTAAGCTGTATGAAAAATTCTAAAATTTAGCTTTCGGCAAACAAAGAGTTGCGCAAAAACCGACAAAAAAGCAATATATTCATATTGATAAATCTCACTTTGGCTTTGTGTGTGTGTGTGTATGTGTGTGTGTGCATGCGTGGGTGTGTGTGCGTGTGTACATGTGTGTGTGCGTGTGCATGTGTGTGTGCGTGTGCGTGTGGATGCGTGTGCATGTGTGTGCATGTGTGTGTGTGTGTGTGCGTGTGTGCATGTGAATTTGTTAGTGTACATGTGTGTGCGCCCATGCGCCTGCGTATGTGTATGCGGTGCATGTGTGCGTGTGTGCATGTACATGTGAGCGTGTGTATGCGTGACCGTGTGCATGTGTGTAGGGTGTGCGCAAGCGCATGAGCGTGAATGTGCGCATTCATAAACATCCACTTGTCGGCCATCTGAATGAAAATGAAAATAATATCGGGCAGCTTCAGTCGTACTCATAGTCCTTAATAAATCTACTCTAAATTTATTGCCAGTTGCATGAAGATGAGGGTCGCTCTGTTAAAATCAATCATAATTTTGGTCAAACTCGCTCGCTGCTACAATCCACGAAATTGTTTTATGTGACATACATGCAAATTTAAAAATAGTAAACAGTAAAATAAAAAAAGATGCGATTAGTTTCAGCCTTGTGCACTAGTAATAATAAATAGTTTGCCAAGTTAATTACTTTTTAGAAATCTTAATTTTTAATTCCTTCTTTTGATTTCTTCTATAGCATGATTACAAAATCATGCTAAGGCTTTTACTACTAATCATATTAACTATATGATTTATATAATAGTGATGATTGGCAAAATCAATATTTTTAACAGTCTGGTAAATACATGTATGCGGTAGAGGGGCGGTTGTTGCATAAATCTTTCAATTCTATAGAGATAATTGATCTCCGTTTATATTCAACTTTCTCTCTTAACTTTTTTCCTACAAGTAACAAATGCTAATAAATTTTTTTTTACAGCATTGCAAACTTTTACTCAAGAGCAGAAAAACACAAATTGCTCATAGCATTCACACTGCTGAGTCTTTTTACACTGATTAAATAAAACCTTGTTGAAAATTGAAAAAATTGAAACCGTTTCAATTCATGCAAGTGAGTGCGCTGTATTTACCATACTTGCTGTTGTCATCGGCTGGCATTGCATGCTGGTTATTTTAATATAATTGATTCTTTAAAACATGTGCCTCCTGTCTTATGTGAGTTTTAGCATCTAAATAATCCCACGACCAAACGAGCGGGAGCGAAGTTTGAGAGTTTTTATGATAAACGCAGGTGCACACAACTTACAAAAATTATTCATCAACAAAGTCGCAAACCCTTGTCTCGAAATCTTATCAACAAATTTAACCATCGTTTTGTAGAGTCGTTAAAGTATAATAACGATACAAAACACATATGAGCCTATTTAAATATGTACCAAATCTTTGTAAATTGTCGACAGTCTCTTAAAAATTACCCATCTGAACGAATTATACACAAATAGACAGATTTTTTTGGCGGAAAATCGTTATTAAAACTTGCTAAGCCTTACTTTTATCAAAGTTAAGACCGGAAATTGAATCGTCAAGCAACAGATAATAGAATGATTAGGTCGTGCGCATTTCACAAAAAAATAACGTGCACATTTCACCAGTCTATAGCTTTGTCGAATTGCCGAAGGTTTCTGTAATTAACGTAGGAGTACTGAAATCGTTTCATTTTTGCCGATTTCAAAGTAACTGACATTTTAGACACTTTTGAGTACTTTGGTATTCTAACTGATGTCCAACGCAGTGTAAGTAAAGGAAATGACAATGATATTTTTTTCTAACGATTCTTATAAGATTATTACAATATTTAATTATAAGTTTGGATGACTACAAAACAATAACTACGTAGTACAGATTTTCTAAAAATCTATATAAATATCACAACTTCTTGATAGTGCTAGCTATGACATTTTGAAATGTAAACAAAATTTTGCATTGGTTTTATATTATTACTATATTAATAATATTGGTTATTCTAATGATATCAGTGCATTTTACTTCTAATATTGGCCAATATTGCATTTCTCCTATTGCAGAGGGGGGGGGGAGATATAAACATATAATCTTTTCCTTTCATTATTGCTATTTGTTGTATATAATAACACCCACACCCAGTACATTACAGCTACCATTGCAGTTATCCTATTGCACTGCAGTGTCATTTGACTGCTAATATTGCCTTTCTCAACCATCAGTGCCCTTTCTTTTTTTCCAATATCACTTTGGTCGTGGGCTGTATGGCAGTGGAATTTCTAGTATTATTTAGATTTTTATTATAAAAAAGTTAACCCAGAGAGCATGAGGTCAGCCTGAGGTCAGCCTGACATCAAGCACGACTTGTATGTACTCCTTTACTGCTTTGGATGTACGTAGCTAAAGTACAATACATATACAGGAAAGTTGGAAGGTGATGGCTGCAGAAGTTTATTGTTTCAGGGTAATCGGGCCAATGCATGACCAGTATGGTGAATGGTCATTAGAGGGCAATTGTACGGTACCTGTGCGGGAAGATGCTCATGCGAGAGCCAATCGTATTACGCATATTGAAGCAAAAAACTGTCAGCAGTCTGATCATACAATTTAAACAATTCAACAGTTAATACAAATTTTTATTTTAAGTCAATCTTTCACATTTTTATCTAGACTTGTGTTTAGCTTTGATATAAAACTTGATGATTTTTTGGAGAAAATGCAAAGGCTGCCTGCAAGCAGAATTAAAGTTAGTAGTATTGTTTAGCTTGATACAAAAGTCCATCAATATAGCCACAAAAGGTTTTGCAGCAAAATTGGTCTAGGTGCTTCATATTTCGGTAGCAGATGATACAGAAAGCTGGCTTTAATCAATCAAAAGTGGTTAAAAAATTAAGTCTATAGCTAACATTCATGAACTGCAAAAATCTTATTGTATAGCTACAAGTAGCTAGCGATGTTTTTGAACTTTGGTTGACACTGATATGTGAGGTACTTTTAATATACATTGCTTTTTCTATTTCTAAGTTACAAGGTAAATTCAAAGTAGCTGCAAGTTTGGAATATTACATAACTTAAAGGCATCCTTTAAGTTATGCAACATTCTAAACTGTTTCTTAACTGGCTAAACCAAAAGTATCCTACAAACAACCAAACCAGTTTCACCGTTTTACCGTCTGCGGCTCAAGTGTTATTGCGCTTTCTGTGTACGTGTAATGATTATATCTTCTCAGCTTTAAAAGTATTAGCAGGTAAATAAGCAAGCTAAGCGAGATGAATATTGAGTTCAAAATAACCTATCATAATTTATAATCTATGGTGTGTCTACCTGTGAGAATATTTGGCAATAATTTGTTTTGTCCCAACTTAAGCCCTTAAAAAATTTATCATGAACATGCATGTAAAACGCCTGATGCAACCGATTGACAGTTAACTGATGAGACACCATCGTGCCCAATGGTGCTTGCGCAAGCTTTCTAGGGTGTGCCAATGGCACATCTACTCAATCATTTGAAAATAGTGAAACAGTTAAACGCCAACTCATGTCATTTTAAGCAAGTGCTTTTGAAATAAGAAAGCGTTCTCATGCTAAAAATCAAATTAATTTCATTGATCAGTGCTAATTGGATGCAAGGATGCTTTTGCTTTAATTTTGGTTTTAAAAAGTCATCAAAGAAAAATCTACAAAGTTTTTATCATGACTAAAGTATGGTTTACCTTACTATAGATATATTTTTGAGCAGGGAAACAGTGTGAATGAGATACAATAGAAACAACTTGTTGAAACTTCTCAAAATCTAGTTTATTCTAGCTTTTATTATAGCTAACAAACTATCTACAGTGCTTAATTATTTGGTACATTCAACCCTTCAACTAAAGTATGATAAATTATATTCAATTTATTTTGAATTGTGATTACTGAAATTTCTGTTGCAAATAATGTAGTAACCATAGCAAATTTACCTTATGTCATCTTTATGAAATGGAAAATCAAAACGGTAATGCTCAACCTTTTTATAATATTTTTAGGAACAGCTAAAGAAGTAGATGCTATGTTCAAAGGGAAAACAGAGTGCGTGCAAATTCTGCACATAGTTTGGGTTAATCCGTTAGAAGCTGAAAGTATGGCTAGCCCTTGTACTTTTTTCACCACCCATGAAAGGTTTGCTTCAGCGAGTATCATTCTGAGTAACCGCATGCATTTATTGTCTATCACTTCTAAGGCAGCAACTTTTACAGAAGTAGACTGTGATATCCTTAATTCAAGAAAACACCCTTTCATGTGGCCAAGTCAGAACAAACATGCTATTAAACTGATCGTGATGCCAGTGAAAACATTTTACAAACTAGCTGAAGAAGTAGATGTAAAAGACAGAAGAGTTGTTTGGATGTTTCATACATCGAGATGTGGTTCAACTGCTTGGGTACAAGCTTTCAATTCTTTACCTAACTGGAAGACATTTTCAGAATCGCAATCAATGTATTACAGCATTACACATGGTGATCACGGCTACCACAGTGTTGACAGTTTTAGTAGATCATCGTACTATAAGAAAATGGTTGTTGCTAACATTAAAATGCATCTATTACACGTTTCAACTGATGAATCTGTGCTGTGGAAAGGGACGGTGTATGACGTGCATATGATTGACACAATTAAAGAAAACTTTCCTCAACATCGAATGATGGCTGCGTATCGAGACTCCTTGCCCACTATTTCCTCATTTAATCAAGCGTTTTCTACTAATGCTATGATTGGTTACGTCGTTGACCATTTGTTACAGCATGATCCATTAGATGATAACTGGTGGTTTAAAATTTCAAATACTTGCTCATTTACTGGTGGCTTTGACCACCATTTCTGCAGAAAGGTTCTGTCAATGGTTCAACCAAAGACTCTCGCTGAGTGGAGCTGTTTTTTGTGGGCATCACAGTTAAAAACGATTCAAATGGCAATTCAGAATGGAGCCCAGATTCAGCCAGTCAAGTATAAAAATTTTCTAGAAGACACTCGTGAAACAGTGGCAGCCGTGTTTGACTTTTTAAATATTTCTATAGATATGGTTGATGTAGCTTGTGAGGCTTTAACTGTTGATAGTCAAGATGGAGTAACGTTTGCTAGCATGTCAAGAGACAGTAGGACTTTTGTAGACAGAACAAGCTGGTTAAAAAACCGTGCAGCAATAGACGGGTGTAATAAGATATTGAGCGAATTTAACCTCCCTGACTTGACCCATTCATTTACTTTTTCTGGTAGTTTCTGATCTAATCTTCAATCTAGTGACTAATAGCTACATTATGTTTAGTTGTATTCTTTTTGTGAAAAACAACTTGCAAATTGATGAAAAGTAAAATTTTTGAAGTTCAAAAGAAAGCAGGTCAAAAAACTTACACTAAATAAAATCATCTATCAGATGTTTCTTATGCTTGTCATTTAAAATATGGTGTTCAGCTTAAGTTGATATTTGAGGATTCACTGTCGGGTACTGATATGACTATGGTGTTCTGGTTACAGATACTGCTGACAGCTGCATGCGGATGTTTAACAATTAACTAGTATATATAGTCAGTAAAAACTGATATTTTCTGATCAGTTATACAAAAACAGAAACAGTAATAAAAAAGCTACAATAATATTTTACTTTTGCTGCAGTTTGATACGGTCACAAAAATATGTTGTTTTGATTTTAAGCAGATATTTGATTTCAAGGTTTTTGTAAAATAAATTTAAAATCTAAAATCTATCTAAAATGCTAAGTACTTTTATTTACCCAAAATCATGCTCTTCATTCAACATAGATTACATTTCATAATTGTTTGCTTGCTTATTTTAATCTATTTTATTCAGTAAAATCGCTTTGCAGAACTTTATTTTAGTGAAGTTTATTTTTTGATTAAAAATGTACCGGATGTAAATAAAAACTTAAAGATAACATGCTGCTTTTTAATCAATTACTATATAAAATTTTTCTTTTGCTAAATAGGGCAGTCTATAATATTAGTAAAACCTAAATTTCCTATTATATCACATGAAACACTTTTAGATAGAAACAAAGTCTGTCTATCTGCTAGTTTTAACTACTTTAAATTTCTGAACTCATTAAAATCAAGGGTTTAATTACCACAAGTTGCTTTTGAAATCTTTCTTTTACTTCTTACTATACCTCTATATGCTCGCTTCCTTTAACCTAATAAAACTGGGGATATGTCTGAAATTCAAATTACTTGCAACTATTTATTTGCATCATCAAGTTTGCTACATTTACTATTGGGTGAATTTGATGGTTTGTTGCTAATGAAGTTATTGGCTGAATGCCAGATTAGATTTGGCGTTGCTCCTTACTTCACTTTCTCCTTACTTATTGATGTTTTATAGTTTTACATCAAGTTTAGGGGCTAATTGTGTTAGCATTAACAACCACAGCAGGTCTGGCATTAATGTCACTCTCTGACAGTAGGTTTCAGTAATTTAAAATCATCCAGAGTTTCTACACTTTATCTACATGTAGTGTTAGTAAACTGGTTTTATAACTTCAATGTATGATGCAACTCAAGCCAAGTTTTCGGTTTTTAGCAGCCTTGTGTCAAGCACTATTAGCAATAGTGCTTGGAAGTGATGTGAGCCCTTGCCATTTAGTCAATAGAAAAGCGTCTGTTAGAGGCATTGAAAACTTCTGTGCAAGAAATTTGGTCAGGGAAAATCTTCGCATAGAGTTGAGGTATGTTTTTTTTAAAACTTTTTCGTGATGTTTTAAATTTTAACATAATTAAGTTTAAACTAATAATGTGCTTTAAGTAATGAAATCAAAAAACCTTGACCAAGCTTTATTATGACAAAATTGGATTCAACTAACAAAGAACAGAAAATTTAAAGGATGAACATTATTCCCAGTATGAGCATCTTCTGTTGATTTGTGGATAGACTGAGCTCCCCATTCATTTAGGTAATATAGCTTCTTTTATTGAGCACTTACATCAGAAATATAGTTGAAAATGAGAGAGTTGATAGATACAATTAATTTATTAATTATTTATTACCTAGACTAAACCCTTGTTATCCTGAATAAGGTAACAGCCATTGTATTAAACATATAATAGTTTAATTCACGATGTCGGTCTAAATTTACAGATCGTTGGCTAAGCTCTCTTGGTGCAACTTTACAACAATAATAAGTTAAAACTGATTTTGGTGTCACTCAAAAAAGTTTTGATTTTATATTGAGATTATGCTGTAGACAACCCTAGGAACACACTGTAGATAACCCTAGGAATATGCTGTAGATAACCCTAAGAACAAACTGTAGATAACCCTAGGAATACGCTGTAGATAACCCTAGGAATACACTGTAGATAACCCTAGGAACAAAGCCAGTCAGATAATTTAGGAACTGCAATCTGTTTCACTTGGTGGATATAGTATAGCAAAGAATTACAGCTTTGGGCACATAATTCGGCAAAACTTATTCAAATTTACAGAAGCACTAATAATCAAAGTTGTTGCACAACATAATTAATTTTGACCTTAAGTATATTTTGTATAGTATATTAAAGTTTTTACGTGAGATAGAGTTTTCAAACAAACTATTTTGACAACCGGGCAGAAGATATGGAGCATATGCGAGTAAAGTTTATATGTAGTAAACTCGAAGAAGTAGAAAAACAAAGAGCTTTCTTGAAATAACACCTTCATTATACACACACGCATGCATACGCACAACAGCAAATTGAAATTTACTAATATATACTCAAGCAATGCAAATTTTCAAAAATAGAACAAAGATGTTTCATGTATCCACTCTTACATATTTTCAAAGAAAATTTTTTTCGGAATTCCTTGAATGCTAATAAGTAAATGAGAAGCGGGACTAGTCTAAATTCCTCATAATAGTCTGCATGTCTTTTTGTACACTTTCTATAAATTCTACGAGTTTTCTACAACTTGCCAGATCAAAAAGCTAACATCTGTGATTGTGTGTGCCCATCCTGGGTAAAGTTGCTTTTTGCTACCTTTAAATTTAGCTCGGCAATTAAATTGCATCGGCTCTTAAAATTGATCATTAAAATACCTGAAACTACTTTCCAACTAAAGAGATTAAATGGGTCACATATAAATTCAGTAGCAAATGCTCTAAATTAAATTCATAGTTTTATTTAGATGCAATAATACCAGAATAGTGGCTGCTTCCTTACAAGCTTACTTTTCAAAAAACTATTTTTTGTACCACCAAAACTGCAAGTGTTCGGCAAGTCGTTTTCAATATTTAATATTTCTTTCGATTATGCTTTTAAAATATACATGAGCATTATCTAAAAAAAATAAAATGCAGAAAATACTTAAAAGGTTTTGTGTTAAATGCCTAAAAACTTTCACAGCTATTTGAATGAAATTCTGACAAAAAAGCGTGTACTTTTTCATCTTTTTCATTTTCTGCTGCCAAAGTTGAACTTGCCTATAAACAATCTCATTGAAATAGTTTTTTTAGAATACCTTAAAGTATGTTAATTTTTTCTTAAAGTTTGACTTTTGGTTTTTCCATTTGATACAAAACAGATTTCGTACCATTTTCTGGAGTAAGCTGTTTAATACAATAAAAAAGTATTTGAACTGCCGCAACACTGGTCTAAAACTTTTTTGTTGATAAGAAAATGCTATTTAATAAAAAATATGCCTAAACTTAAAAATCTGATTAACAATTATTAATTATTGATGGTTGTGTGTTTAAATGTTGCTACTGCCTTACAGAATTGGAAAACTACTATATGTCGCAAAATATAAAACTGTGCTTCACATTTGGATGTACTAAGATCTCAACTTTAGCGCATTTAATAGTAAAAAATGTTGTTTGATTAAAGCTTGTAAGGAAAGTTTAAAACATAAAATAAAAAGATAATTTGAGAGGTTTTTTTGGCCTAAATAGTAGCTTCAATAAAGTTTGATGCATCTAAGGCTTGAAAAATGTTTGATATTGGTTTACCGCACACAACGCTGATTTCATGGTGTTGTCTTTACATTTTGCTAGCAAGCATGTAACAAACGATATACTGTACCTTCCATTTTGGCTTTTCACACGAGCGGTAATCACACAGCTTTCGACAATCAATTAACTTATTCAGCTTAGAGCCTGATATAAAAACTAATTTTCAAAAGATATCTTGTCCGAAATCATCTGCGCCATTTTTTACTTTAAGCAGCCTCCTTTGCACGAAAGCACTTCAATATATTACGGATCAGAACTTCTATTCTTGGAAATTCAAATTGGAATTCTTGGAATTCAAACAAAGAGCTTTTCTGCACTAATGACTGTCATAGTACTTAATGTTGATAGCAGTTAGTTATCATTAATTATCAACTGGACTTGAAGCAAAGCTCACCGATGTAGCCAAACTTCAAACAAAGTCTATGATGCTTCCATTTTAACTGTTTGCATAGCTCAAGTGACAAATAGAAAAATAATAGCGTGGAAATTACTTACAGATGTTGATAAAACCTATTTTACTTGTGCGATAATTACAGAAAGGTAAAGAAAATCAAGTTTCCAAAATGAAAAATCATATATAACTAGTATGTAAGAGCACACCAAGCTTGCGCTGTGACAAACCGCTGCAATCAGATGTGTCTATCAAACTGCCTAGCACAATTCATTAACTGGCATGATTTATTTAGGATGAATGATCCAAAGGTTTTGGTCAGTCAGTTTTCTAAAGTACATAAAGCCTAGATGAGTCTAAAACTTGCAGGTTTTTTTAACAAATTACTAAGTTTGGTTGTTTAGTTCAGGAGGAAGTCAACCTAAAGTTTAGCATGAGTTTTGAGAAGCATTGAGAAACAATCAAGCGCTTGGCAACAGCTTTAAAGCTTTCTTTAGTTTGTTTTCATGTTTTTAAGCAAGCGAATATACAGCCAGTTTAGAGGCAGCATTTTGGTTAAATGCTAAATGTAATTAAAAGTGAAACCAATAACTTAGTGAAATGTTTCAATTGGCGCAAATTTTCTAAGGCAATCTACAAATCTCAAAAAATACTGATTTGGTGCAACATGTAAATACGGTACGTACTTTGAATACTGAATATGAATAAAAAAGCTTTTATATGAATGCATTGAACCCTGCGCTATATATTAGTTAACAAAACATTAAAATACACAAGTGCTATGAAGATTTATCTGTTATCTTATTCTATTCTGTTTGCTATTTTTAAAGTCGTTTGAAATATTCCTTTCGAGAGACATCACTTCTGCCTAAATGTTATTTTCACATTATTGGTTTTGTATAAACATTTATCCATGTTATATTTTGCCAATACTCAATATTACAATATATTTCTTTGCCCTGTTTGTATGATTGGGCTACCTCGACAATGAAATGAGACAAGATTTAACCAAATTGTCTTTTGAAAATGGTGATTACCAACAATATAGTTGATGTGATGATGAAAAGCAGTTTTTGAGCAGACAATAACTATTGACTACAAAAGAGTTGCTGGTAAAATGTTGGAGCATAAACAGAGGCTGCTATTTGCATACAATGCGTTACCCTGTAATTTGCTTGCCCACTGAGTGCCGGTGGTAAAATAAAATTTTCTTCATCACAAAAAAACAGGCAAGTCTGGATGTAAAAAATGCAAAAAATATGAGCTTATGGGCAGATACTTGCATTTTTTCCAACATATTTTACAGAATTGTGTCAAAGTCTTGAACACTTATAAAGAGCTTGCTATGCTGTGAAACTTATGTCCAACTCATAAAAAATAAACATTCATGCATATGCAATAAACTGATAAAATTTTTCAGGGCGAGTTTGTTGTTAAAAATAGATCGCTCGTCAATAATTGAGCTATTAAAAAACCAAAAACCATAGGCGCCATCATGTAATTGAAATCATGGCTGAGCGCAAAAAATCAAGGTCCTCAAGATGTCTAATGTGAATATTTAACAGGTGCATTTCAAAAAATGTGGATAGAGAGCCTCATTGGAGCAAGGTCAGAGGATGTTTGCCGGAAGTTTGTTGCAGACAAACTCAACTGCCAAAAGATTCATGCATCGCAATGTGCAAATTATGGTAAAAGGTTGAGTACTTGCGAAAGACCATAGACTGAAAAAAAAGCATCAATTGAAACTTCAGCAACTTTTTTATGTATTAAGCTTTTGCTCCAAGTTAAACAGACGATTGAATTTGCTAACAAGTACCCTATTGTTTCAGTGTTATCGAGCTGTTAGCGAAGCACGCTACAACAGATCTTTTTGTTGCGATATAATTTTATTGCAAACTCAATGAAGCATTTCAACACAATTTATAGTTTCCAACTAACATGTTTTAGTTAAGCAGAACAGAAACCATGTTGTAAAGTTTGCAATCACTATTAGTCAAAATATTATGTCGTGATTAGTTCCAAGCCATTTCAATCTCTCGGACTCACTGTTTGACCCACTTTTACACGAGGAGCAGCGTCTTTCGACTCTGCCGTAAGTACTTAAACTTATCAATAATTGATTGACCAATATCAATATAAAGGATCTTAATGGATGCTTTAGTTTCTAGTTACCATATTACCAAAGTAGAGCTAGTCAATAAAAACAAAATTGCAAACCCATTTATCCCAGTGTTTATTAGCAAGAATAGACAGTGTTTATCGTATGTTTATCAACCTTGTCAGTATTTTTGATAAAGCATAAATCAACATGCTTAAAATTAAATGCCATAATGGACGCCAAATGTTAAAAACTTTTAATGGTTCTCTTAATGATTCAGCACTTAATAAAGACTCTTACAAACAGCTCTGTTATCATGAAAAATCTAGGTCATTGATAACTAGCCTACAGGCATGCCTAGAACTGATATCCGGCAAAATAGTTACTGAGGCGACGTCTTAAATCAGAAAATTTGATTAGCTATTTTAATGTTGCCGAAGTGATTACACCTGCTAAAAATTTGATTTGGTTGTTAGTTTAATTAAATTCTATAGACAGCTAACTGAAGGTAGTCGATGATACAAAACTGCAGTCATTTTATCACTGCATTTATTAGTAAGGACAGACAGTGTTCATCGTACATTTATAAACCTTGTCAGTATTTTTGATAAAGCGGTAAATCAACATGTTTAAAATTAAATGTCATAATGCACGCAAAATGTAGAAATATGCTGTAAACAATACGCAACGACAGTCAGTTCACACTTTTAACGATTTACTTAACGATTAAGCAGTTGAGAAAATATTGTAAATATGGCAACTCTACAAACAGCTCTGTTATCATGAAGAATCTAGGTCACTAGTAACTAGCGCGCAGGTATGCCTAAAACTGATGTACGGACAGAAGAGTTGGTGAGGCGAAAATTTAAATAAAAAGATTTGATTGGCCATTTCAATATTTTCGAAGTCATTACATCTGCTAAAATTGTTTTGTTGCAAACTTAAACAGGTTTTATAGACAGCTAACATGTGATGCATGATATTTTAACGATTGGGGTGAAAAAAAAAACTTTTTTTGACCGCTCATAAGTTTCTTTTTTAAAAAGGTCTTACCTATCTTCACACTTAACCATTCACTACCTATCTTCCCACAATGAGAGATCTGGTTTTTGCTGTTTTGTACTGTAGTTTTCACATGTGTTTTATTTCTATTTGGTCTTCTCACCCACGGAATGGAATAGTTTATTTAACTTTATTTCGTACAGCTCTCAGTACTCAACTTTATGTCATGGTTTTGTCGTATACATAAATAGCGGACCAATTATCGTTTTTCATTTTTGTTTCAGGGTTTGGTAATGCCACTTGGTGGTATGGAAAAGAGTCCTTCATAAGATTGTGTAATCTTTTGAGAATCAAGAATGCAAGGAAATTTTTTCCCCTTGTCAAAACACCAGCACTGGGTGCCAACTGAGCAACAGCTTTCTTGATCGAGAGCGAAGAACTACAGCTGTAAGCTGTTGGCTAAAAGGTGAGCCAGAAACTGCCTAAACTTCTTTGCTTTATCTACACTACTCTACTTCTTGCCATGAGCAACTATTGACCTTCACCCTTTCTGTCTAAAAGTGCTAAAATATCAAGCAACTGACTCACTGGCAAAAATATTTAAAATAGTTTTACAAGTTGGCGGTCTTATACAGCTATGCAAAGATTTTAATTTTTCCTTTAAGCTTATCACTTGACTTTTATGGCTTGTTCAAAATTTCAACTGAAACCTGTTCCCGCTATCTTAAACTATTATTCAAAATCTAACAACCCGTACTGTTTACTAATTAGTACAGTTAACATAAATGTTTAGAAGACGTATGTGACAGCGTTGCAGTGTGTTCTTGCGTAAAATACATTTATACACACATTTGGTAGTTCAAATCATAAAGTTTCGGAAAATAATTTTTAATTAACAAACTCCTCTAAGGCTTATGTTCACACACTTTTGAAAGATTTCAGCAAATTTAGAAATGCAATTACATAATAATTTCCAGTCATATTGTGCCTTTTAAAATTTTTAATTGAGTCAAATACAGTAGCCATAGCACTGCAGCTGTATGCAGCGGCCAAAACAAGATGTCATTGCATGTAGTATACACATTAGATTTATAGTAGCGCTTTGAAAACCTTGAAAATGAGGAACCAAATAGGCAGTCACTTCACAAAACAACAACTGACTGGTTCAACCTGGTTTTGATTTGATTGTTGTCACCTTTTCAGGTTGTCAGTTTGAATTAAATGCAAATTTTTTGGCAGTGCACTTCAAAGTAGAGGAATATATTCAACATTTTGCTTACTTTTCAAAGATTGTTCCTCAAGGGTGATGCGTGATGAGTCATTTTTACGTTGTTAAATCTGTTAACCACAACTTGCTCACAAAGCAACGACGCTCTAAGTAGGCCAAGCTCAGATTATACAGTAGCATTAGGTGACTTCTAAATCATGAAAACTGCGATATACATGTATGCTGGTTTTAAAATACCCTAATCCTGAATACTAGTCATGTCTCTTTTTAGTCAGGGTTACAATACCATGCACGCGAGAAGAGTGACTTACGAAATGTGTTCATCAAATACAAACATAAACATTCATTTTTCAATATGGTAATCTTTCTGTAGCTTTATGTTTTGGGGTTTATACTATGTTTACAATGTTTAGCATGTTTAGCATGATTAACTGTTTGTTTTTGAGCTTTTAAGAGCTTGTAATCACATTCCCACATATTTTGCACCTACAACACAACAGAGTAAAACATGGTAAATCTTTTGGCACCAAATAACTGTAATGTGAATTTTGTTTCAAGTCAACCTTTAAATATAAAATTGCAACAGTTCATGTTGAGATTTTATCTCATGATTATTAAATATGTGCTGAGCTGTGCTGTTTCTGTGCGATGAAACAATTAATGGTGACATAAGATTTTAAAAATATTAATTTACTATCTGGTTAATAGTGGAGCAAAGAAAAACTGATTTTTGTTGCCGTTTCCTTTTTCTTGTTTCACTAGTAATAAAAAAGATAGGTTCTGCAGAGTCAGTACTGACGTTTTTGCTGCAGAAACATGCTTATTGTGTTTTAGCAGCATGCCCAACATGCCTAGCATGTCCAATGTTTTTAGATTTTTATTCAGGTAGCGCACAGGTGTAGGTAATTGGAGATGCTTTTAATTTTTACAGCTCGTGTACACAAAAGTTGTTTCTCTGTGAACCAGACACAATTTTTAAACTGAGTCTTTTATGCTACTTGAGAGAAAACTTGGAGCATATTTTGTAAAGTTTGTTTTTGTTTAAAATTTGAATAAAACTTTGGCCAAAAATATAGAAACGCACAATGGTAAGGCAGGCTTTGCAGAACCAGCAACACTTCTCAACAGTTGCTTTACTAGTTGTAGCAACTTTAATCAATTTCAGCAAGTTGTATAGTGTTTGTTATATCATTTGCTTACACTGAAAAAGTGGTACATACTGGCAAAACTTGAAATCTGTAGGTGGGGATAATGTAGAGGAAACTGTCAGTCCTCTTTACTGCTCTACAAGAATCGAAACCACTGAGTGCAAAGCAATATGGTAAATATATATTTCAGTCAAATATATAAATACATGTAACATAGCGTGCACGTACAAATAATGCCATACAAAAGATTGCCAGCTATATGTATATCTATTCTCTTGTCTCATCTGGCCTCTTGATATAATATCTCGTCCTATGCTGGCTTCGTCCATCGATCTCTCGGTCTTGCGTTGGCCTCGGTGTTGATCTTGTTTGGCTGATTAGGTCCTCATCAGCAACAGCATCTCCTGCCGAACCAGGGCTTGACCAATTGCGTCGTCAGCCTTAAGGTTGGCTATGAAGCCAGCCCTGGTCTTGACGATTTTCCGCCGCAATATTTCTAGTTAGAGTTTGAGTTGACCCACATTCAAATAACATTGGGTAGAATATTGATATTTTACATGTTTCAACTCTTTTAAAGACACATAGGCCTTGTAAAGGAAACTGTGGTGTTTTCTTTACTGATCTACAAGAATCAAAACCACTGAGTGCAAAGTAATATGATAAACCTTTATTTCAAAAATATATACAAACACATGTAATATTGTTTGTGCGCATACAAGAATAACACGCAAAAGATACGCAATTTCTACTCTCTTGACTCATCATACCTCTTCAGATAACATTTCGTATCTTGCGGGCTCTGCTCCATCGATCTCTTGGTCATGTGTCAGCCTCATCAGCTGTCTTTTGGCCAACTGGGTCCTCATCAGCAACCGGGTCTCCTGCCAAGCCATGATTTGGCCCAATTGTGTCTTTGGCCTTAAGGCTGGCTAGACAGGCGACCTTGGTCTCAGCAATCTTCTGCCACAATAATTTAGTTATAGTTCGAGTTGACATGCATTTAAATAACATTAAATAGAATATTAATATTCCATAAATTTCTATGTTTTTTTAATGATATGCGTCTTTGTTAGGTTGGGAACAAAAATGTTTAGTAAATTCTACAAAAAATAGATGTCTTGACAAATTCATAGCTTATCTTTCAAAACCGCAACTTTATTTTGAACATTTTGCTTATACGTGTATACCATGAAGCACGTTGTGCTATTTTCCAAGTTTTGATGCACAAAATTAATTTTATAAATTCATAGATATTAAATTTTAAAACTCAAATAACTTTATTTGTTGGCATAGTTCTTCTTACAATAATAAATATAAGATAGTCTATTGTTTTTGCAAAAAATTGAATTGAAAAATTTAAATAAAATTCTCAACTCACTGATCGTTCTTTCAGATTTCTTGGTGCAGTTTCAATGAGAATGAAAAGGATGCATCTAGTTTTTTTTTACTGTAAAAAAAGGAAAGAGTAGCTATGACTGAGAGCATATAAAAATTTTGGTATATTAGCTACAGTTGTACAAATGTATGATTAGATCACACGTCTGCAAGGTTTTGAAAAGTAAATAAATGCAATTTGGCATAAGGATTAAAAGTTTGCCTATCTAAAACTTGAAAGCTTTACGCTATTTTGAGAAAGTATCAACTATTGCAAGATAAATTGTGTATAATTTAAACTATACTGTATCGAGACTAAAGGATAATGAAAATATGATATAAAAGTGGCTTCTCTAAAGCGTCTTTCTTATTAGCTGGTTGCCAGGATGAGATGTTTGAGTATTTTTAATTTTTCGTATGGTACTGAAATAAAAAACTTCTTGTATTACATATTTCAATGTGTGTTTCCAACTTTAAATATTATGTAAACATTAAGTACAGTTGGGATAACTGATTTATTGTGGGAAAATGCTATATAAGTGATATAAGTTGTTAATAGTCTAATCCGGTAACTAAAAGATTGTCCAAACAAAACACAAGCAATCAAAACCTGCCGACAGGTTTCGCAGGAAGATTAAACTCTGCATGTCGAATGCATACTTTGAGAATGGGTAGTTTTTCTCCTACCAATGGTTGCAGTTTGGCGCAACGAATACTTTCATAAATGCTTATAATTTTGGGAAAACATATTTTCTTATTATGCAATTGATGGGACCACACAGTGATTGAACAATAAATTGTATATTTAAATTCTTGCACGTGTAGAAATAACGTCATATAATGGTTGCATTGCTGGCAAAAAACACCTCAAAAAATGAGAAGATCTTTTCTGAGCTGAAAGTAAATATGGTGAATACAATGTTTGGCACTAAAATGTCGATTGTGGCACTCATCCTTGAAAGCGTTAGCATATTTAATTAAACGTCTGCAAAAAAGGATGATAAATTACATTTTAAGCTGTCAGATGTTGTAGAGTAGAGACCTTGGGTAGTAGCCGTGCGACGTAGCCTACTCTTGTTTCCTGTTTTTACCAACCGCAGTAAAAGATCTTTACGTACTTTGACTGAATTTTTGTGGTTCAACAGTTTGCACCGATAGTTATTTACCATAATAGAAAAATAGCCAACAACCAATCAACAGCAATGTTTATTCCACATCCGCGTTTAGGTTTTAGTTATTGTATTTTATGTTCATATTATCATTATTCATATTATCATTATTCATATTATCGAATGCTGGTAATAATAGTGTTTGATCACTTTTAAGTATATCCTAGCTAATATGTACAAGCCATTTTAAAGCTTGAGCGATTCAATTTTCCAAGTCAGCAAACAAGGAAGGTACAAAGTTTTCAAGAGAAAAGACACTAATGTTGAAGCATACGTCACTCGTTGCGTTACGTAAACACTGATTTTACTATGATTAGTCGATTGCTTAGGTCTAATATGAGGCACCATCACCTAACCTGCATTGCGAAAAAAATTAATTAAACAATCTTTTTGGGGATCAAATGCTGTCTGAAAATCTTTCTGCAAAGAATTTATGTAAGTTAAAAACAAGTAGCTTACAGAACTGAAAGCATATCATACTTTCAATGACAGATGCTACTCCGCATATTCAATCAAACTTTTACAAGAAAGACTTCAACAAGGTAGGATTTTTCAGTAAAAAACTTGCTAGTTACGTAATTAACAATACCCTCATTAAAACTTTTAGATTTAAGTTTTAAAATTGTGTCTGATAATCCTTAGTTATTTTGGTACGTACTTTTAATTTCAATTGTAATCAGAAGTAGCTGCAAACATAACCACAATTCAGTGTTGCCATGCTATTAAGGTAACTTTAAAGAGTATGCATAATTTAAAGATAGTGTCTGTGGTTCAGTGGTTATGGTGCTTACTTATGGTCAGTAGGTTGGCGGTTGAACTCGCACAAGGACTATCAGTGGTGCTAGTAAGCGCCTGCAACTACTTAAAAAAGAATACTGAGATTTTGCAGTGGTATCAAACTGTAAACATTCGATGAGTTTCATGTATACATGTTTTCTTTTGCTTATTGCCCGCCAATTGCTTAATGTATCAACAATTGCGAGAAATTCAGCTTGGATGCTTTTATTTTTTTCTGAGTAAACACGGGTAAGCTATTGATGCAGTACGATTTGAAGATTGATTAAAGACATTAGAACCTTTTGTTCTGCAAAAATTTGCTGCGGTATATTAGTCAGTTAACATCTTTTTAAGACATGCTTTCTAGCTTATGTTTTTAAAAGACATAAGCTTAATACATGTAGGAATATTTAATACATGTAGGAATACTTAATACATGTAAGAATACTTAATACATGTAGAAACACCTAATACATGTAGGAATACTGAATAATATATAATATTGCATAATATATCATATCATATAATATATAACACTGTATAATAAATTATATCATATAATACATAATGTTGTATAATATATATTAATAATAATACATTAATAATATTGCCGTTCACACTCTTACAGGTTATTGGAGTCGTTTATTCAATTTCATTTTTGTATAGCTCTCCGGACTCAACTTTATCTTATGAATTTGTTATATCTCTAGATAATGTACTAACGATTGTTTTTCATTTCTTCTTCAGAGTTTGGTAACGCTATTTGATGGTATCAAAAAGAGCCCTCCATAAAATTATGTAGCCCTTTAAGAACTGAGAATAGAAGGAAATCAGTTTACCCTCGTTAAAACACCCACGCTTGGTGACAACTGAGCAACATTTTTCTTGATCGAGAGCGAAGAACTACAGCTGTAAGCTGTTGGCTAAAAGGTGAGCCAGAAACTGCCTAAACTTCTTTGCTTTATCTACACTACTCTACTTCTTGCCATGAGCAACTATTGACCTTCACCTTTTCTGTCTAAAAATGCTAAAAATATCAAACAACTGACTCACAAGCAAAAATATTTCAAATAGTTTTTCAAGTTGGCGGTCTTATACAGCTATGCAAAAATTTTAATTTTTTTCTTTAAGCCCATCGCTTGACTTTTATGACTTGTTCAAGATTTCAACTGAAATCTGTTCCCGCTATCTTAGCTATTACTCAAAATTGTACCCAGTACTAATGTTTACTAATTGGTATGATTAACATAAATGTTTAAAAGATGTCTGTGATAGCAATGCAGTCTGTTCTTGGATAAAATATTTTTATAGACACATCGAGTAGTTCAAATCATAATTTCAAAAAGTAGTTTTTAATTCACTTGCTTATCTACCTAAGGCTTATGTCCAGACACTTTTTACTTACTTCAACAAGTTTAGAAATGCAATTATGTAATAATCTTCAGCCATATTGTAGCTTTCAAAATTTTTAAACAAGTCAAGTACAGCAATTATAGCATTGCAGCTGTATGCAGCCGCCAAAACAATGTGCCATTGCTTGTTGTATACACATTTGATTTATAGTAATGCATTGAAAACCTTGAAAATGAGGAGCCAAATAGGCGGCCACTTCACCAACAACAACTAACTGGTTTAGGCTGGTTTTGATTTGATCATTGCTCGGAATAATTAATGGTGTCAGTTGTAGTTAAATGCTAATGTTTTGGAAGAATACTAAGAATTAGGTGTAAATATAATTTTAATGCAAATATTAAAATTAAATGTATTCAACAGCAGCTTATTATTCATGAATTATTCATCAAAGACGGCATGTGATGACTGAATTTCACCCGTGATTCGTATGTGAACCGCAACTAGCTAGCGAAGCAGACAAAACTAAGATTATAACATTTGATGGCTTCTAAATCATGAAAACTTGGATATACATGTATGTTGGTTTTCAGTTACGTTTATCCTAGGTACTAGTCACATCTCTTTTTAGCCATGGTTACAATACCACCAGAGAAGAGTGACTTACAAAATGTGTTCATCACATACAAACTTATTCATCTATTTTCCATTTGTAGCTTTATAATTTGTGGTTTGTACTATGTTTACAATGTTTAGCATCATGTGCAAAAGTATGGACGCCTACCAAATAATCACATTATCTTGTTTTAACCTGCTGTAACTATTCATTGGACTGGAGTTCAATCACAAAACTTACATCATTTTAAAACTTAAAATGTTCATATTGATGTCAATCTAAAATTACCGGTACTTATTTAAACGTAATAATTTAAACCTGTTACTTTAAGTAGATTAGTTCAATATTTGTAATTTCAATCAGTTAATAATCAGAACTAGCATCAAAAAGTGAGACTAATTTTAAGTCAAAATATTGTTAGCTTTTAACTTGTCAAATTATAAAAGTACAACAGTTTTTGGTAAGATTTTGCCTAATGATTATTAATAATGTGATGAGTGGTATTGTTCCCGTGCAATGGAACAGTTCATGGTGTTATGAGTGGTATTGTTCCCGTGCAATGGAACAGTTCATGGTGTTATGAGTGGTATTGTTCTCGTGCGATGGAACAGTTCATGGTGTTATGAGTGGTATTGTTCTCGTGCGATGGAACAGTTCATGGCGTTATGAGTGGTATTGTTCTCGTGCAATGGAACAGTTCATGGCATTATGAGTGGTATTGTTCCCGTGTGATGGAACAGTTCATGGCGTTATGAGTGGTATTGTTCCCGTGCGATGGAACAGTTCATGGTGTTATGAGTGGTATTGTTCCCGTGCAATGGACCCGTTCATAGTGTTATGATATTTCAAAAAGTTTAATTAAGTATCCACAAGTAGTTATTAGTTGAACAGCAATAACTGATTTTACTGCTGTTACTTTGTGCTCATTGGATTAAAACTATAAGACAGATGTTTTTTATACACATGCTTTTAGTGCTTTTGCAGTATTTTATTATTTTCATTTAAGTAGCTTGCAGGTAGGTGATTAGAGATGCTCCTAATTTTTACAAGTCATGTAAAAAAGTTGTTTTTCACGGAACCAAACAGAATTTTAAAAGCAAATATTTTAGTGACCAGACGAATGGCCAAAAGAATATGTGTGTAAAGTATGGATGAAATCAGTCACGGAATGTGGAAACGAACAATGGTTAGGCAGTCTTTGGAGGACCAACAACATTTTCAACAGTTGATTTATTCGTAAGTTATGCCTGATAACTTTTATTAATTTCAATAAGTTTTGCAGTGTTTGTTATAACATTTGCTTACACTGACAAAGTGGTACAAACTGGTAAAACTTCAAATCTGTAAGTGGTGATATCGTGAAGAAAACTGTCAGTCCTCTTTACTGACCTACACAAATCAAAACCACTGAGTGCAAAGCAATAAGGTAAATATAAATTTCAGTCAAATATATAAATACATGTAACATAGCGTGCGCGTACAAATAATACCATACAAAAGATTGCCAGCTACTCTACTGTATCTACTCTAGCTATATCTAGCTATATATATATATATCTAGCTATTTAGCTACTCTAGCTACACTATATCTACTCTCTTGTCTCATCTGGCCTCTTGATATAACATCTTGTCTTTTGCTGGCTTTGTCCATCAATCTCTCGGTCTTGCGTTGGCCTCGGTGTCGATCTTGTTTGGCTGACTAGGTCCTCATCAGCAACAGCGTCTCCTGCCAAACCAGGCCTTGACCAATTGCGTCATCAGCCTTAGGGTTGGTTACGAAGTCAGCCCTGGTCTTAAGGACGTTCCGCCGCAATATTTCTAGTTAGAGTTTGAGTTGTCACGCATTCAAATAAAATATTGATGTTTTACATGTTTCAACTCTTTTAAAGACACGTAAGCCTACCCTTATTAGATTACAGATAAATCTATTTAGTTAAATAAAAAAACAAACGTCTCAGAAACTTTAAAGCATCTTTGAAGGCGAGCAGTAGTTCTGAACAACACTGTCTATACTATGAAGCGCCACGTGCTATTTTCCAAATTTTTGATAAACAAAATGAATTTTGGAAATTCATAGGTATTAAACTTTAAAACTTAAATTGCCTTATTTGCTCGCATAGTAATTTCTACAATTACAAATATAAAATAACCTGTTGTCTTTGCAAACGCTTGAGGTAAAAAAATTAGATAAAACTTTCAAAACATATATATATAGATATATATAGATATACATATATATATATATATATATATATATATATATATGTATACATATTGTATATACTACAATGGTCAGTCTATACCATAAACATTGTATATACTACTGTCAGTCTATACCAGGACTTGTCACAGACTTTCGGATTCTTTTAAATCACAATACTAGGTAGGCCATGACAAAGTTTTTCGTATTTCTGGTTCCGTCCACTCTTTCAATTTTTTGCCCGGTGGCATTGATCTCTTAGTACCACCAACCGGTTGAGTTTTACATAATGCTGTATAACATATAATACTGTATCATATATAACACTGTAAACATATAATATTGTATAATATATAATACCGAATAATATATATTACCAAATAATGTATAATACTGTATAGTATATAACACTGTATAATATATAGTACTGCATTATATATAATCCCGTACAATATATAATATAGTGAAACATTTGATATTGTATAATATATAATACTGTATAATATATAATACTGTATTATATATAATATTGTATAACTTATAACACCATGTAATATATAATATTGCATAATAATTAATACTTTCAATTAGATAATACTGTATAATATATAATACCGTATATTATATAATACTGCATAATGTATAATACTGTATAATATATAATACTATAAAATACTGTATCAGATATACATGTAATACTGTATAATATATAATACTGAATAATATATAATATCCCATAATATATAATACTGTATGATATATAATACTGTATAATATATAATACCGTATAATATATAATACTGCACAATATATAACATTGTATAATATATAGCGCTGCATTATGTATAATCCCATACATTATATATAATATGGTGAAACATTTGCTACTGTATGATATATAACAGTGCATAATATATAATACTGTATAATATATAATACCATAAAATATACAATTTCGTATAATATACATGTAAAATATTGTGTAATATAAAATACTGTATAATATATTATATCGTAAATAAGTATTATTGTATAATGTTGTAGCCAAGTTTTGCAGACACTCTGTCTGCCACTAAAACTATTCTGACAAAATGTAATCGATTCGTTAGGCCCCCATTTTTTACCATCATGTTATTAGCATTAAGGGATGACCACCTAAAAATCAAAACACTGCTAACACTCTGACGACCACCAAATTTACCTTTATTTAGTTGCACGTATATGTACGAATGTTCATAAACAACATCAAGTCTACCTGATTCTGTAGACAAAAATACACATAGTTTTTAAGGAATTTCACATCACATTTTGGTAAAGCAGTAGGTGAAAGTTTTTTGAAATAAAATACCCTAATGTGCGAAAAATGTTGTACGCGAAGGGCTACGATAATTAGTCTGCAGTTTTCAACCTTCTCTCAGTTATTCAACAGTCAAGAAAAGTTTGTATATATAGCAATCTTACAAACAGATGTTTTCATAAAGAATCTAGCTCAGTAGGAACTAGTACAGTTAAAACAGTTTATTAGGCAAAGTTTTAAATCGAAACAATCAAGTGGCTATTTTAATATCATCAAAGTTATCACACCTGCTGAAATAACTGAAATAACTGCTGTGGTGCCAACTTGTAGCATGTAAGTACATAGACTATAAGTACAAATGCCTGTATAAGTAGCTCATGTAGACAGCCAACTTGTGATGCATGATGTTTCGATAATTGCGGTGAAAATTGAAAATATTTCTGACCACTCATAAGTTTCTTTCCTAAGAAAACTTTGACCTGTTTTAGCATTTACAATGAGATCTGATTTTTGTTGCCTTGTACTGTAGTTTTTACATGTGCTTTATTTCTATTTGTTGTCCTCACTCACACAGGTTATGGAATAGTTTGTTTGATTTTATTTCGTATAGCTCTCCATACTCAACTTTATGTCATGGTTTGTTGAAAATATATAAATAGCGGAACAATTATCGTTTTTCATTTCTGTTTCAGAGTTTGGTAATGCCACTTTGTGGTATGGAAAAGAGTCCTTCATAAGATTGTGTAACCGTTAGAGAGTTGAAGATTCAAAGAAGTTTTCTTATCTTTGTCAAAGCACCAGCACTGGGCGGCAACTGAGCAACAGCTTTCTTGATCATGAGCAAAAAACTTCAGCTCTAAGCTGTTGGCTAGAAGGTGAGCCAGAAACTGCCTGAACTTCTTTGCGATGCCTATCCTACTTATGTTATGGACAACTGTTAATCTTCATTTTTTGTCTTCTGAAAAAAACTAACAACATTGAGCAACTGACTCGCTGGCAATAATATTCAAAATAGTTTTTTAGGCTGGTGGTATTATGCAACTATGCAAAAATTAGAATTGCTTACGATACACCTGCCTAACTTGTTTGGCTTCTTCAAGATTTAAACTGAAATTTCTCCTTGCTATTTTAAGCTATTACTCAAAATCAAAAAATTTGAAATGTTTACTACTGGGTATGATTAACTTGAGCTTTTAGAAAATGTATGTGATAGTGATGTAGTTTGTTCCTGCATAAAATACATTTATAAATACATTGAGTAGTTCAAACCATAAAGTTTCAACAATGTTTGTTTTTAATTCTTTGAACCGTAATAAATTTAAAGTTATTTAAACAAAATGTTAAAAGAATATCACAGTTTTTTATTATCAAAACTTTGTGAAAAGGTTTCAGATAAAAAACTTGTGTATAAAATGATTGTATATTATTTCATGTCTTTTAAAAAAGAATTTTAAGTTAGTACAATTGATAAAAACTTTAGTTTAGTGCAAATGTAAAATTTAAAAGGAAATTAGAAGTTTAACAGTCGAGTCCTAGTCAATTATTTGGAGCAAAAAACTTGAAACAATGTTTTTAAAGTTTTTGTCAATGCTCAGTAGTATTTAGTTCAAAATATGTTTTGCGTCTCTGACTGGAAAATTTTGTTTTGGGCACTAATTTCGGCAACATGACTTTAAAAAATACTGTTGATTTAATAGAGAGAAGCAGCTTTAAAAAAAAACGTCATCACAGTGTAGAAAAAACTGTGTTTGTACATAATGTTTTCACACGTTAACTTTGCCCAAAGATTTTTCAAGCCAGAAATAACTATAAAATAGAGAGGATATGTTGTAGAGAAATTGGAACATGATAGAGGCTAGTACTTGCATGCAATTTGTTACTCTGGTTGGTTTGCTGGGTGCCACTGGTAAAATAAGATCTTGAGAAGAAAGGAATTCTTGGATGTAAAAAATGCTGAAAATATGAACTTATGAGTGAATGCTTGCAATTTCCTCAACATATTTTTCAGACATGACAAAGTTTTAGATTTCTAGGGTTTAATATTGTGTGAAGCATATGCCGAACTCTAATATAAAAACGTTGTAAACAATTGCAAACATTTATCTTACTACAATCAATGGTAACATTGTAGCTTGATAATCTTAATTAATAGAAACAGCCTATTCTCAAGCAACATTTAGCTTTTTTTTAGAACAGTCGTTTGATTGTCAGAGCCAAAAAGCCGTTAATAATTTGCAGCTAACTTTTCCAAATTTCTGAAGTGAGCCCTAACTGACTTGCAAAATCTACGAGTAAGGTCTCTCTCTCTCACAGTCAATCATTTCGACAATGACTGTCTCATGGTTCAGGCTTTATCACTAACTTCCACCCAGCTCTTTTCTCGCCTTTTTTTGCCATCAGTTTAATGGTAGTAAAATACATAAGGATGCAATGCTAGAAACAATGACACTGATGGTCTTGGTAGAAAATTTCATTTGGTAGTTTTTGTTGGCACATCAGATCAAGGAAAACCTTATATCATTTTAAAAGGATTTTGTTTTTATGTTAAACTATAACAAATATTGACAATTAATTATGAGCAAGTAGTAAAATTGCAATCAGTTTGACTTCAAAAAATTTAATAATGCGTGGACAAAGGAGGAAAATGATGAGGAAAACAAGTATATTTTTGTCCATGTTTTTATTCATCATGGCATTTCTTTAAAAAACAGTTTTTGGCTCATGTTCAAACATTTTTGACGGACTTCAACAAATTTTGAAATACAGCTATGTAATAATCTCTAGCCATATTGTTCCTTACAAAGATTTGTAATTGTGTCAAGCACAACAGCTGTAGTACTGCAGCTTTATGCAGCTACCAAAACAAGGTGCCATAGCTTGTCGTCTACACTTTTGATTTATAGTGGTGCTTTAAAAACCTTGGAAAATTCAAATTCAAATAGGTGGCCAAAATGCCAAAACAACAACTGACCGGTTTAAGCTGGTTTCGATTGATCATGACTTCGTGAAAGCATGGAGAATGAAAGCTGCCAGTTTTAACTGAATGTGATGTTTTTGGCAGAGCACTTGAAAACTGAGGAATATATTCCAAAAAAGCATTTTTTCAAAGATTGTTTTCCAAGGGTGATAAGCGAATTTGACATTTGATGCGTATGTGAACAACAACTTATTAGCGAAGGGCAAAAAAGCAAAACAGACAGAGCTCATATTATAGTATATGTTAGCTTGTAACTCACAGAGAGTTTAACATACATGTTTTCAGATACAAGTTTTCTGACATGCTGGTCCTGGATACTAGTTATCCCTCTTTTTAGTCATGATTACAATGCTACTACAGAAGAGTGATTTACTAAATGTCTTCATCAAATACAAACTTGTTCATCCATTTTTCGTTGTTGTAATCTGCCTGTAGCTTTATGTTTTGGGGTTCATTCCATGTTTATGACTTTTAACATTATGTACAAAAGTCTGTAACTGCCTACACAAACTTTACATTACCTAGTTGCAACCTGCTCTCTATTGGACTGGACTACAATCACAAAAGCTACATCATTTTAAAGCTTGAGATGTTTTTGTTTATGTCAATCTAACATTAATTACTTTTACCTAATCATTTAAATCTGTTACTTTGAGTAGATTAGCCCAATATTCGTAAGTTAAATTAGTTAATAATTGCAAGTAGCATCAAAAGACGAGATCAATTTTAAGTTGAATTATTTTAAGCTTTCAAGTTGTCTAAATATAAAATTGCAACAGTCCATGTTGAGATTTTCTCTCATGATTCTTAAATATGCTGTGAGCGGATTTTTCCTGCTTGACGGAACAGTTCATATTAAATATGTCAAGAGCTGTATTGTTCTTGTGTGACCGAACGGTTGATGGTGTCACAAGCTTTTAAAAATCTTAACTTATTATCTAGTTGTTAGCGGAGCAATAATAAATTGATTTTCACTGCTGTTACTTTTTTGTTTGGCTAATAATATAAGAGATGTTGGTTGAGCAAAAATTAGGCTGACATTTTTACTGCAGATACATGCTTATAGCGCTTTAGCAGCAAACCCAACATGCCCAACATGTCCTACCTGTTCAGTATGCCCAATATGCCCAGCATGCTCAGCCAGCCCAGCATGCTCAGCCTGCCAAGCATGCTCAGCCTGCCCAACGTGCCCAGCATGCTCAGTATTTTTTTCCTTTTCAATCAGGTAGCTCAAAGGTAGGTGATTAGAGATGTTTTCAATTTTTACACTGTATTTCCAAAATTTGTTTCTCTGTGAACCAGACAGAATCTTGAAACTAAACCTTCTAAGTCATCTGACGAAGTGCATGCAACACATGTGTGTGTGAAGTTTAGATCAAGTTGCCAGAAAAATATAAAACACACAGTGTTTAGGCAAACTTTAGAAGACCACCAACATTTTTCAGTTGATCTATAAGTAAAGTAATAAATTTTGATTAATTTCAATGAGTTTTGCAGTGTTTGTTATAATATTCCGTAACCCTGACAGAGTGGAATACACTGGTAAAATTTTAGATCTGTATTCTTTGACATTTTTAATTAGAGTTTGGGTTGACACACATTTAAAAAACATTCAATAAAACCTTTATATTCTACATATTTCAAGCTTTATAAGGATATGCACCTTTGTTGCACTACGTTCGGCACAAAACTAATTAACTGAATCTATCTAAACAATGGAGGTTTCGTCAAACTCAAAGCATCTTTTTCAAACTTCAAATTGTATTTTTGAACACTCCTCACTATATCATGATGCATCTTTTGCTATTTTTCAAGCTTTCGATATACAAAGTTAATATTAAAAATTTTTAGGCAAACTTTTAAACTCAAATTCTTTATTTGTTGGCATAGATCTTTCTACAATAATAAATATAAAATAATCCCTTGTCTTTGCAAAAACCTGCGTTGAAAATTGGATAAAATTTTCAAATCATCTCATCAGCATTAAAAAGCAAAGAATGCGTGTAGTTTCTCTTTATTTTAGAAATAAGGGAAACAGCAGCTGTGACTAGAAGCAAGTAAGAATCTTGGTACTTTAGCTATAGTTCTACAGATGCATAATTAGATCACACATCTGCAAGGTTTTGACAAGTAAATAAATGCAACTGGGCAAAAAACAAAGGTATGCCTGACTAAAACTTGGAAGCTTTATGGTATTTTGAAAGGGTATCAACTATTGCAAGATAGACTGTGTATAATTTATACCCCATTATATTGGAACCTGGGGATAAGAAAAATATGATATTGAGTGGCTTCTCCAGACGTGTCCTTCTTTTGAGCTGGTTGCTAGGGAAAGATGATAAAGTATTTTCAATTTTTGATATAGTGTAAAAATGGAAAGTTCTTATATTACTTTTTTTACAGGTAGGCCTATCTCCAATTTGAAATAATGTTCAAAAATTATTCGAAGTTGGAATGATCGATGTATTGTAGAAAAATGCAAAAAAATGATATGATGTATTAGTAGCGCAACGCCAAAACTAAAAATAGTTCAACAAAATTCAAGCAATCAAAACTTGCAGGCAGGTTTGGCATAAAGAACCAAATCTGCATAGCTGATGCCTATTTGGAGTTTGGTTAATTGCTCTCCAACGAATGGTAGCAGTTTGATGTGACAATATTTTTATAAATGCTGATTTTCTAGGTAAAAATAAGCTCCTACTAAGCATTTGATCTGACCAGACAGTGATTGAACAATAAATCATATATTTAAATTTCTACATTTACAGAAATTATGTGATATACCGGCTTCATTGTTGGCAAGCAAAATCACTCTGAAGAAGTAGAAATTCTTTTCTGAGCTGGGATTGAACATGGTGAGTGAAATTTTTGACACTTTAGAATGTCGGTTGTGACACCCATGTTTAAAAATGTAAATTGGCACATTTAACTACATGTCTGCAAAACAAGGTTGATGAATTCAATTTTAAACTGTGAGATATTGTAGCGTAGAAACCTTGGGTAGTAGTAATACGACATATTCTTCTTAATATAAAGCTATTTTTCCTGTTCTCAACAGCCACAGTAGAAGACTTTTATGTACTTCGACTGATCATTTGTGGTCTAGCAGTTTACACCGGCAGTTATTTTTGAAAATAGAAAGATAACCAACAACCAATCAATTATTAATAATATTGGTTCAGCATCAAAATTTGGGTTTAAGTTAAAACTTTTTTGCATCAAAACTATTGAATGCTTGCAATATTTATGACTTATTTCCTTTTTCATAAATGCTAGCTGATAGTAAAAAATTCTCTTAAAAGTTTTGTGAGTAAAGAAGTGTTAAAGCCTATGATAAAACATGCTTATCAGTTTTACGTTAGTAAGATGTGCTTTAATTGTGGTTAGTTTGTTGGTAAGCGCCAATATTAGTAACAATTACAAACTCTCTTTTTTTAAGGCCTTAAGGCTTTTGCTTCACCATTAATTTTTACTAGAACGAATTAAATCTTTGGTATCACTTAAATATATAAATATTATATAAATATTATATAAATAAGTATATTTATACATATATATATATATATGTATATTTATTTACAGTCTATATATATATTTTTCCAAGTTTGTCGTATGTTTGTAGGATTGATTGTCCAGCTATAGATTTTAAAATCTTGGATTAAATATTCCGTACCGAGGAAGATTCGATCTCAGACCCTGCCGTTCACCAGTCTGACGCTTTACCAATCAGACTACAGAAATCAAATTATCACACGATCTAGACTATTTCATACAGAAATAAATTGCGTGCGGTTTCGTTAATTTTTTTATTAGAGAAAGAAATCCACTAGCCAAGGAGCGTACGGCCATTTGCCCTGCTCAACTACATGAGTGCGCTCCTTTATATATAATAACATCACCCGTTCCGGCTAACGGCAAGAATATCGGCTAACAAGGTGAATAAACAGGATCGCTAGTACGTTGGTATGACAACAATTTAAGTGACGATAAGTGATAGCATAACGAGTAAAACAACGATATAATAAAAAGGACATACAATAAAATAAGACAACAACATGAGTGACGACAAGTGACAGCACGAGTAAAACAACGATAAAATAAAAAGGACAACACATACAATAAAATAAGAAATTTAACGTCATGGCTCGGCGTTCACCACAGTATGTGTATTCGTCGGTTTGATTGTCCAGCTATAGCTATTATTCTAGCATTGTGCCCACGCTTTACGAACCCTCGGTTAGGAAATTTCAATCTAAGGCGTTGTCATATTTGATATATTTTAACCACACGCTAATTATTTTAGCAAAGCACCCACACGTTACGAAGCACTGGCTAAGAAATATTGTTGGACTTATGTATATGCAGCATGAAGCTTCTTTGTCTTCTTTGTCTTTATTTCGTTAGGGCTAATTTGTTCAGCCCCACGATATCGACAATAATTTATCTACAAACTGAAAAATTGGCAACTTGTGTACTGACTATCTATGCCAGGGGTGCCCAACCAGTCGATCGCGATCTACCAGTCGATCTTCAAGTGCTTGGCAGTCGATCGCGGGATGATTTTAGGATAACATATAATTACAACATAAAATAATAATTATTCACTAACTAGCAGCAACTACTATTGCTGCACAGCACTTTACTAAACTACTGCACTAAAAAAGTAGTTTTAATAATAACATTATTTACCTATTATCGTTGTTTATGTATAGTCGTGTTTGATTGTGTATTTCAAGACCAACAAAAATACACGTGAACGCCATTCATAAGTTCCCAGCACAGGACCGCAGAAAAAGCCGATAGGTCCGCACTCGATACAAAACCGTGTATAGTTCTTCATGCACCCAAAATAACTTTTGTTAAAATGTTATGCAGCTTTCTGCTAGCAGTCGATCTCGTTTTTTCTTTTTGAATAAAAACATAAACCCATTCTCACTAAGGTAGAGAATGAATGTTTTTCCTTTAAAATTATGTTACTTACTGGATCACTGCATTATATAAGCATATATGTGGAACTTAATAAAGGTGATAGGCTCACCACTACAGGCTCAAGTTTGTTTTTAATTTTTTGTTTCGGGGCTTCGCTAGACTAGTCGATCTTTGAAGGCAGGCAAATATAAAAGTAGATCACATGTCTAAAAAGGTTGAGCACCGCTGATCTATGCTATCAAGAGATATCAGTTGCTTGCCATGGCGAGTGCAGCATTATCTGTTACGGTAAAACGGTTTTTGCAAATATAAAATTATTTAATGATAAAATTTCAGTTAAATGGCGTATTTATTAATACATTGCGCTCACGGGTTACATATAAAACATAAAACACCCTCATAAAACACGATGCGTTCCGCCAAACCGTTTCAACGATCATTTCTCTCGAAATAAATAATTGGTGACTGTTGTAGTGCTTTTCATTTGGTCATAGTGATTTTTATTTTGTACTAATTGTATCATTACCAAATAGTCTGTTTTGTAGTTTACATACTTGTTATTTATTTCACATCTACATTTAGTTCTCTACTTATTTATTCCAGCTGCTCAGAATATGTTTGCCCTAGTTACACTGTTTCTTTGATTATCATTTGGGTTTCACATTCATTCTTTTGGGGGGGGTATGAGATCAAATATTCATCTGTACGGATTCTTTTTTCCAAGATTTTAAGATCTCTAGCTGGAATGTGTACATATATAGACAGAAGACAGATGACATACTTTGAGAAGTGTATGTATATATACTTTTCCAAGTATATATGTACTTCTGTATATATGTACACATACATACATATACGTACGCATTTGTATGTATGTATGTATACGTACATACATATACGTACTTATACATACGTAGATATATGTAAGTATTTGTACGTATGCTCCTTGCTTTTTTCAGTTTCTTGCTTACACAATCATCATGTGGAGAGCTACAACTTGATGATTGCATAAGCAAGAAACTGACATTAGCTGAAAAACCTTGTCAAAGAACTTTTACACTTTATATCATGGGAAAAATGTATCATACAGGTAAAATAAATTAAAAAAATAAAACGACTATAAAAAGCTTTAGATGTAAATGTGCAATAATTAGCGAGTAACAGCTAAATTAAGTTGGTTTTGCTACAATAATAATAAAATATAATTCGGTAATGATACAACTAATACGAACTGAGAAAACAAAGTTAAAATCCCGAATATGTAGAATTATTAATAAAAATTCTTGCATACAAGTGTGTGTGTGTGTGTATACAAAAGGTTATTGTTCCACCAGAAATTTGTCAAAACTTTGAATTAGATGATACTGGTACTTCTCGCTACCGGTACAAATATAAAAATGAAATATCGTACTGTCTTTATCAGACCGAACAGAGAGATAATGTTGAAGCTATTTTTACGGAGACAGTTTAATTGCTTGCATGAGAAGAATCAGCTTTCATCCCAATTATGGTAATTGTACCTTACAAAAAATATTTCTTAAGCGGGGCATCATCAATGCATGGATGCATTGAAAAAATACACAAATGGAGCGACATACACACGCACCTACGCACACAAGCACTCACGCACGCACATACACATGCACTCACACACACACAAGCGCACGGGCACACACGCATGCACGCACGCACACACACATACTTGGAGAAATGTATATTTATAATTATAAATGTATATATTTATATACATGTACTAAGTAAATGCCTGTCCTTGCACTGGAAATATAAAACAGCTTATAACACTGGTATTTAATGTAATTGTATTTGGGTAAATTTTGTACCTTATGAATTTGAGTAAATTAAGTTAGCTATAAATACCTTATAATCTAGAACTTTCTACCACCCTCAGTGTATGACTTTGACTCTTTCTCGGGTTGGCATCTTATGGTGCAAAAAGTTTCTGTAGGGGTATAGAAACCAGAGTAGTTTTATAATGCAAACATCCCCCCAGATAAAAAATCATCAGAATTTCATATAAATGCTGTCAATATTAAAAACTAGTAACAAAATAGTATGTTCACCTTAATAACTATAGTTACATACAATAACTTTATTGTATTAAGTGTATGTATTGGTTATGATCAGCAATAAAACGTAACATTATAGTGTACCATGTTCAGTACGTACCATAAAGAGTTCTTACCTTTAAGACAGACATACGTTTAACATAAGCTTTGCATTTAATTTAATTAAGTTTCACTTACTAAAAACACACACTTGAAACTAATTTTTATAATGCATTTCTAATTATTTTACTGAATTTCAACTTTTATCACTAAAATCTTATTGCTTATCAGTTTCTGTCTTCGCTTTTACTGTAACTTTCAGCACAGTTGTTTAAAATCAATACCAACCTATTCAGCAAGGAAAACCAAACGATGCTGTTTTCATAATGAAATCGATTTTGGTAATTAGTTAATGGAAATTGTCTGACCCCTCACCGTCTATTAGAAGTGATCGCAACTCCAATTTGCTACTGGTTTTAAAGGGAAAATTATATCATTTTACACATAATAATGGCTCAACTGAACAAAATTGGTCATCGTATCTTTTTCAGGCATTGTGGAAATATTTTCATCAAACATACTTCTTCAAACACCGGCTTCAAAATTCGAACTTGGACCGTATCGTAACCTGGACCTTAATTGTATCTTGAAGGTGCGCTGTATTAAATCTCAGTGTTTGGGTAACACTGATTCTGTAAATCGGTCTGTCCAGCTATAGCCATTACAATTTTTAAATGAAAAGCTTACATCATTCTAGATTTGAACTCACAAAGGTAACAACTACATGTTTGTAAACAAATAATGTAACTACAAGTCTTATAAGTCTACACACGCTCTTACATTTCAACTGCTCTTACTATATACTGTATATAAATACATAGAAACACATAATTATAAAAAAAAATATATATATATATATATATATAAACAAGAATTTGTCTACTTGTCTGCATGTAGATGACAGTTCATTTCGCCTGTTCAATGTAGCCAACTCAGGCATTCGAATGATGTAAAACTTTTCCCACAAGGCAGGTTATATGTATTAGTTGAACAGTTAAATGATGTTGCCTTTCTAACAATTTTCCATCTTATATTAAAATCAATGTTATTCTCCTTCAAGTTCCATACATATTTATTAAGTTCGTTGCTAGATCGCTTTTGTGCATGTCTAAATGTTGGCTTATGGTTTGCGTAGCGCGTTTTAAAATTATTGTCAGTAAGTCCAACATAGTGCTGGTCCGGCTGCTCATCTGCTGTTGTCACTGTTGCTTTGTACACTACGGACTTAGTTAAGCACTTTCCAACTAACGGGAAATCATCTTTAATTCGACAGTTCCATTCTCTTGTTACTTCAGGGTCAACTTGCAGTGAGGCGATATTGTGGGAGTTTATAGTCTGCTTGATGTTTTTCATGCAACTATAACTCACTTTGGTGTTGTTTCGGTTAAATATATTTTGCAGTAGGTGTGTGTTTGGAAACTCACAGTCGAGCATGCGTAAAAAATTTTTCCCGATGTTGCTGGTCACATTTTTGCTGAAAGATGGATTATACCAAGTTATCTGCCTTTGTCTGTTTTTCTTTTTTTTGCCTGTTGTCGCTGGTAAATATGTTAGCTGGTAATCATACCCACTTTTGTTTAGTGCACTCTAGTAGATTCCTGTTTCACTCACAAAAGATGCTTCGTCAGATGAAATGTTTATAAGGAAGCTTAAGGATTTAAGTTATATATAATTATATATATATATATATATATATATTGTTTATATTGTATGTATATATGTATACATATGTATATAAATGAATTACATATATTTATATAAATGAGTTATATATATTTATATAAATGAATTATATACATTTATATATATAAAATATATATATTTATATAAATGAGCTATATATATTTATATAAATGAATTATATAAATATATATAATTTATTTATATAAATATATATATTTATATAAATGAATTATATATATTTATATAAATAATTATTAAATTATTTATTATATAAATATATATTATATAAATATATATATTTATATAAATGAATTATATATATTTATATAAATGATATATATGTATATATATATATTTATATAAATGAATTATATATATATATACAGTAGTAGACTAGTCTATTAGATTACCGTAAGCATAGACTAGTATTGATGCTGAGAGCTGCCGTGAGTCACTGTCAATGATAGTTTCTTTTGGAGTACATATTCTCCACACGCGAACGCATACTTTTCTCCAATGTACTCTTGGAGGTTTTTTCATGCTTTTGTTGGAATGCTAATCAATGACATAATACTTATAGTACATTTTTACAACCAAATTTAACATCTTCTCTGTAAGAAGATCATACAATGTTTAAAACAGTAGACCTGGACAATTCTCCATTGTTGTGGATATGCCAGTTCGATTATGACATTCTATATACAGTGGTGATCGTAACTATAGGATTGCCTAGTAGTTTTTAGTCCCTGTCATTTATGGCAGAAACTCACTTTCTTCCTCATCTCAGACTAATGTGGTTTAAGTATTTAAAATTCAATTTTTGAGATACTCTGCTTGCCATCAAAAATATTCTTAAGGCATATATTCAATATATTGGGCTCCTATTGTATGCGATCTTCTGATTGAGAACAAAAGCTGGTAAACCAAATATGAAGACGTTACTAACGCTCCACAGGCCTGGCTTTACCTTTTTATTGTTAAATGCATCTGCATGTTTATAAACTATGCTAAATTTGGACATCTTTGTCCATGAATACAAACATAGTTATTAGTGTTTTTGTCACAATATGCAGATACTGCTTTGTTACCACAAAACAAAGCTACAAAAGCAAGTACCAGTTGATATTTAATAGTATTCATGTGTGGAAAATTTTTAATTTTCCGTTAATATAACCATAATTTATTAAATAAATACTTTATAGGTTGAAATAAGGTTGAAGAAATTTCCAACAAAACATTATGACTATTTCATCTTAACAACATTACACTTTGGTGTTTGTTCAAACAACGCCTCTACTTTGTATACTTTTCTTTTTCTTAATTTCTAAGCCAACAGCTCAGTCATTGAGAACTTTATTATCTGTAAAAATGTAGCTATTGTCCACACCTGCCAATTTTGACTTATTTCCTTAATATTTTCAGGTATTTCTGAGAACAATGTTTTTTATGATTTAAATTAGTGGTATTATGATATACTTTTTGTTTCAGTTTTGAGCCGCAATCAATGCTTAGGAAAGCATAATGGAACTTTATGGCTAGTAGTTATCACCCAGCTTGCATGTCAATACATTTATCTATCAAATTAACAAATCTTATGGCTCATTCAGTAAAGGAATAAGCTTATTAAAACATAAACTACAGTACGTGTAACTTACCTGTTTATCAGATTATCAAGTGTCTTACATGAGCTGAGGCATTTAATACTGTAATAAATGTTTATACATTGGTGGCTAGTTGCAGGGCACTTGTATTATTTGTATTTTAGGTGGAGGCTGCGTAATACCATCCTTCAAAGTACACAAAATCTAAAGAAACCCCTTGAGAAGGTGCAACTCATATCTACTGGGTACTTATTTTTACTCGCAATCTAGAAAGTTGCATCTTCTGCATTCCGTTTGATCAGCAATCATATTGAAGCAACTGAGAATCTGGCAGATGCGAGTAGTTTACCAACTGCAATCAGGCATCCATATGTATGATATATTAGCAGCTAAGCTATGAGTCAACTTTTATGACAATTGCTTTGAGACAAATGTTATTTAACATTTTGTTTACAATCACTAGTTGTATATAGAGCTACATATAGAGCTATAGATATATATAGAGCTACTTGACTAACTCAAACATAGGTATATGAAACTTCAACTTTTTCTTTCCATAAATAATATTTTACCTTGATAAATGTTATTTTAATTTGATAATTGGTGCTTTTTTTCTGATAAGCGGTGTATATATTTTGATAAGTTACGTTTTACTTTAATTAGTGATTTTTCATCCGTTCAATTGAGTGCTCGTCCTAAAAATTGATGTTTTTATCTGAAAAAGTGGTGTTTTTATCCTAATAAGCAATTTTTACCCTGATAAATAGTGCCCTGCTCTGATAAAGTATGCTCTATTTTGATAAGTAAGTTTATATTTTGTCAGTCGAGTGTTTATCCTGATAAGTGATGTTTTTTGTCAGGATAAATGATGCTTTGTTAGATTCCTCATGAATTTTTATATGTAGATGAGTCATAAATGTTTTCCCAGTGATTATTTTTAATAAATGGTTGTGAACTGCTATAACTGTATTGTAACTAGAAATACCCCTGTCATACAGCCTACGACCAAAGTGATAATGGAAAAAGAAAGGGTATTGCTGGTTGAAAAATGCATTATTAACAGTCAAATGGCACTGCAGTGCAATAATTGAGAACTGCAATGGTAACTGTAATCTATTGGGTGTTATTATGTGCAACAAACAGCAATAGTGAATGGAGAGGATTATATGTATGTTTATATCTCTCCCTGCAATAAGAGAAATGCAATATTAGAAATAAAATGGCAAGCTGATTTGGAATATATATAAATATATATATAAATAAATATATATAAATAAACATATAGATATAAATATATATATAAATAAATATATATAAATAAACATATATATATATATATATATATATATGTATATATATATGATACGAGTATATATATGATATATATAAATACGGGTTAACCGGGGTGAGGAAACAATTTTATTTATTATATAGGACCTGCGTAGGACCTGCCGAAGGCGTTTCTTGTATTCAGTAATGGCTTTGTGACGTACCACGGCTTCGTGGTTGATGTTGCTTTGCATAATCCCCAAGTATTTGTACCCTTCTTCTATATCTTTGATGGTACCATTTGGCATTCTCAGGCCATCTGTGAGCATAAAATGGTTTTTCTTAAGAATTAGCCTTCCACATTTCTCAATACTGAAGGTCATTCCGATGTCCTTGCTGTATACCTGAGTGAGGTGTATTATCAAATCAATGTCCCTTTCTTTGTTAGCGTACAGCTTGATGTCATCCATGTAGAAGAAGTGGTTTATCTTGGTGCCACTCTTAAACTGGTACCCATAGTGAGTCTTCTCCAGCATATTGCTTAGAGGGTTTAGGCATATGCAGAAGAGCAGCGGTGATAAGAAGTCACCTTGATAGATGCCTCGCTTAATTTGTACACTCGCCAGCTTTTTGCCATTAGCCACCAGTTCCGTCTTTCATTTGGTCATTGACATCTTGATGAGTGCCACAAGAGCAGGGTGAACATTGTACATACTGAGACACTCAAGTATCCAACTATGGGGAATTGAGTCATAGGCCTTTTTGTAGTAGATCCAAGCCATGGCAAGATTGGTATGCCTTCTCCTGCTGTCTTGACAGACCGTCCGATCCACCAGTAACTGATGTTTGGCTCCTCGGGTGTTGCGCCCAATTCCTGTCTGAGCACTGGTCATATAGTGACTCATGTGCTCTTCCAGTTTGTCTGCAACTATTCCTGAGAGCAGTTTCCAGGTGGTGGGCAAGCACATTATTGGTCGATAGTTTTTGGGAATCGGCCTCTGCTTTGGATCTTTTATCAGAAGTACAGTTCATCCTTTGGTCAGCCATTCTGGATGGTCGCCTTCTTCTATTAGGCATTCCATCTGCTTAGCCATTCTAGTGTGAAGTGATGTCAATTTCTTCAACCAGAAGGCTTGAATCATGTCATAGCCAGGTGCTGCCCAGTTCTTCATACGCTGCACTCTGCACTTGATGTCCACTTCGCTGATGGTGAGCCCTTGCTGAGCCACAGTGTGTTGGTGGCTCTCTTTAAGTCTCTTCAGCCAATTTGCAGTGGTGTTATGAGTAGTCTCTTTCTCCCAGATGTCCTTTCAGAACTTTGAAGCACTAGATCGAAGAGGCTCAGGCATTGGCCTCTGCAGTTCACCTTTGAACTGAGAATACACTTTAGATGGATTATTGATGAACAGTTTGTTCATTCTCTTGTTATCCCGCTCTTTGGTGTACCGCTTCAGTCGTGCCGAGAGTGCTACTAGCTGCTGTTTGACAGATTCTAGAGCTTCTATTGTGGCTTCCCTTTTTGGACGCTCCAAACTGTGGTTAGATATTTCACTTAGCCTACTAACTTTCTTGCGCAAGTCCTTGATCTTATTTTGTAGCTTCAGTTGCCAAGATGGAATGGCTTGAAGCCTTTTTGGCAGTGGCTTTATACCCATCTCCTCCAAGACGACGGTTGTCATACTGTAGATTAAGGCATTAGTCTCACTAATCGATTTAGTTGAGATCGACTCCAGTGCCAAGTTAATGTCTGCTAACTACTTCTTGGGTATGGTCTTGCTAACTCTCCGTAGTGGTACCCTGCTTCCATAATCATTAGCAGCTGGCATCTTGTTGATGATATTTTCCGCAAGCTCCTTCACCCTTGGGTCAAGGTCAAGGTGCATGTTTTCTTCAACTTGTGAGTCAACACAAGATTGTGTATGTGTGACGGTGTGTGTTGATATGCACTCCTCGTTGGTCGAAGTTACTTGGGTGAACTGTTCCCTAATTTCATCTATCTCAAGTTCTGATATGAGGTGCCGCTTGATTATGTTACTTCTCTGAGCTACAAGTTGCTTAGCGGTTAGTGGCAATTCAGGGCGCATGTTTATCCACAGTGGACGCATCCTTCTCATATAGCCCCACTTTTGAGGTTCACTCATAAAGTAGCACTGCATGAGGTCCGTGTTATCAGTCCGATTCCATTTCATCCGTTTTGAACCAGTAGCCTATTTTTCGCTGCCTTGTCCTGGTTCAGCTACAAGCAGCGCGGACCTTGTTTGATCGGGCGACGTCCGAGCTGGCATGGCTTTGGTTATTGCACTCATCATAGAGGTTGTAGACGTTATACAAGCAAGGGTCGTGTCTAAGGACCGCCAGAAGAGTGCAGTTGTTGAGGTTTATATATATATATATATATATATATATATATATATATATATATATATATATATATATATATATATATATATATTTGGTTGAGTTTGGTTGAGCACTCTGTGAGAGGTGCGGCACTATTAGCCTTCGTGCAAAGCCCATCATTTTTGTGATTTGAGCACTCTGGTGCCAGCACATTGACTTTTTTAAAGTCTGTGAGGCAACCTAGTTGTTTCATGGCAGGAAGTCAACTCTCATTAGCAATGGGATTTGTGTCCCTTGCCTAAGTTCTGAGCTGCACTGATGAGGCTTCAATAGCCGAAACAGTACTGTCTGTAGAATGAGTATATATATTTATATATATATATATGTATATTATATAGTTTCAAATATGACAGGTGGCCAAACGGTGCCATTTTAGTAGGTGATCTCAAAAGTGTCCTAATTATGCATAGTATGTTATTGCAATAGTTCCAAATTCAGTAGGTGGTCCTAATAGTTTCGTATACAACAGGTGGCTCAAACTGTGTCATTTCAAGAGGTGCCTTCAGAAGTGTCATAACTACATGCAGCAGGGTATCGCAAGGGTATCATATATGGTAGGTGGTTTTAATACTTTTATATTTATTAGGTGTTCCCAACAGTGTCATTTTTTGAGGTGGCCTAAACAGTGTCATAATACCATGTTGTAGATTATTGCAATGGTTTTATAATCAGCAGATGGTCCTAATAGTTCCATATTTAACAGATGGTAACCTCAGTGTCATTTTCGGGAGGGATATCCAAAGTGTCATAATTACACATAGTAGGATACCACAATGGTATCATTTTCAGCAGGTGATCTTAGTAGTTTTATATATAAAAGTTGTTCAAACAGTGTCATTTCAAGAGGTGATCACAAACGTTTCATAATTACACATAGTAGGTTATTGCAATGGTGTCACATCCAGTAGGTAGCCTTATCAGTTTCATATATAACAGTTGGTACAGGCAGTTTCATTTTAGGTGGTGACCTTAAAAATGTCATAACTGCATGTAACGTGTTGGTGCAACCATATCATATACAGAAGGTGGTCTTAATATCTACATAAATAGCAAGTTGCCCAACAGTGTCATTTTGGGAGGGGACCTTAAAAGTGTCAAACCTGCATGTAGTAAGTTGTTGAAATGGTATCATATTCTGTAAGTGATCCTAATAGTTTTATATATAACAGGTGGTTCAAACGGTGTCATTTTGAGAAGTGATTTTAAAATTGTCATTTGTAGCAGACAAACTAAGGGGTGCCTAAGGCTGCCAGTATCAGTCAAACAAATTTAGTGGTTGACGATTCACACAACTATTATTAGGTTTTTAAATGCATCAAAGTTGTTATCTATAAAATTAAATATTTACTATAAAACAGCATTTCACAAATGTTTATTAAAAATAATTGCTGGAGAAACAAGTATGAGCCTCTTAGAGATGAAAGTTCATGAGGAATCTAACAAAGCATCACTTAACATGACAAAAACATCACTTATCAGAATAAACACTGGACTGGCAAAATTGATTGTCAAGAAAAGCACTCAATTGATCAAACAAAGCACTACTTATCAAAATTAAACATAACTCATCAAGGCAAAACATTATTTATGAGGGTAAAAAGTTAATTTATCAGAGAAAAATACAATTTCTCAAATTGAAACTACAGTTATCAAAGTAAAACATTGATTATCCTAATGGAAACTTAAAGTTTCACATCTCTATGTATAAGTTAGTCAAGTATCACTGATAATTCGTGATTGTAAGCAGAATGGTAAATACATTTAATACAATTTGACTCATAGCTTAGCTGCTAATATATCAGACATATGAACGTCTGATTGCAGTCCGTAAATTACTTGCATCTGCCAGATTCTCAGTTGCTTCAATATGATTGCTGATCAAGCGGAATGCAGAAAAGGCAACTTTCTAGATTAGTAGAAATAAGTACCCAGTAGATATGAGTTGCACTTGCTCAAGGGTGTTTCTTTAGATATTGTGTACTTTGAAGGATGATAATACGCTGTCTCCACCTAAAATACAAATAATACAAGCGCTCTACAACTAGCCACCAATGTATAAAAATCTATTACAGTATTAAATGTCTCACCCCATGTAAGACACTTGATACTCCAATAAACAGGTAAGTTACACGCACTGTAGCTTATGTTTTATTAAGCCTATTTCTTTAGTGAATGAGCTAAAATATTTTTTAATTTGATAGATAAATGAATTGACATACAAGCTGGGTGATAACAACTAGCCATAAAGTTCCAGTATGCTTTCCAAAGCATTGATTGTGGCTCAAAACTATAATAAAAAATATCATGATATCACTACTTTAAATCACAAGAAAAGATTGTTATCAAAAATACCTAAATTAATATTAAAGAAATTAGTGAGAAATGGCAGGTGTGGGCAATAGCTACATTTTTACAAATATTAAAGGTTGACTTGCAACATAATTCACATAACAGTTATTTGGTATCAAAAGATTCACCATGTCTTACTCTGTTGTGTTGTAGGTGTGAAATATGTGGAAATATGATTACAAGCTCTTAAAAGCTCAAAAACCAAAAGCCGCCGTAGATTGGAATCTCTTTATTTATTTGTCACGTGATGTTCTCGCATGAACTGAAAGGCCAATAAAAAGCTCAATATAAACTTATCGTAGCACTAGTTTATGACAAACACTTTGGGTTTTACCAAAGACCCCGTATCAAATATACATGCTCGCTACTTTACAGTTTTATTTCGGCTTGGACTAATCGTCAAGTCGTAATCTGATCATGTCACTCAATACTTCGAAAATAATTTTTGCAGCACTTTTCGATTATCACAAGTAACCAACAGGCTCGTCATGATTATCAGACAGTGATACATGTATGTACTCCTTCGAGCTAAGGTTAAAAAGTTTAACGACTTTTTACGGTAAGTTAAAAGATATTAGTGCTAAAAGTGACAGCATTACAATAACAATAAAACAGACGCGTAAAAACAATAGACATGGTTTTATTGAATGCGTGAAGTATATTTGTGAAAATATTTTGACGAATGAGATTGCATGAAAGTGTAAACAGAAACCATCCTGTAACAACTACGTCCCATTTGAGCCGTTTGGAAAGAGAATCCAAACTACGGCGGTCTCGTGTGGCTGCGATTAACTGTTCGTTTTTGAGCTTTTAAGAGCTTGTAATCACATTCCCACATATTTTGCACCTACAACACAACAGAGTAAGACATGATGAATCTTATGATACCAAATAACTGTAATGTGAATTTTGTTGCAAGTCAACCTTTAAAGTTGTCAATGACTGAGCTGTTGGCTTAGAAATTAAGAAAAAGAAAAGGAAACAAAGTGGCACACTTCATAAATTAGCATAACGTAGCCATAATGTTTAGGTGGAAAACTCTTAAACTTGTAGAAAACATGATACCCTGTTCTCTTAACGCCAGATTTAATTAAAGTGATAAAATAAACAGATTTAGGTAGTAATTATGCTATTTTTTGTCTAATTCTGTAAGCTTAACCACACTCTTTTTTAGATTTTTGGTATCTGCAACATCAATTCATGAACCATGTTATTGCTTGACTGTGCTAAGCAATCTGTCAAAATTTATGTGATTACATTAGCAAATTTACTACAAAATCTTATGTGACCACATCAGCAAATTTGTAGCCTTGTTTTGTGGTAACAAAGCAGTATCTGCACATTGTGACAAAAACACTAATAACTACGTTTATATTCATGGACAAAGATGTCCAAATTTAGCATAGTTTGTAAACATGCAGATGCATTTAACAATAAAAAGGCAAAGCCTTTGGAGCGTTAATAACGTCTTTATATTTAGTTGGCCAGCTGTTATTCTCAATCAGAAAACCATATAAAATAGGTGGTCAATAAATTGATGATATATCTTAAAATAGTTTTGGTAAATGCAGAGTATCTCAAAAATTAATTTTCAAATACTTACACCTCATTGGTCTGAAATGAGGAAGAAAGTGAGTTTCTGCCATAAATGACAGGGAAAAAAAACTACTAGGCAATTCTATAGTTATGATCACTACTGTATATAGATTGTCATAATCGAACCGGCATAACCACGACAATGGAGAACTGTCAAAATCTACTGTTCTAAACATTGTATGAGTTTCTTGCAGAGAAGATATTTAATTTGGTTGTAAATGAAAAAGTATTGTAAATATTAAGTCGCTGGTTAGTATTCTAACAAACACGGTAAAGAAAAAACTTAAGAGTACCTCAAAGAAAAATATATGTGTACATTGAAAAATTTTGTGATCTGAGAAACCATGGTTGGCAGTAACTTACGAAAGCTCTTAGCGTCAATACCATGGTATATTTATAGTACCTAATGAACTAGTCTAATACTGTATCCATATATACTGTATATTTCTCAAAGTATGTACATGTAAATATGTGTGTCATTCCGGCTATAACTATAGCGCACGCTGAATATTTTTACCAATGTGGCCACGGGTTAAGATGCCCCTGTTAAGAAACATTTTTCGTAAGGTTCAATTATTAAATCTGGGGTCAAAGCTAATTCTTTTTACGCTGACTATTATATTGTCTCCGTGGGAAGAGCCTCGACATTATCTCTCTGTTTAATCAGACAAAGACAGTACGATATTTCATTTTTACATTTGTACCGGTATCAAAAGGTACCTGCATTGTCATATCCAAAGTTTTGATGGATAGCTTCTGGTGGAACAGTAACTTTTTTATACACACACGCACACTTCTATGCAAGAATTGTCGTTGTTAATTTTACACATTTAGGATATTTTTTTCCTCAGTTTGTATAAATTGTATTTTACCAAATCATCTTCTATTTTAATCGTAGCAAAACCGACTCAATTTAGCTATTCCTTGCTAATTATTTCACATTTACATCTAAACACTTTTATGATCGTTTAATTTCATAAAATTCATTTGACCTGCATACAAACTAATTCCTCGTGGTGTGAAGTTTAAAAGTTGTTTGACAAAGTTGAAAACCTTTACAGTTGTTTTTATTTTCTATCTTAATTTATTTCAATTAAATAAAACACTTTTATCATGATATGTAGTTTGAAAGTTTGAATGGCAAATGTTGTTATATGCTAAATATAAATTGATTTTCTGTCCAAAGAATTTTTATAGCTAGATGTCCAACTATAGTGATTGAAACCGAAAAATGAAAAATGCAATTGTGCAGAATTTGATCTCACGAAGATTATGTTTGCAGGTTTGTAGACAAGCACACCTAACCACAAGTCATGTTGTATTTACCATGCCTTTGCTCTTACCATATACTGTAAAGCCTTTTCAAGAGCGTATGCGCTGAATTATTAATTAATTCAGTGCACGACGGGTTACGATGTCTTTGTTATAAGATTTTTTTGCCTCAATCTATGAAACGCGATGTTTTTTTCATCCTTGTCACATAGGGCAAATTTGTTTTTCGCCATACAACGTCAACAAAAATTTCTTTTCGAGTGTATATATATTAAAAAAGTTCTAGAGTGACTAAAATTTAATGCCACACAATATTGTTTTGTATGGTTTGCAGTTAAATAAAAAGCACAGCTGCAAATCTGAGCAAACCACACTCGTCAGGTGCTAAAACCGTACTAAGTTAATGCAGCTGTACATATCAGCTGCCAAGGGTCAAGTTTAATTTTTAAAGAAATTACAGGTTATATATGTATATATATAATAGAAAAAATATTAAGAAGAAAGTAAACTTTTATAATAGCGCTACAAATTTGTTTTGAGCGATGCACTCATCAGACGCGGTTGGACTAAAATGAAAAGCTGTACCGAATGTACCGAAATGCTAGAAAAGTGCTCGATATTTTAATCATGTGATTTATTGCATATACAAAACAAAACAATGCAAACGATGTTTACTAGAAAATACTTCATAATATGCAAAACACACTTAAACTCATAGAATAAAAGAAACGAATTGACTTCTAGTTGCAGACATGCTAGGAGTTATCTTCTCGGTTACACTTTGCACTAAATCACATGATTAATACAGCAAGACTATTTCTAGCATTTTGGCACATTCGGTACAGCTTTTTATTTTAGTCCAACCGCGTATGATGAGTACATCGCACGAAACAAATTTATAGCGCAATTACTAAAAGTTTACTTTCTTAATATTTTTTTGAAATAATATTTCATACTCAAATAATTACCTTTTAGGTTTTTAGTTGTAGAGTTCTCTTTTTATATGCTTTTGCACCTGCTTTTAGTTAGTATATACATGTATATATATGTATATAATATATATATATATATATAATATATATATATGCATGAAATGAATGATGCACAATTCGTTATAGAGTGTTCAACGATGAATCAGAGCTAAATAATAAAATATGCAAAAGTAGAACTTCACTCTATAAGACTGAAGTTCTACTTTTGCATATTATATATATATATATATATATATATATATATATATATATATATATATATATATATATATATATATATATATATGTATATATATATATATATATATACACTATATGTATTTAGTATATATATGACGCTTAACTGAGATATAATTGCCAAATTTTAATTTTTGAGAAGGATTATTCTTGATATTGCCTGGGTGGAAAACAAGTTAGCCCTAGTACAGTGAAGACGAAAAAGCATTGTGTTTCATAGAGTTAATAGAATTCATAGAGTTTCACTTAAGATGTCATTTAGCGTGGAAATACCTAAAAATTAATGCACTTATTATCAGAATTAGGGAAGCATAGTGCACCTGAAAAAAAATCTTCAGAGCAGCTGAAATAAATTAGGAGAGCAAAAAAATGTAGATGTGTAATAAATAGCAAGTATGTGAACTATGAAACAGATGAGATTGTAATGATACAGTTATTAGAAACTTAAACAGAAAACCCAATAAAATGGTCACTTCGTTTTAATCTTCTTATTCACGTTAATCAAACACGCCCCAGGTGGGGCTTTAGAGTAATCAGTACAACAACCACCAAATTTTAATTTCGAGAGATTCCATTGTTGATATTGTTTTGCCGAAAGCAAATTAGCTTTAGTACGGCAAAGATGTAAAAAGTATTGTGTTTCATAAAGCTAAAAGAGTTCATGGAGTTTCAATTAATACATCATTCAGGGTGAGAAAACGAAAAAGGGTGTAAACGTTATGTAGTAGAAGTGAAACACTGTAAGAGTTTTCGTTGTCTGGTGGTCTCGCGGCAAAGCGCTGGATTACAAAACTGCGTTCACAATCCTCGTGAGTTCAAATCCAGCAATATGTGAAATTTCGATTTTAAAGTTTTAATAGTTATAGTTGGACATACTGAAGGGCGTACGACAGAAAGCGGACAACCGAAAACAGATGACAAACTTGGAGAAATATATATATATATACATATACATGTATATATATATATATATTTACTCATGCTACAGACTATAACTGTTTCGGCTATTGAAGCCTCATCAGTGCAGCTCAGAGCAGGCAAAGGACACTAATCCCACTACTAATGAGAGTTGACTTTCTGCTATGAAACAACTAAGTTGCCTGACAGATTTAAAAAAAGTCAATGTGCTGACACCAGAGTGCTCAAATCACAAATGTGATGAGCTTTGCACAAAGGCTAATAGTGCAGCACCTCTCACAGAGTGCTCAACCAAACCGAATTGAGGGAGCATATACCAATCCTAATACATCTATATATATTAATATATATGTATATATTAATATATATACATGTATATATATATTAATATATATAGATATATATATACATGTATATATATATACATATATATACCAATATACAGTATATATAGATGTATATATCAATAGCAGGATTAGCCAACACATGCGTAGACTTTTTATGGCATTAACTGAGGTAAAAGATTTTGAAGATTGATTTGGTATCAGAACCAATTTATAGTGTAAGGAGCTCAAATGTTAAGATAACTTATATGCACCATTGTCAATTTTATTAAAAAATTTATTGCGGTCTAGTAAAAGATAATGCGAAGCACAAAAGGAAGGCGTTCAAAAAAGAGAGTTTGTAATTGTTGCTCGTATTGGTGCTCAGCAATCTTACTATCGTTAAGCGTGTTTTAGCGTGAGCATTTTTTTGTTTAAACTTCTTTACTAATGCAACTTTTGAGATGGCTTTTAACTATTCGCTAGCATTCACCTAAAAGAATAATCTTGATTATTGTGAGCATTGAATAGTTTTGACACAAAAGAGTTTCAAATAAAAACCAAATTTCATCGTTAAATCAAAATTTTTAATGATTGTTTGTTGGTTCCACTTTTTGTTTCCAAAAATGACTTTCAGTGCAAACTGTAAATTCTCTTACAGCGGTTACCTTTACAGTGGTTACTCGTAGCTCTTACCTCTCTTACTGTGGTTGGTACAAACAAAAAACAAAGAGTTCTGTAATAAGCAGGCTACCTTCTATCCAAAGCTACTATCCAAAGTCTCCACTCTCTAACATCTGGCAGTTTGAAATGTAATTTATCATACTTGTTTTGCAGACATTTAATTAAATGTGCTAATACTGTCAAGGGTTGTTACTCCAACTGACATGCTAAAGTGCCAAACATCATACTCACCGTATTTACTCGCTGCTTATAAAAGAGCTTCTCATCTCTTCGGAGTGTTTTTTCTTGCCAGCAATGCAACCGACATATAACTTTATTTCTATAAATGCAGAAGTTTAAATATACGATTTGTTGTTCAATCACTGCCTGGTTTCATCAATTACATGATAAAACCTCATTTTTATCTAGAAAATCAGCAATTGCAGAAATATTGCCACATCAAATTGCTACCATCAGTTGGAGAACAACAACCTAAACTCAAAATGAGCATCCACCACACAGAGTTGATTCGTTATGCCAATCTTGTTTGCAAGTTTTGATTGCTTGCATCTTGCTGCACAATGTTTAGTTCTTGAATTAACCTACTAACAAATTATATTATTTTTTTGGATTCTTCTACAATAAATCAATCACTCCAACTTTGTCTCATTTTTGTATATTATGTCAAGTTTGAGGTACACATAAAAATGTTATGTAAAGACTTTTATTTTAGTAACAAATAAAAAACTTTAAATACTCAATAATCTCACTTTGGAAATCAGCTCAGAAGAAATACACTTTGGAGAAGTCACTCTTATATCATATTTTCCTTATCTTTAAGTTCATATCAAATGTAGTATAGTTTAAATTATACACAATTTATTTTGCAATAGTTGGTATTCTCTCAAAACATCATGAAGCTTCCAAGTTTTAGATACGTATTCCTTAATTCTTTTGCCAAGTTGCATTTATTTACCTGTCAAAACCTTGCAATTGTGTGATCCAATTATACGTGTGTAAAACTGTAGCTGATATACAAAGGTTTTATTTGCTCCTAGTCACATCTACTGTATCCTTGCAACTTACACTTGAAAAAAACTATATGTATCCTTTTTTTCTTATTGCAGTTGCACCAGGAAATTGAAGTTAGCAATCAGTGATTTGAAAGTTTCATCTAATTTATTTGACTCAGCTTTTTTGCTAAAATGGCCGAGTATTTTATATTTGTTATTCTAGAAAAGGCCATGTCAACAAATAAGGCAATTTAAGTTTTAAAGTTTAGTACCTATATACTTCTAAGATTAATTTTGTATATCAAAAACTTGGAAAGTAGCACCAGGTGCTTTAGGGTATAGTGGTGTTCCGAAATACCGGTTGAGGCTTTGAAAAAGATGCTTTGAGTTTGTTGAGACATCCACTTTTTGAAGATTTACCCGAATAGTTCTGCAGAAAACCTAACAAAGATGCATATCTTACATGTAAAAAGCTTGAAATGTGTAAATTTTAAGATTTTACATATTTCATGTTATTTATATGCATGCTGACTCAAACTCTAATTGAAAATGGGACAGGATATAAATTTCAAACTTTGCCAGTATATACCACTTTGTGAGTGTAAGCAAATATTATGACAAACACTACACAATTTAATGAAACTAATAAAAAAGGCTACCTCAGTGATAACCCGGCTGATAAAAATTATTAGTGACCCTGCAAAGTCTGACTAAACACTATGTGTTTTTACATTTTTTGCGCCTCCATCTAAACTTTACACATGCTCCGTGCATTTTGTCGAGTGACTTAGAAGATTTAGTTTCAAGATTCTGTCTGGTTCACAGAAAAACAGCTTTTGTATATAAACTGTGAAAATCAAAAGCAGCTCTAATCACCTACTGTACCTTTGAGCGACCTGATTGAAAATTAAAAAATACTGAGATGTTGTGCATGCTGGGCATGCTAGGCATGTTGGGCATGCTGAACAAGTAGGACACATTGGGGTTGCTGCTGAAGCACTATAAGCATGTTTCAGCATTAAAAAAGTCAGCACAAGTTCTGCAAAACTCCTTTATATTACTAATCGATGAGAACAAGGCAACCCTAGTAAAACTCAGTTTATCATTGCTCCACTAATAACTAGATACTAAATTAGGGTTATTGAAATCATTGATGAATAAGTTTGTAGTTGATGAACACATTCAGTAAATCACTCTTCTGTAGTAGTATTGTAATTATGACTAAAAGAGACAACTGGTATCCAGGATTAGTGTATTTGAAAACCAGCATACGTGTATATCCAACTTTCCATGATTTACAAGAAATCAAATGCTATAATATGAGTTCTGTCTGTTTTACCTTTTTGCGCTTTGCCTGTGAGTTGTGGTTCACATAGCATCAAATGTAAAATTCACTCATCACACTCCGTCTTTGATGAATGATCCTTGAATAATAAGTTGCTGATGAATATATTCATCTGTTCTCAAGTGCACTGCCAATAAATTAAAACTGACAGCTTTTATTCTCCGTTCTTTGACGGAGTCATGATCAATCAAAACCAGCTTAAAACGGTCAGTCGTTGTTATGGCAATTTGCCCACCAGTCTAGCACTTAAATTTTTAAGGTTTTTTAGAGAGCTGTTATAAATCAAATGTGCAGATCACAAGCTATGGCACAATAGGGCTAAAGATTATTTACTTATTTACATGCTAATACTTGTTATTGTTTAACATAAAAACAAAAGCCTCTTCAAATGATCAAAGGTTTTCCTTGATCTGGTGTTTCAACAAAAATCACAAAATAGAATTTTCTACAGAGATCATTGGCGTCATTCTTTCTAGTTGCGTATCCTATTCTATCTTACTGCCATCAAACTAATAGCAAGTGCGTAGAAGGGAGTGGTAAAGCCTAAATCAAATGACAGTCATTGTCAAAAAGACCGACTGAGACAGAAAGAGATCTAACTTTCAAATTTTGTTAATCAGGTAAGGCTCATTTCAGAGATGTGGAAAATCTTGCCGCAAGTTAGCCATGTGAAGGTATGTAGTTGTCATCAACAAGAAGTAGAATAGGCATTGCAAAAAACTTTAGGCAGTTTCTGGCTCACCTTTTAGCCAACGACTTAAAGCTGCAGTTTCTTGGTCGCGATCAAGAAACTTGTTGCTCAGTTGGCACCCAGTGCTGGTGTTTCGGTGAGGGTAAGTAAACTTCTTTGCATTTTCAGTTCTCAAGGGCTTACAAAATCTTATGTAGGACTCGTTTCGATACCGCCAAATGACATTACCAAACTCTGAAGCAGAAGAGACAAACGATAGTAAGCATGTTATTTATGTATACACCATAATCATAAGATAAAGCTCAGTACAGAGAGCTATACAAAAAATTCAATTGATTAAATGATTCGTTAACCTGTGAAAATGAGAACGGCAAATATGAATAAAAAAACATATTTGTGGTCATAAAATATTCTCAATTTTCATCCCAATCATCAAACTTAATGCATCACAAGTCAACTGCCTATATAAGCTACATAGTTATGTAGGCATATCTACTAATATTATATATACATACATACTGCCAATTTGCATGACAACAATTATGTAAGCAGGTGTAATCACATTGATGATATCGAAATAGCCAATCAAATGTTTTGATATAAAACTTTGCCAGACAAACTGTTGTGATGGCATATTCATTCTTTACATGCTTACATACTGGTTACTAACAACCTAGATTCTCCATGAACACATCTGTTCGTAAGATTGCCACGTATAGGATTTTTGTCTAGGTGTTGAATGGTTGAAAGAAAGTAGAAAAAGTGCTAACAAATTATCGTTGCCCTTCGCCTACAACATTTGTCTGTATTTTATACACATTACTGCATTTAATTTTGAATGCGTTTGCTTACTGCTTTATCAACACATAACATAAAATTTAAAAAAACTAAGTGTATATTCGTCAACAGAATCAACTAAATTTAATCTTGTTTAATAACATACATGTACATATACAGAAGGGTTGAAAAATAGAGTACCCCTCTCATATTGAACGCCACCTCCATTTAACCACCACTTTTGACAGTCTTTGATCTTTCTACTGATCAATTCATAATATCGATTGATCAGTAAAATAGTCTCCTCAAAATCGTATTAATGATGAATCATTTACATCAATAACAAGCAATTCTTTTTGATACTTCGAAGTACATGTACATGTATATAAAAAACGGTTACATTTATGATGGTGAATAAATGATTAGTTTTAGGCTAAAGTTGTGGTTAGCCAGCAAAACTTTTACCCATATTGCATTTGTGCTAAATGAAACTTGTAAAAGTATTGCTCTGCTAAAATTTTGTTTAGACACAAAAATTGACTATTTCAGCAGAGCAAAAAAGAGCTGAGATCAGAAAACATTGTGAAAGGTATTAGACAACAAAAATTTGTTCCTTCCATTAAAAGCAACAATCAGAACACAACTATCCGATCAATTGATGTAAATATTTTTGTTTTAAAAACGTCAATTTTGTTTCTGCATGTAATATTAGTTTGGTTTGGTTACGCCACTTATTTATAAACATATGTATTTGTAGCAATTTATTTGTATTATTATATAACCTGTAAATTTGAAGATTTATAACATATAATTTAATAGCATCATTGCGGTTATCTTTACACAATTTACAATGGATTAATGCTCAAAACTCCTTTTCTGTTGCACATAAAAACTAGTTCTGGTTACAAACTGTAGCCAACATCTATGTGTGCAATGAGATTTTATGTAACATTGCTACATATAAATATAAAAAAAAAATATGTCATCAAATTTAGAACGAAATAAAACCTAAAAGCTCCAACAAAGTGCAAAGCAGTACAAAGGCTATAATATCATTGCGGGTTAATTGCAAGCAATATATATCAACTGGTAGAGATATTTCTCAGTTTCTTGATGTACATGTATTTATTAAGAGTCTTTGACAAATTGCAGTTATTCGAGCAGATTTAAAGTAACCGAAAGGTTTAATATCACTTGACTGAAAAGATTGGGCAAAAAATAGATGACGCTCGCCAAAATTCTGACAAGCCATTGAAAAAATACAATGCCAGCCTCCATTTGAACGCCATCTCCAATTGATCGCCACTTTAAAGGAATGGTTGAAAAATAGACCACCATAGTGTCTAATTAGATTTTTTATGTTATATATGCATATAAGCTATATATATATATATATATTTATTTATATATATATACATTTATCTATATCTATATATATACATGCATCTATATATATTTTTTCTTCAAATTTTGTGTGTGTTTCTGTCACTGTGTATGTCCAGCTATAGCTATTAAATTCTTGGAATATAATATTCCGCATTGTGATGAATTTAAAATCACGGAAATTGCAACCACAATTTTTAAATTCCTAGGCTTTACCAGTCAGCTATGCAAGGCATATTGATCAAAGGCCCTATCATATACCGTATAGAGTATGCTAAATGACGTAATACTTGAAACTATGAATTCTATTAACTCTATGAGACACGATGCTTTTTCGTGTTTTCTTAAACTTTTATTTTCGGTTTTTTGTAAAGTTCAATTGCTATATCCATGGTTGCGGCCAATTTTTTTATGCAAAAAATTATATTATTTTGGTAGAAAGGGCTTCAACAATTTTTCTCCGTTTGGTCAGACAAAGACAGTACGATATCGTATTTTTTCATTTGTACCAGTATCGAGAGGTACCAGCATCATTGTATTCAAATCTTTGATGCATAGCCTCTGGTGGAACAGTAACCTTTTTTATACAGCCATCTCTATACAATAATTGTTATTATTAATTGAAGATACTCAGAATTTGTATTTTGTTTTCTCAGTTCGTATTAATTGTATCATTACCAAATCAACTTTTCTTGTAATTGTGGCAAAATACACTTGATTTAGCTGTTATTTTCTAATTATTTCACGCTTACATTTAAACCCTGTGTTGCAAATGTTATTAGCTGTTAAATACAAATAAATTTTTTGTTCAAAGACTTTTTATAACCGCGTCAGGCAGTACATCTAATATAGATACCATAAAAGTCAACTCTCTTGGGATTTGTCTCTCTTGCCTACTTTAACCTGCATCGATGAGGATTCAATAGCCGAAACAATACGCACTGTAGCACGAGTACTCGCTCTTTTACTTTGTGAGAAGTGCGGCACTATTAGCCTTGGCGCAGCGCTAATCACATTTGTGGTTTGTGCACTCTGGTTGCACATTGGCTTTCTTAAAGTCTTTGACGCAACCTAGTTGTTTCATGGCAGGAAGTCAACTCTACATGGCAATGAGATTTATCTCCCTCACTTGCTCTGAGTTGCACTGATGAACCATCAATAGCCGAAACAGTATTGTCCGTAGTATTAGTGTATAATGATACTACGGATGATAAAAGGTACTACGGATGATAAAAGGTACTACATGATAAAAGGTACTACATGATAAAAGGTACTACATGATAAAAGGTACTACATGATAAAAGGTACTACATGATAAAAGGTACTACATGATAAAAGGTACTACATGATAAAAGGTACTACATGATAAAAGGTACTACATGATAAAAGGTACTACATGATAAAAGGTACTACGGATGATAAAAGGTACTACATGATAAAAGGTACTACATGATAAAAGGTACTACATGATAAAAGTTTTTTTGCAGTTGAAATGAATCAGGAGGAAAAAATAGAGCAGCTGTAAAGCTTTTCAAACTTTTCCAGCAACTTCAATTTTTAAATTTCTTATCATGAAAAAAGTGTTTATTTGAAGTAAAATAAAAAAGCTGTGAAGGTGTTTATATGTAAGTGTCAAGTCATTAGCAAGTAATGGTTAAGTATAATCTGTTTTGCTAGGATTACAAGGGAAAAATATTTGATATGCACTTCTACAATTTTAGTTCGTTTCAGTTTTGGCATCTTGAGGCAAAAATATTGTATAGAGATATAGAGTAGTATAGAAACCCATAGCAATTATCTAATGCAATCACTCTCTGGTAAAATCATCAAAATCATCATCATTAAACAATAGTATCAAAACAGTATTTTAATCTTAGTAACTACAATTACCCACAATAAAATTAGTGTATTTTGTGGTTATGATCTGTAAGAAAATGTAACATTACAATGTAGTATGTATAGAGTACTTACAATCAAGACAGCCGTATAACATAAATGCTAAATCTAACATAAATGAATTTAGCTTACTAAACACATACCGAAAGTACTTATTAGTATGTATTTTAGTAAACTTCAAACTTGAAGCTGAAATTTTATCAATTATCTGTTTGCGAATCCATTTTTAATTAAACGAGTTATGCTGAACTGAGATAGCTGCAAAATAGTATATCTCCATTTTTATTATTTCGTTGTAATCGGTACAACAATCGCAAAATTTTACTTTCTAGACAAGCTATTGTTATTCTAATGTGGCGAATAACAATTTTTCCTTAGTATGGCACAAACGAAAAAGTATCATGTTTCATAGAGGTAGGCAAAAAGTATCTTATAACAGGGGCATCATAACCTGTGGCCGCAGTGTATTAATTAATGTGTGCAATCAAAAAAGGGTATATGGTATATGGAAAGAGCAATGGAAGCGTAAGGACTGTGTGGCTCAGTGGTTAAATGCGTGTGATTAGAAACTTGCAGTAACAATCTCTGAATGTTCAAATCTAGCATGAGGTGAGCTTTTCATACCAAGATGTTAATACTAAGATTTTAATAGATATAACTGGATGAACAGATAATTACAATTTACGATGCCAAATTTTGAGATTCATATGTAGACTGAGTCATTGTCATTAATTTTTAAACAATTACGTTGGATGCAATTATGAATATTACATAAAATCCAAATATACGCAAAGAATACGCGATAAAATACTTGGTGGGTAGTGACACCGGAATTGTCTCAATACCACCATTAATTGCTTGTGTATTACATAGAATGTATTTTTGGTCGAAGGATTTACCAAATGAGACTATAAATGCACCTAGACATGAAGGAACATGAAGGACGTCTCTTGTCATAGAATAATTTACTACAGTGGTTGAGCTATTAGAATCTATAGTTAAAATAGCTGTGGCAATGTTTATGAATTGTGTCTAATATTTTGCTGTAAACGTACAAGCGTGGCTTCAAAGCTAATTGATGAATAAGTTATACGATTGGCAAAATTTAATTATTTATCGTTATCATATTTTAAGCTAACTACCATTTTTAAGAAAAACTACGTAATTGAAAAGCTTTAAGTGAGAGAGATATTATATTTGATTGTTTGACCAAGTTTGTACAGAATTTTTATTAGTTTGAAGTTTTAATTTTTCTTTTGCTTTTCAGCCAAAGCTTACATTCTCAGTTATTTTACAAAAACAAGAAAAATATTTTTTCTTAGTAAAAGCATTAACTAGTTAAAAGTTGCAAAAAGATCAATTACCATAAGCCTATGTCTTTGGAAGACTTTAACTGATTTGTATACAAGAGCACTTTCTGCTAGAGAAGATGAACAAGAAGTTTAGCATCTGTAAGCAATCTTTAAATCATGTAGCTTTGATAGCTTAACTCAGAGAAACATAAAGAATATAAACTAGTTTTTATGCAACAGCTGATACGTGTATATGTGTTGGGCACTAGGCAAACAAAAACATGTATACATGAAACTCATCGAATGTTTACAGTTTGATACCTCTGCGCAATCTCAGTATTCTTTTTTAAGTAGTTGCAGGCGCTTACTAGCACCACTGATAGTCCTTGTGCGAGTTCAACCGCCAACCTACTGACCATAAGTAAGCACCATAACCACTGAACTACAGACACTATCTTTAAATTATACATACTCCTTAAAGTTACCTTGATAGCATGGCAACACTGAATTGTGGTTATGTTTGCAGCTACTGCTGATTACAGTTGAAATTAAAAGTACGCACTAGAATAACAAAAGATTATCAAACACAATTTTAAAACTAAATTCTAAAAGTTTTAATGAGGGAATTGTTAGTTACATCAATATACAACCCCTACAGGATAGAATACGGCCATCATAATGGCAGGGTTTAATGATCGAGCTCTGTTAGGATGAACCCGAACATGGCATTCGATAATATGAACATAAAATATGTTAACTAAAACCTAAACTCAGATGCGGAATAAATATTATTGTTGATTGATTGTTAGTTCTCTTTTTATTTTTGTAAATAAATGAAGGTGAAAACTGTTGAGCCACCTATATCTAGTTAAAGTACATAAAAATCTTCTACTCTGGTTGGTAAGAACTAGAAAACAAGAGTTCTATAATAAGCGGGCTACCTTCTATCCAAGGCTACTATCCAAGGTCTCTATACTACAATATCTGGCAGTTTGAAATGTAATTTATCATAATTATTTTGCAGACATTTAATTAAATGTGGTAATGCTTTCAAAAGTGGGTGCCACAATCGACATGCCAATGTGTCAAACGCTGTACTCACCATATTTACTCTCAGCTCAGAAAAGAGCTTCTCATCTTTTTGTGGCGATGTTTCTTGTCAGCACTGTAACTGATATACCACTTTATTTCCATAAATGTAAAATTTAAAATATAGCATTTGTAGTTCAATCAATGAGTAGCCCCATCAATTGCTCGATAAGAGTCTATGTTTAGCTAAAAATATCAGCAGTTATGAAAGTGTTTGTTGTGTCAAAACTGCGACCATTCAAAGGAAGAAAAGCTACTGGTCTTCAATGAATGCATTCGGTATGCAGAGTTTAATCTTCCTGTCAAACCTTTCTGCAAATTTTAATTGCTTGTATCTTGCTTCACAGTTTTTGGTTATGGCATTGGGCTACTAACAAATTATATAGTTTTTAGTTATGGCATTGGGCTACCAACAAATTATATAGTTTTTAGTTATGGCATTGGGCTACTAACAAATTATATAGTTTTTAGTTATGGCATTGGGCTACTAACAAATTATATAGTTTTTTAGTTATGGCATTGGGCTACTAACAAATTATATAGCTTTTAGAATTTCTCAAATAAATCAGTTATCTTAACTGGGCTTAATATTTGCATAACACTTCAAGTTGGAGGTACATAAAAACTGTAATATAAAAGGTTTTTTCATTTTAGTGCCATAAAAGTTGAAAATATTCAAAAATCTCATCCTTGCGACTTGCTAAATGTAATAAAAAAGACATTTTTGAGAAGCCGCTTCTATATAATATTTTCGTTATCTTTGTGTTTCAATGTAGTACAGTTTAAATTATACACAATTCATTTGGCAATAGTTGGCACTCACTCAAAATTCCATAAAGTTTCCACGTTTTTGATAGATATTCCTTTATTCTCTTGCCAAGTTGCAGTTACATACCTGTCAAAACCTTGCAGGTGCATGATCTAATTATACGTTTGTAAAACCGTAGCTGATATCCCAAGGTTTTTATGTGTTTCTAGTCGCAGCAGCTGCTACTGTATCTTTGCTTCCTACAATAGAGAATAACTACATGCATCCCTTTTTCTTATTGCTGGACCAGAAAATCTGAGTTAACGTTCAGTGATTTGATAGTTTTATTTTTTTCTTTTATTCACGTCTTTGTAAAAATTATAGACTATTTTATATTTATTATTGTGGAAAGAACCATGGCAACAAATAAAGCAATTTGAATTTTAAAGCTTAATACTTATAAAACTTTAAAATCAATTTTGTGTATCAAAAAATTTAAAAATAACGTGCTTTGGTTTAGCCAAAATATCTATTTTCTGTAAATTTAGCCGATTAGCTTTGTCTCAGACCTAACAAAGATAAATACTTAAAACAATTTGAAATATGTACATAGATCATCAAAACTTTATTTGATGTTTTTAAATGCAAATCAACTTGAACTATAGCTAAAAATATTATGCCGAAAGATTGCCATGACCAAGCCCTAGCTGACCCTAAACTTAAAAACAAGACTGGGCAAAGTCTCAGCATGACAAGAGATGTGGTAAGTGATAATGACCCACTCTACCAAAATACAATTGCCGAGGCTGATGCAAGAGTAAGGGATCAATGGGACGGTGCCCGGTATATATGATATGTTATCTAAGGAGGCCAGATGAGACAAAAATGAAGAACGGTGACAGTCTTTTGAATGTTATTTTTTGTATGCTTGCATACGGAATTACATGTAATTATATACATTTTCGAAATACGTATTCATCTTATAATCTTGCACTCAGCGGTTTTGGTTCTTGTAGAGCAGTAAAGGGGACTGACAGTTTCCTTTACATCACCACCTACAGATTTCAAGTTTTGCCAGTATGTACCACTTTGTCAGTGTAAGCAAATAATAGAACAAACACTGCAAAACTTATTGAAATTAATTAAATTTGCTACAACTAGTAAAGCAACTGTTGAAAAACGTTGCTAGCCTTGCAAATTCTGAGTAACTGCTGTGAGTTTCTACATTTTTAACCGGCTTTATCCAAACTTTAAACACTTATACTCCCAAGCCTTTTGTATGGTCACTGGAAATGATCGGTTTTAAAAATTCTCTCTGGTTCACCAACTTTAGTATGCAAACAAGGTGAATACCCGGCGTTGCTTGAGTATTAAAATAGTTTCTTTGACAAAAATATTTTTTATTCAAATTGTACAACCTTTACCTGCAACACCTACAAATACCTATAATGACTTTAAAGTTTTTAATGGTTATGATTTCCAAAAAAATGTAACATTACAATGTACTATGTGTTGAGTTCTTACCTTCAAGACAGATGTGTAACATAAATGCTAAATCTAACTTATATGAACTTAACTTATTGAAACATACATGTACTTGAAGGAAGTTTTAGTATGCATCTTAGTAAACTTTTAACTAACATTTTATCACTTATCCATTTGTGAAACCGTTTTATCCTAACAGATGACGCTGAGCTGAGATACAATCACCAAAATGTAATTTCGAGAGAGATTATTGTTGATACCGTTATGTAGAAAACAAATTAGTCCTAAAACAGCGGCGACAAAAACGCATCATGCTTCATAGAGTGAATAGATTCCATAGAGTTTTACTTAATTCGTCATTCAGGGTGTGAAATCAGGCAAAGAATGTATCTATATATATATTTCTCAATGTTGGTCGTATGTTTTTTTGTTTCCTTCGGTCTGTTCAGCTATAGCTATTAAAATCTTGGAATTAAAATTTTGCCTTCCGATTGATTTGAACTCATGGAGATTGCAATCGCAATTTTTACATCCGTGTGCTCTACCACTGAGTTATACAACACCTATTGATCAACGAAGTTATCATATACTGTATAGAGTACGCACACTCTAAATGAGGTATTATTTGAAAATCTATGAATTCTATTACTTCTATGAATAAAAGTGACATAAATAAGAACATATTAGCTTTTAAAATGATGTGTTTTCTGTAGTTGTAGTCTAGTCCAATAGATAGTTACAGCAGGTTGCTGCTAGATAATGTGAATATTTGGTATTTGTTCATACTTTTGCACATGATGCTAAATGTCGTAAACATAATATAAACCCCAAAACATAAAACCACAGACAGATTATTAGAATGAAAAATAGATGAATAAGTTTGTATGTGATGAATGTGTTTACATTTGATTTACACTATTTGATGAACACATTCAGTAAATCACTTTTCTGTAGTAGTACCGTAAGCATGACTAAAAAGGGCACAACAAGTATCCAGGATTAGCAAAATCTGAAAACCAACATACGTGTATGTCCAACTTTCCATGAGTTACAAGCCATCAAATGCTATAATATGAGCTTAGTCTACTTTGCCTTTATGCGCTCTGCTAGCAATTTGCGGTTAGCATTCGCATCACACTTAAAATTCACTCATCACACACCATCGTTGATGAATGATCCTCAATAGAATGAACCGCTGGTAAATATATTATTCTGCTTTTAGGCGCACTGCCAAAAAATTTGCATTTAATTAAAACTGGCAGTTTTCAATCTCTAAGCTTTCACAGAATCAGGATCAATCAAAACCAGCTTAAAATGGTCAGTTTTTGTTTTGGCAATTTCGCTGCCTATTTGGCTCCTAATTTTTAAGGTCTTTAAAGTACTACTATAAATCAAATGTGTGTACCACAAGCAATGACACCTTGTTTTGGTGGCTGCATACAAATGCAGATTTGTCGCTATTTTACTTGATTTGATTCAAAACTTTGAAAGGCGCAATATGACTGTCTCAAAAGTGTCTCAACGTGAGCATATGGTAGAAAAGCAAGTTATTAAAACTTTTTTGAAATTTTGGGATTTTAACTATTTCATGTGTCTATAAATGTATTTTATGCAAGAACCGACTGCATTGCTATCACATACATCTTCTAAACATTTATGTTAATTGTACTAATTAGTAATCATTACTAATCATTAGTAATCATTGTTCGATTTTTAGTAATAGCTTAAGATAGCGAGAATAGATTTCAGTTTAAATCTTGAACAAGCCAAACAAGTTAGGGAGGCTTGAAGGAAGCAATTTAATTTTTTGCATAGCTGCATAAGACTACCAACCTAAAAATACTACTTTAATATGTTATTATTATTTTAACTATTAAATGGTTTTACCAGCGAGTCAGTTTTCACCGGTTTGATGTTTTTAGCTTTTTCAGACGGCAAAAGGTGAAGGTCAACGAGGATGTCGATAACAAGAAGCAGAATAGACATAGCAAAGAAGTTTAAGCAGTTTCTGGCTCACCTTCTAGCCAACAGCTTAGAACTGCAGTTTTTTGCTCTTGATCAAAAAAGTGTTGCTCCGTTGTCTCAAAATGCTGGTGTTTTGACGAGGGTGAGCAGATTTCCTTGCATTCTCAATTCTCAAAAAGTGGAACAGTTTAATGGAGGGCTCGTTGCAATAGCGCCAAATGGCATTACCAAACTCTAAAGCAGAAATGAAAAATGGCATTTAGCAGGCTACTCATGTATATGACAAAATCATATGACAGAGTTGAATACAGAGAGCTATACAAAAACGAAATTGATTAAATTATTTTATAGTCTGTGAGAGTGAGAGCGGTAAACATGAATAAAACTATTGAAAAAACTACAGTACAAAGCGGCATAAACCAGACCTCTTATTGCAAAGTGTAAAATAGGTAAATGTTTTTTAAGAAAGAAACAAGAGCAGCCAAAAATATTTTCAATTTCTACCGCAATCATTAAAATAACATGCCTCACATATTAGCTGTCTATAGAATTTATTTAGGTATGCACCAAAACCATTTTTTTCGCAAGTGTAGTCACTTCGACAATATCGAAATAGCCAATCAAATCTTCTGTTTTAAGACTTCGCCTCAGTAACTATTTTGCCGGATATTAGTTTTAGGCATGCCCATGCGCTAGTTACTAGTGACCTAGATTCTACATGATAACAGAGCTGTTTGTAAGAGTTGCCACATTTACAAGCTTTTCTCAACTGCTTAATCGTTAAGTAAATCGTTAAAAGTGTGAACTGACTGTCTTGCTCATCATTTACAACATATTTTTACATTTGGCGTGCATTATGGCATTTAATTTTAAACATGTTGATTTACGCTTCATCAAAAATACTGACAAGGTTGATAAACGTACGATAAACACTGTCTGTCCTTACTAATAAACGCAGTGATAAAATGACTTTGCTGTTTTGTATCATTGACTAGCTTTGGTTAGCTATCTGTAGAATTTAATTGAATTCGCAACAAATCAAATTTTTTAGCAGGTGTAATCACTTCGGCAATATCAAAATAGCTAATCAAATTTTTCGCTTTAAGACTTCGCCTTAATAACTATTTTGTCGTACATCATTTTTAGGCATGCCTTCGGGCCAATTATTAATGACCTAGAGTCTTCATGATAACAGCACTGTTTGTAAGAGTTGCCACATTTACAAGCTTTTCTCAACTGCTTAATTGTTAAGAGAACCGTTGAAAGTTTTTTTACATTTTGCGTCCGTTATGGCATTTAATTTTAAACATGTTGATTTACCGCTTTATCAAAAATACTGACAAGGTTTATAAATGTACAATGAACACTGTCTATTCTTGCTAATAAATGCTGTGATAAATTGCCTTTGCAGTTTTGTATCATTGACTGGCTCTACTTTGGTAATATGAAAACTAGAAACTGAAGCATCCATTACGATCCTCTATATTGATATTGGTCAATCAATTATTGATAAGTTAAAGTACTTACGACAGAGCCGGGAGATGTCATTCCTTGTGTAAAAATGGGTCAAAAAGTGAGTCCGAATGATTTAAATGGCTTGGAACTAATCGCGACATAATATTTTGACTAGTAATGATTTCAACCTTTACGGCACGATTTCAATTTTGCCTAAGTAAAACATGTTAGATGGAAATTATAATTCGTGTTGAGATGCTTCATTGAGTTTACGTAAAATTATACCGCAACAACAAATCTGTTGTATCGTGCTTTTCTAACAGCTTGATAACAATGGAAAAATTTGGTATTTGCTAGTAAAGCCAATTGTCTGTCCGACTTGGAGGAAAAGCTTTATACAGAAAATATTTGCTAAAAGTTTTGAGTAATGCTTTTTTTAATTTTCCGGTCGCACGCAAGTACTCGATTCTTCACCACAATTTCAATGTTGCGTTGTATAAATCTCTTGGCGGTTGGGTTTGTCTTCAACAAACATCTGGCAAGCATCCTCTGACCTTGCTCCAATGAGGCTCTCTGTCCACATGTTTTTAAATGCACCTGTTAAGTATTCACATTATACATCTTGAGTACCTTGTTTTTTGTGCTCATCCATGATCTCAAATACATGATGGCGCCTATGGTTTTGTGGTTTTTAATAGCTCAATTATTGATGAGCAATCATTCTTTTAAAACAAACTTGCTGGAAATGTTCATTCGCAAGTTCATCTATTCTGCACAAATATTTACTTTTATATGAGTCGGATATATGTTTTACAGTGTAACAAGCCCTTTTGAAGTGTTCAAGACTTTGACACAATTCTGTAAAATATGTGAGATAAAATGCAAGTATTTGTGCATAAGCTCGTATTTTCTGCATTTTTTACATCCAGACTTGCCTGTTTTTTGTGATGAAAAATTTTTTATTTTATCACCGGCACTCAGAAAGCAAGCATTGTATGCAAATAGCAGCCTCTGTTTACTCTCCAACATTTACCAGCAACTCTTTTGTAGCCAATAGTTATTGTTTGCTCAAAAACTGGTTTTCATCATCACATCAACTACATTGTTGGCAATCATTTGTGCCTTCACTATTTTCAAAAGACAAGTTGTTTAAATCTTGTCTCATTTCATTGTCGAGGTAGCCCAATCATACAAACAAGGCAAAGAAATATATTGTAATATTGAGTATTGGTAAAATATAATATGGATGTTTATAAAAAACAAATAATGTGAAAATAACATTTAGGCAGAAGCGATGTCTCCTCAAAAGATAATTTCGAAAGAGTTTAAAGTTAGCAAACAGAATGGAATAAGAGAACAGAAAAACCTTTGTAACATTTGTATATTTTAACGCTTTGTTAACCAATATAGCGCAGGGTTCAATGCAATCATGAAAAGGTTTCTACTTATAATCAATATTTCAAGTACTTTAAGTACTTTCAAGTACCCATATTTACATGTCACACTGAATCAGTGTTTTTTTGTGATTTGTAGATTGCCTTAAAAACTTTGCGCTGATTAAAAGACTTCACTAAGTTATTAGTTTCACTTTTAATTACATTTAGCATTTAACCAAAATGCTGCTTCTAAACTGGCTGTATATCCGCTTGCTTAAAAACATGAAAACAAACTAAAGAAAGCTTTAAAGATGTTGCCAAGCGCTTGATTGTTTCTCAATGCTTCTCAAAACTCATGCTAAACTTTAGGTTGACTTCCTCCTGAACTAAACAACCAAACTTAGTAATTTGTTAAAAAAACCTGCAAGTTTTAGACTAATCTAGGCTTTGCGTACTTTATAAAACTGACTGACCAAAACCTTTGGATCATTCATCTTAAATAAATCATGCCAGCTAATTTATTGTACTAAGCAGTTTGATAGACACATCTGATTGCAGCGGTTTGTCAGAGCACAAGTTGGGTGTATACTGTACTCCTACATACTAGTTATATATGATTTTTTTACAGCCTGGTTTTTCTTACTTTTTTGTAACTATCGTGCGGGTAAAACAGGTTTCATCACTTTTAGTGCTTAATTTCCATGCTAATATTTTTCTATTTGTCTCTTGAGCTAGGCAAACAGTTAAAAGGGTAGCATCAAAGTTGTCCGAAGTTTGGCTACACTGCTTAGCTTTGCCTCAAGTCCGGTTGATAATTAATGATAATTAACTGCTATCAATATTGAGTACTAAAACAGTCATTAGTGCAGGAAAGTTCTTTGTTTGAATTCTTGATAGTCATGAGCTTTCCAAGAATAGAAGCTCCGATCTGTAATATATCGAAGTGTTTTTGCCAAGGAAACTTGTCAAGGTACCAGACTGGTGCTAAGGATAGCGGTCAAAATATTTATTGAAAATTTGTTTCTATATCAGGCTCTAAGCTGATTAAGATAATTGATCATCATATGCTGGGTCATGATCACTCGTGTGAAAAGCCAAAACGAAAGATACAGCATATCGTTTGTTACATGCTCGCTAGCAAAATGCAAAGACAGCACCATGAAATCGACTTGTGTGCCGTAAATCAATATGTAACATTTTTGATATCCCTAGATGCCTCAAACTTTAGTGAAGCTACCATTTAGGCTAATAAAACCTCCAGTTTATCTTTTTATTTTATGTTTTTAGCTCTCCTCCCAACTTATGATATGACAACAAACCATTATTAAGTGTGCTAAAATTGAAAGCTTAGTGCATGTAAATGTGAAGCACAATTTTATATTTTACGAAAAATAGTAGTTTTTATTCCTGCAAAGCAGTAGCAACATTGAAACACGCAATCATTATTGGTAAATATTTTTTAAACAGATTTTTAAGTTTAGGCATTTTTTTACTGATTAGCATTTTCTTACCAACAAAAAAGTTTTAGACTGGAGTTGAAAAAAGTTTGAATACAATTTTTGTCGTTATACGTAACTTGCATGAGAAAATAGTACAAAGCATGTTTTTATATCAAACTTCAAACCCAGAAGACAAATTTTGAGTAAAAATTAACGTACTCAAGGTATTCTAAAAAAAATCTTAATGAGATTGTTTTTAGGCAAGTTCAACCTCGACAGCAAAAGATGAAAATATGAAAAAGAATGTACACACTTTTTATATCAGAATTTGTTTAAATGGCACTGACATTTTGTTAAGCAGTTAACACAAAAAAATTTTAAATAATTTATTTTTCTGAAACTTTTTTTAGAGAATTTTTATGTATATTTTATAGCCCTAGTTGAGAAAAATGGTAAATAATAAAAATCATTTGTCAAAAACCTGTAGTTTCTGTTGCACAAAAATGGTTTTATGAAAATTAGATTTGTTGTAGAAGCCACTCTTTCAGTATTATTGCATCTAAATAAAGCTCTGAATTTAATTTAGAACGTTTCTCTACTGAAGCTATTGACGTGTCAAGTAATAACTTTAATTGGAAGGTAGTTTCCGCTATTTTAATAATCAGTTTTGAGAACCGATGAAATTATAGTGCCGAGCTAAACCTAAAGGTAGCAAAAAGCAACTTTACCCAGGATGGACACACACAATTACAGATGTTAGCGTTTTTGTCTGTTAGGTTGTAGAAAACTCGTAAAATTGAAAGAAATGTACCAAAATACATGCAGTCTTCTAGAAGGAATCCAGACTAGCTGCGCTTCATTTTTACCTATTAACATTCAAAAACTTCGGAGAAAAGTCTTTTTTGAAAAACATCTAAGAGTAGATACATGGAACATCTTTGTTCTATTTTTTAGAATTGCATCGCTTGAGGCTATATTAGTAAATTTCAATTTTCTGTGATGTATATGAATGTATGTGTGTATAGAAGGGTTATTTTAAGAAAACCCCATGTGTTTCTACATCTTCGAGTTTACTACATATAAACTTTACTCGCATATGCTCCATATCCTCTGCCAGGTTGTCAAAGTATTTTGTTTGAAAACTCCATCTCGCGTAAAAACTTTAATATACTATACAAAATATACTAAAGGTCAAAGTTAACTATATGTTGTGCAGCAAAGATGATTATTAGCACTTCTGTAAATGTGAATAAGTTTTTTGAATTATGCGCGCAAAGCTGTTATTTTTGCTATACTATATCCACCAAATGAAACAAATTGTAGCTCTTCAATTATCTGATCTGCTTTGTTCGTAGGGTTATCTACAGTGGAATCTCAATATAAAATCTAAACATTTTTGAGTGACACTAGAATCAGTTTTAACTTTTTTTTGTAAAGTTGCACCAGAAGAGCTTAGCCAATGATCTGTAGGTTTAGAATGACATCATATTTAAACTATTATATGTTTAATACAATGGCTGTTACCTTATTCAGGATAACAAAGGTTTATTTTAGGTAATAAATAATAAATTAATTGCATCTATTAAATCTTCAATTTTCAACTATATTTCTGATGTAAGTGCTGAATAAAAGAAGCTATGCTAACTGTGTGAATGGTGAACTCAGTCTATCCACAAACCAACAGAAGATTCTCATACTGGGAATAATGTTCATCTTTTAAAGGTTTTTATTCTTATTCAGTTGAATAACATTTTGTCATAATAAAGCTCTGTCAAGGTTTTCTGATTTCATTACTTAAAAAACATTATTAGTTTAAACTTAATTATGTTAGAATTTGGAACATCACAAAAAAGTTTAAAAAACATACCTCAACTCTATGCGAAGATTGTTTCCGACAGAATTTCTTGCACAGAAGTTTTCGACGCCTCTAACAGACGCTTTTTTATTGGCTAAATGGCAAGGGCTCACATCACTTCACAGCACTAGTGCTAATAGTGCATTACACAAGGTTGCTAAAAATATAATAACTTGGCTTGATTTGTATCATACATTTAAATTATAAAACCAGTTTACTGCAACTAGATGAACTATAGAAACTCTGGAAGATTCTAAAATATTTATATCTACTGTAAGCGAGTGGCAGACCTGCTGTGTTTGGTAATGCTAAAACAATTGGCCCTAGAACTCTATGTAAAACTAGAAAACATCAACAAGTAATTAGAAAGTAAAGTAAGGAGAAACAACCTATTCAATTTTGCATTCAGCCAATAACTTCATTAGCAACAAACCAACAAATTCACCCAGTAGTAAATGTAGCAAACTTGATGATGCAAATAAATACATGTAGTTGCAAGCAATTTGAACTTTAGACATAGCCCCAATTTTATTAAGTTGAAGGAAGTAAAAATATAGAGATATAGCCAGAAAGAAAGGAAGATTTTAGAAGTGACTTGTGGTAATTAAACCATTGATTGTTTGATGTGTTCAGAAATTAAAAGTAGTAAAAACTAGCAGATAAACAGACTTGGTTTCTATCTAAAAGTATTTATTGTGATATAAAAGGAATTTTAGGTTTTGCTAATATTATAGACTGCCATAATTAGCAACAAACAACTTTAAATAGTAATGAATTACAAAGCAACGTTACAGTTAGTAAACAAAAGCTGTTAAGCAGAAGTTATGTCCCCACTGAATATTATTTCAAAAGAGGTCAAAGTTAGCAAACAGAATAAAATAAGAAATCAGGTTGATAAATCTTCATAGTATTTGTATATTATAACGCTTAGTTAACCAATATGGCGCAGGATTCAATGCATTCAACAAATCAATAATCCAAGTACATCCCATATTTATGTGTTGCACCAAATCAGTTTTTTTAGATTTGTAAATTGCCTTAGAAAATTTGCACTGATTAGAACACTTCACCAAGTTATTAGTTTCACTTTTAGTCACATTTAGCAATTAACCAAAATGCTGCCTCTAAACTGGCTGTATATTCGCTTGCTTAGAAACATGAAAACAAACTAAAGAAGGCTCTGAAGATGTTGCCAAGCGCTTGATTGTTTCTCAATGCTTCTCAAAACTCATGCTAAACTTTGGGTTGACTTCCTCCTGAACTAAACAACCAAACTTAGTAGTTCGTTGAAAAAACCTGCAAGTTTTAGACTCATCTAGGCTTTATGTACTTTAGAAAACTCTGACTGGCCAATGATTTTGGATCATTAATCTTAAATAAATCATGTCAGTTAATGAATTGTACTTGGCAGTATGATAGACACGTCTGATTGCAGGGGTTGTTGCAGCGCAAGTTGGGTGTATAAAGTACGTACTCCTACATACTAGTTATATATGGTTTCATTTTTGAGCCTGATCTTTCTTACTTTTTGGCATTATCGTGCAAGTAAAACAGGTTTTGTCAGCGTTTGTATGTAATTAACATGCTAATACTTTACTATTTGTTACTTGAGCTAAGCAAATCGTTTAAAGTGTAGCATCAAAGTTGTCAGAAGTTTGGCTACAGTGCTTAACTTTGCTTCAAGTGCAGTTGATAATTAATGATAATTAACTGCTGTCAACATTAAGTATTATGACAGCCTTCAGTGCAGGAAAGTTATTTGTTTGAACTCTTGACAGCCATGAGCTCTCATAGAATAGAAGTTCTGATCTGTAATATACTGAAGTGTTTTTCTTTTTGTGTGAAGGAAATTGATTAAAGCATTAGAGTTGAGCAGATGACAACAGAAAAAAAATTTTTTTTTAATTTGTTCCCATATCAGACTCTAAGCTGAATAAGATAATTGATTATCGAAGGTTGTGTTATGACCGCTCGCGTGAAAAGCCAAAATGGAAGGTACAGCATATCGTTTGTTACATGCTTGCTAGGAAAATGCAAAGAGGACACCATGAAATCAACGTTGTGTGCGGTAAACCAATATCAAACATTTTTCAAGCCGTAGATGCATCAAACTTTAGTGAAGCTACCATTTAGGTAAAGAACTTGTCAATTGACCTTATTATCTTATGTTTTAAACTCCCCTTACAAGCTGTAATCAAACAACATTTTTTTACTGTTAAATGCACTGAAGTTGAGATCTTAGTACATCTAAATGTGAAGCACAGTTTTATATTTTGCGACATATAGTAGTTTACCGGTAGACGTAGTTTTTCATTCCTGCAAGGCAGTAGCGACATTGAAACACGCAATCGTTATTGATGAATATTTTTTAATCAGATTTCGAAGTTTGGGCATATTTTTATTGAATAGCATCATCTCACTTAGAAAAAGGTTTTAAACCAGTGTTGCAGCTATTCGAATACTATTTTCTTGTTTTATATAATCTACAAGAGAAAATGGTTCAAAGCAAGTTTTTGTATCAAATGTAAAAACCAAAAGTCAAATTAAAAATATTAAATTACTCAGAGCATTCTAAACAAATCCTGATGAGATTGTTTTAAGCAAGTTCAACCTCGGCAGCAAAAGATAAAAAGATGAAAAAGAAATTACAAACTTTTTATATCAAACTTTGTTTAAATAGCATTGACATTTTAAAGGCATTTAAAACAAAACTTTTTAAATATTTTTTGCAGTTTTATTTTTTTTAGATAATGTTTAGGTACGTTTTAAAAGCATAATTAAAAGAAATAGTAAATATTGAAAACTGCTTGTCAAACACCTGCAGTTTCTGTTGTACAAAAATGTTTTTTTGAAAATTAGGTTTGTAGTGTGTGCGTATGTGTATGGAGGTGTCATTTTAAGAAAACCCCATGTGTTTCTACATCTTCGAGTTTACTACATATAAACTTTACTCGCATATGCTCCATATTTTCTGCCAGGTTGTCAAAATATGTATTTTGTTTAAAAACTCCATCTCGCGTAAAAACTTTAATATACTATACAAAATATACTAAAGGTCAAAGTTAACCATGTTGTGCAGCAAAGATGATTATTAGCACTTCTGTAAATGTGAATAAATTTTTCGAATTATGCGCCCAAAGCTGTTATTTTTTGCTATACTATATCCACTAAATGAAACAAGTTGTAGCTCTTCAATTATCTGATCAGCTTTGTTCGTAGGGTTATCTACAGTGGAATCTCAATATAAAATCTAAACATTTTTGAGTGACACTAAAATCAGTTTTAACTTTTTTTTGTAAAGCTGCACCAGAAGAGCTTAGCCAACGATCTGTAGGTTTAGAATGACATCATATTTAAACTATTATATGTTTAATACAATGGCTGTTACCTTATTCAGGGTAACAAATTCATGTCATAATAAAGCTCGGTCAAGGTTTTCTGATTTCATTACTTAAAGAACATTATTAGTTTAAACTTAATTATGTTAGAATTTGGAATTTGGAACATCACGCAAAAGTTTAAAAAACATACCTCAACACTATGTGAAGATTGTCTCCGACAGAATTTCTTGCACAGAAGTTTACGACGCCCCTAACAGGCGCTTTTCTATTGACTAAATGACAAGGGCTCACATCACTTCCCAGCACTAGTGCTAATAGTGCGTTACACAAGGTTGCTAAAAATATAATAACTTGGCTTGATTTGTATCATACATTTAAATTATAAAACCAGTTTACTGCAACTAGATGAACTATAGAAACTCTGGAAGATTCTAAAATATTTACATCTACTGTAAGCGAGTGGCAGACCTGCTGTGGTTGGTAATGCTAAAACAATTGGCCCTAGAACTCTATGTAAAACTAGAAAACATCAACAAGTAATTAGAAAGTAAAGTAAGGAGAAACAACCTATTCAATTTTGCATTCAGCCAATAACTTCATTAGCAACAAACCAACAAATTCACCCAGTAGTAAATGTAGCAAACTTGATGATGCAAATAAATAGTTGCAAGCAATTTGAATTTCAGACATATCCCCAGTTTTATTAGGTTAAAGGAAGCAAGCATATAAATGTATAACAAAAAGTAAAAAAAAATTTTCAGAAGCAAATTTTGATAATTAAACTATTGATTTTGTTGATGTGTTCAGAAATTTAAAGTAGCTAAAACTAGCAGATAAACAGACTTGGTTTCTATCTAAAAGTATTTATTGTGATATAAAAGGAATTTTAGGTTTTGTTAAAATAATAGACTGCCATGATTAGCAAAAACAACTTTAAATAGTAATGGATTAAAAGTCAGCGTATCTCAACAGTTAGTAAACAAAAACTGTTATTCTGAAATTATTGTTTACACTTAGTGAATTTTTAATCATAAAATTAACTTCAATAAAATACAGTTTTGCATGCGATTTTATTGAATAAAATATATTAACATAAGCAAGCAAACAATTATAAAAGTTACTTTATGCTGCAAGAGAGCATGATTTTGGGTAAATAAGATTAGCATTATTTTAGAATTATTTTAGATTTTAAAGTTGATTTACTAACACCAAAATATCTGCTAAAAATCAAAACAACATTTTTTGTGGCCACATCAAACTGCAGTTGACATAACTGATATTTTTAGTTGATTGAATAGTTGATTATTATTAAGAAGCTTTACACAGCTGTCGACAGCTGTAACCGAAATACTTATAGTCACATTAGTGCCTAACTGTGAATCCTGAATCATAAATTTAAGTTTAACACCATATTTTAAATGACAAGCATAAGAAACATTTGTTTGATGATTTGACTTAAGGTGTAGGTGTAAGGTTATTCACCTGCTCTTTTTTAAACTTCAAAAACTTTACTTTTCACACAAAGAATACAACTAAACATAATGTAGCTATTAGTCACTAGATAGAAGATTAGGTCAGAAACTGCCAGAAAAAGTAAATGAATGGTTCAGGTCAGGGAGGTTAAATTCACTCAATATCTTATTACATCCATCTATTGTTGCACAGTTTTTTAACCAGCTTGTTCTGTCTACAAAGGTCCTACTATCTCTTGACATGCTAGCAAACGTTACTCCATCTTGACTATCAACAGTTAAAGCCTCACAAGCTACATCAACCATATCTAATGAAATATTTAAAAAGTCAAACACCGCTGCCACTGTTTCACGAGTGTCTTCTAAAAGATTTTTATACTTGACTGGCTGAATCTGGGCTCCATTCTGAATTGCCATTTGAATAGTTTTTAACTGCGATGCCCACAAAAAACAGCTCCACTCAGCGAGAGTCTTTGGTTGAACCATTGACAGAACCTTTCTGCAGAAATGGTGGTCAAAGCCACCAGTAAATGAGCAAGTGTTTGAGATTTTAAACCACCAGTTATCATCTAATGGATCATGCTGTAACAAATGGTCAACGACGTAACCAATCATAGCATTAGTAGAAAATGCTTGATTAAATGAGGAAATAGTGGGCAAGGAGTCTCGATACGCAGCCATCATTCGATGTTGAGGAAAATTCTCTTTTATCGTGTCAATCATATGCACGTCATACACCGTCCCTTTCCACAGCACAGATTCATCAGTTGAAATGTGTAATAGATGCATCTTAATGTTAGCAACAACCATTTTCTTATAGTAGGATGATTTACTAAAACTGTCAACACTGTGGTAGCCGTGATCACCATGTGTAATGCTGTAATACATTGATTGCGATTCTGAAAATGTCTTCCAGTTAGGTAAAGAATTGAAAGCTTGTACCCAAGCAGTAGAACCACATCTCGATGTATGAAACATCCAAACAACTCTTCTGTCTTTTACATCAATTTCTTCAGCTAGTTCGTAAAAGGCTTTTACTGGCATCACAATGAGTTTAATAGCATGTTTGTTTTGACTTGGCCACATGAAAGGGTGTTTTCTTGAATTAAGGATATCACAGTCTACTTCTGTAAAAGTTGCTGCCTTAGAAGTGATAGACAATAAATGCATGCGGTTACTCAGAATGATACTCGCTGAAGCAAACCTTTCATGGGTGGTGAAAAAAGTACAAGGGCTAGCCATACTTTCAGCTTCTAATGGATTAACCCAAACTATGTGCAGAATTTGCACGCACTCTGTTTTCCCTTTGAACATAGCATCTACTTCTTTAGCTGTTCCTAAAAATATTATAAGAAGTTGTGTATTACTGTTTTGATTTCCCATTTCATAAAGATGACATGAGGTAAATATGCTATAATTACTGCAGTATTTGCAACAGAAATCTCAGTGATCACAACTCAAAGGAAATTGAATATAATTTATCATACTTTAGTTGAAGGGTTAAATGCACCAAATAATTAAGTACTGAAGATAGTTTGTTAGCTTTAATAAAAGCTGGAATAAACTAAACTTTGAGAAGTTTCAACAAGTTGTTTCTGTTGTACCTCATCCACACTGTTTCCTTGCTCAAAATATATTTATAATAGGGTAAACCATACTTTAGTCATGATAAAAACTTCATAAATTTTTCTTAAAATTAGAAAACTGTGAGCTCAGCAAGTTTTTGTCTAAACACTTAGAAAGAATGATTTTAAAAATTAAAATTAACTCAAAGGCATCTTTGCATCCAATTAACACAGATTACTAAAATTAATTCGGTTTTAGCATGGTAAGGCTTTCTTATTTCAAACCATTTGCTTGAAATCGCATGAGTTGACGCTTTGTTGTTTTACTATTTTTAAATAATTGGGTAGACGTGTCATTGGCACACCCTAGAAAGCTTATACAAGTACCATTTGGGATGGTGGTGTTTCATTGGCTAAGTGTCAATCGTTTGAATCAGTTGTTTTGCAAAAAATGTTCATGATCGATGCTTTAAGGGCTGAAGCTGTGCCAAAAATAACTATTGCAAAATATTCACATAGTTAGACACACCATAGATTAAAAACTGTAAGGCTTATTGCTAAAGTGTTTGAATGAACGAAACTGGGCATTGTGACCTCGCCCAAGGCTCACTGTGTTGCGCGGTTGTCATTTTGAACTCCACATTCATCACGCTTAGCTCGTTTATTTAACTATGCTAATACTTCCAAAGCTAAGAAGATATTAGTACTGCACTGAGAGCAAAATAACACCTGAGCCGGAGACATTATGTTATTTATGAACACCTGTCACTTGTAGGAAAAGCATTATGGGAATAAGTTGAATATACGCGAAGACCAATTTGTCTATATAACATTTAAGGATTTATTTGACAACTACTCTCTACCTACATCTTTACCAGACTGTTAAAAATATCAGTTTTACTAGTCAACACATTAGTAGCTCATCGTGTATGTCACATAAAATAATTTTATGGATTGTAGCAGCGATCGGGTTTGACCAAAGTTATGATTGATTTTAGCAGAGCTACCCTCATCTTCATGCAACTGGCAGTAAGTTTAAAGTGAAGTTATTAAGGACTATCAGTATGCCAGATGCTACCCAATATTCTGTTCATTTTCACTCAGATAGCCAACAAGTGGATGTTTAGAAATGCACACATGCACGCTCATGCACATTCGCACACCATACACACACACACATGCACACAGTCACGCATACACACACTCGCATGCACACACGCACACACACACGCACACACACACATACACACATGCACGCACACACGCAGTTGCGCTAATGCACACATGTGCAGACACACATACGCTAACAACAGCACACACACATGCACACACACGCAACCACACAAAAACAAAATGGGATTAGTCAATATAAATATATTGTCTTTTTGGAGGTTTTCGCACAACTTTTTGCTTGCCAAAAGCTACATTTTGAAAATTTTCATACAGCTTGGCCAAAAGTTTAATAGCCATTCATGTGTTTTGACATTTGCTACAGTAAAGCTAATTTAAACTCAGCAACCTAAATTTAAATACCTCTTTTTACAATCTATAGTTTGTAGGTTCTTCTATTTATTTATTTGTAATAATTCATAACTAGGAAGCTCCATAGATTTATGAGTATCTGAAGGAATCATTTAGAGCTATATTACAAAGGCGTATCACTAGGCTTGTACTTCGTGAGCAATCAGCTAACAAAATACAAAGTTACGTCTGGTCTTGTAAAATTCATATGCATACTATAGTTATTAACAAAGTAGTCCAAAACTACTAACAAAAACAACTAACAATAACTTGGAAACCATTGTAAGCCTAAACGTTTTTCAGCCTTGCTCTGAGACAGCCATTGGAAAAAGGTTACTGAAGTGTGACCTTGGAATAAACTCTTGGATTTTATTCTCTTTAAAATGTCTGCGTAAGCTCATTTGGCAGGGCAAGAGAATAACAAAGCCTTAGCAATTTCATTATCACGTGATAGAGCGCGTGTCACAGCTAATCAGACTGCAACTACGTAGCTATCGTGTCATATAGCAAACGCCAAATGCTATGAAGTTTGATAATTTATAAGCAAAAATACAAACAAAAAAAATTTAGATTTTAGTGATACTTATTATCTGTAATGTATGTAGTTATAAACTTATATTCAAAAAACATTAGAGAAAAACTTTTATTTTATGTTTTACATACATGTAAGAAAGTACTTGCAGCCTTTTGAAAGTGAGAGAGAACTAAATGTGAATAAAAAAGTGGACTATTTAGAGTTGTTCAAAAATGCTTCTATTTTGTTTTGCTGCTTTAAAATCTCATTTATTCTAATTACATAATATTCACTTTTTAGATTAAAAACAAAACAGTAAGTTTATTTGAACACAATGAAAAAACCTGCAATTATAATGTCCAGGGGGATACCTAAAACTTAACTTGAACAATTTTAGCTAAATACATATTTTTAGAATATATGAAAGAAAAAACACAAAGACCTATGTTTTTTCTAGTTTTATAAATAAGTTCTAAGATTATTATTTTTAATGATAAAACTCACCATTGATCCTCCAAACCAAACTCACTATAAACACCCAGCTGCGGTGAAACATGTGTAGGAGTATGTGCAGAAAGAGAGCTCGAGCTTGACTAGCCATTGGTGAAACAAAAAAGACCAGATTTGTCCGTTTATGTTCAAGGACGAATGGGCAGACTAACTAGTAGTTTTGTGTTAAATAGTGTATTCTTGGAAACAAAACTGGGTCAACAGGATACACGCATGTGCAGTATACATATCCGGAGATGCGCACTGCTGATTTATTAATCTTTCAGTGTTGCGATGCAATACTAAATAAGTGGCAGAATTTTAGAGATGCTCGTTGCAACTCACATTAACAAAGCTGAAAATTTTTTATATTTTTAAGTCTCACACCTTAGTTGCAAAGAATGTAAAATAAAGTAAAAGTCAGTAAATGGCCTAGAAAAAGTATTATTAACAAGAATGATTAATTTTAAACCCTTTAGTCATTTACAAGTATTTCATCAGTGCATATGCAAGAAAGGCATTCATCTAGAAAGGTTGAAACAGGCTTCTTTTAACTTTTGCATTACATATTTTAATTAGCTACTAGGATGGCCTGTTAAAGTTAGGATAAATCTTTTATCTTGCCAATGAAGTGCGATTTCTCAATTCTTCAACTCAACCACCCTTTTGAAAGCCAGCAACATCTGTACAAAGAGTTTTGGTTCACAGTTCTTCTTATATAAGCAAAAACCAACGCTCCACCAGCCTTAAAACTTGTTTTATATTTATACTGTGTTCACAAACTATAGACATGTGTCAGATTTTTTAGATGAAAACAATGGAGTTTAAATATATGAATATTTAATTGCATAATTGAACTGTTCACACATATAGGATAAAACAGGATTTATGAAGTTGCTTAGTTTTGTCGATTTTCAGCTCAGCAACCTTAAAAGAAACATATCATATGTTGATTTGCTCAGGAAGTTGCCATGATTTTGTACATCACTGTAGTTTCATAGATTCGATTTTTAATAGTTTCTAATACAATTCCTTAAAAACTATCAGAGCTACTACAAAATTTTAGTAGTGATAATCTCGCCTTACTATAACAAGTTATTTCTGTAGTATTTTTAATTAAAACTCTACATTTTTGACAATTTAGTGACATTGAAAACCGTAAGTCATGAATACAAAAATCAAAGGCTAGAAAATTATCACAAAAAGTTCTTGAAGACTCTTTTAATTAGGTCAATAGATTTGGCACTCAAATCCAGCCATGTAAGTTGCAATTTGTTGTTAGAGAACTGAATGATTGTTTGTAGATTTTGGTATGAGTCCTAAAGTTTGTAAACAGTTTTTAGTCAATTATCAGATAAATTTCACGTGTCACACATCAATTATTTCATAATATAATTCTCTTGCAGCAAGCCAATTAATGAAAGTTCTTACGATATTGCATTCTAATCACAAAACTGATTATTTAAGAGTAATAACAGCTGATTTTACAATTTGCAAGTCAATTGTATTCCACCAAAACACCAAGTGTTTTGTTAGAAATAGAGAAAAACTATTTAGGCAAAATTGATTGATATTTGTTGCTGAGCACTTTACTCACCTACGGCCTTAACTTAATCATGCAGTTTAAAAGGTTTTCCTTGTTAAGAATTCAAGTACCTGAGGGTAGACGATAACTCCAGTCATCCAGCATACGAAGTTTGTGATGCAAAGTTGAACAGTTGGCTGTTTTCTATGTAAAGTTCCTCTTTTGAGAGCGTGCAAATGTGCTTGTGAGCAATCACTGTGTCAAATAAAGTGTAGCGTTATGATTCCAATTTTTAATTTGTCAATTCAGAAAAATTTTTATAGGTTAGCAGCAAGTGTATTAACGAGTATCATGTCTTTGCCCTAAGTAAATTCTTTAATGCATGCATATGCAAAGTATGTAAAATATATCTCTCTTAAACCATCATGGTAATTTGAAGTGCCAAGTCATTCCTATCATATGCCACATAGTATGAATTAATTAAATTTGGTAATCAAATTGTCAGACAAGCTAATACCGGCCTAAAGCCAAAAAGGCATAACCGCTATCCGCTACTCGATCCCCTCCCAAAAATGAAAAAACACTTTTCAGATCCAAAACTTCTGTTTGGTTTGAGCTATTCAAGTACTTGCCAACTTTGCTCACAACTCGCTATTTAAGATGCTAAGCACAATTTGAATCAAGCATGCTTCTGTGCTTGTGTGCTGGTGTGAGTTGTACTCATAACAGTTGGTGATGAATTATGGTGGCTTTGTAGTTATATTTGAAGGTGCACCATAAAAAAAACAGAAAAGCTTGATCTATCGTAGAATATTTTAGGCCATTAAAAACCATGGTAAAAGTTCCTAAACATACTTAGTCTTGGAAGCTACAAAAAACCAATTACTTGATGCATGGTAAATTCATTAAACAGTTCTATTTTGGGTCTTCAAATTACCTGATAAAATAATTATTGTGCTAGCCATGAAAGTGGAGGCTAACTCCAAGTTTATAGACATGCGAAATCCTAACTAAGTGATTACTTATTAAACACCAAAATTCAATGATATAAACACATTAGACAGTGTGTCCTGTTTACCTACTTTGGATACGCTTAAAAACTCTGAGAGCATGTTATATGTGTATATAATATAAATGTATACATATATATTGTATAATACATAGGTATATATACATGTATATTATATGCATATACATAATATATAATATATATGTATACATACATATACACACAAGAATACTATTTCGTAGTGATATATAGACGGTAGCTTGTATTTAGGACAATTTATTTTTAACTCACAAACAATATAACAAAATCACAGGAAAGAATCAGTTTTAAAATTAAAATGATATATAACTTTGAGTCAATATGTTTGAGTGTACGAAAATTGTGAAATTATAGTGTGGCTCAATAATTTTGCATGGTAACGTCTTCCAGTTGAAAATTAAACTAGGCTTTACTTCAAAAAAAATTAATATTTCTCTCTAACTCTATAACATTCCTATTATATATTTCTAGTTCATTCCTATTTGAATATACAATTTAATTCTAGAAAATTTCTTGCACTCTCAGCATCAACTTAATGCAAAGCAACTAATTTGATTCATAGCTTTCCACATACTGATTTAGACTGCTTAGGCAATTCAATTAACAAAAATTTGGAGTGTATTGGAGTGTGATGAGTCAAAGATCGAATACGACACCTCATTTGCTTACTGCAAGTAAAATCTGCAAATTGTGTTAAAAGCATCATTGCGCAAACATTAGTATGTGATCTTTGCTAGACATGTCCAAGTAGCAAAAAATCTCAACAACTAGGGTCACGCCCAGTTTTGGAAAGCAATTTATGGTTTAGTGTCATTCCTCTCACCACCGGTAGCCATTTTAAAAATTGAACTCCAGCCTACTGTGTACAAGTCACATGATTTAGAGCACTAGGCAACCACTTTTCCCTTAGTTGGTAAACTTGATAACTAAGCTGCTTTTAAATATTAGATACATGCATATGACATCCAATAAGCAAATAAAAAGTACATGGTGCGATCAGATCTGTACAGATTGTTACCTTCAACTATTCAAAAAATTGTTCAGAACTTAGCCTACATAATCATTAGAAAACATAGTTTTACAGCTGTTTGGTTTACATGTTTAAACTTGGTGCAAAGTGAGGATTATTTTAAAATAAATGATTTATGGCCGTTGATTAAATTCAAAATGAGAACAATGCTGTTAATAAAAATTTTAGCTTCCCAACAAAAAAGAGTCCAGTTTATTTCACATGCCACTGTACTATTGCACTGTACTATTGCACTGTACTATTGCACTGTACTATTGCACTGTACTATTGCACTGTACTATTGCACTGTACTATTGCACTGTACTATTGCACTGTACTATTGCACTGTACTATTGCACTGTACTATTGCAAGTATATATTTAAAAAGATAACAGTTCAAAACCATATTAACTACCTCCATCTGACTAAGGTTTGGGTTTTACAAAAGGCAAAGTTAGTGTCAGGCAGAACGATTAAATTTAAATATTCCAGCATTATGTGGCATCTTACTATATTTGCTCACAAGTACAGTCGTACCTACACATATAAGCTTGATGTATTTTGGGACTGAGCTAGTGTGTCTTACTTGTGTTCCATCGTGCTTTTTACAAAATTAAAGTGCTTTATACAAATTAATCTGTTACCGTACTATAAAAGACACACAGAAAACATGATATCACAATGAGAAAATGTATTAAAACTGTTGTATATTAGTACCTACGCCAAGAAAGTAATAAATCCATATTTGCCTGGTAGAGTCTGCCATAAAGTGGAACATTACTATGTGCAATACTGTATGTTTTTACGCTCGATACAAATATAAGGGCTAACGTCGGTCTAAGAGACTTGATAGCAAAGCGTTTGTTACACTACACTTTTGTGATGTTGCATAACATTAACTTAGAATTTAATTGAGATGAATTTAATTCAGTAGACACACACTTAAAGCTAAGTTTTAATTTTTTACAAAACTATCATAAATTTTATTATTTTAATTTTTTATTATCTGTTTCCGGTTTTGTGCTTTTTGCCTCGCAATTGCTATAACTTTTAGCAAACCTTCTAAAGACTTTTTTTAACTGATAAGAAAAAAAAGACTAAAGAATGCTGTTCTCAAAAGTGGTCCTTTGCATATTTTTTTCATACAGTGACCATCAAAAACCAGCTCAGATGCTCATTTCTCAAAGATTTCTCGCATCTCAAGAAAGAAACTTGCTCAAAATGCTGCTAGTATTTGACTTTCTTGTGTGTTTGGGCAGTCGCATGTAGAGGTATGACACTACATATTTTTTCTGTAAAATGAAAAAATAGATGCAACCGTGTACAAAAGTAACGGTAGTTTTGAAACAAGAAAGGTATTTGATTTGCTTTGCATAAAATTGTTTTGCTTCTCTGAGATAGCAGCTCTCTGGTTTCTTTCAATAACGTTTAGTGATAGAAACAGTCTATTGGCATAAAATTTTAGTCCTTTGATAGTTCTGTCAGGTTCTTTGTTTAAAACTGTGTGTCTTCTGATTACTCCTGTATCTAAAGAAGTTATCACAAAAAATCATGAGCAAGCCGATATACTTTAATAAAATTGTTAATTTAAAAAAAAGTTATTTCTGTCCTGATGTGCATAATTGGATAGGGAATGGCATGTAACATTTAAGTCCAGATCTTAACCGTTTCTACACAAATTGGTAAATAAGTATACTTTATTAAAAGCATAGCTCTCTATCTTCCTACGCTTTTAATGTTTATGAAATACTGTAATAGGTAGCAGGAAAACAAATAAAGGCGGTTTAACATGGAAAATATAATTATCTGATTTCAGGCGTGAGTTGGATCACCAAGCTGGCTACATTGTACATTCAACTATGAGTCAACTATTTACTTGTGATACATGCTACACATTTTTGAGCTTCAAACTAGTGGTTTTGATCGTAGGAATGAGGAGGCCGTAATTACAAGATATGCAAGAGTGGTCACACAACTTCCAATTGTTCGAAGCTAAAGAGTTTACATAGTACAAAGAAATTGTCATACAACTCAGCAATTTTAAATTATCCAGTTGCGCTTTTAGCTAAAGCGGCGCATATTGTATATTGCGATTGACTCTATTAAAGTGTGTCTAACGTCAAATGTCAAAACGTGTGAGAAATTTCTCTTTCAAACTTGGAGTAAATATTTTTTATTTCGGAAATAATATTTATAAAACGCGTGCGTTGAAAACAGAGCTGTGTAGAGATGGTGTAAAAACATCTCCGATGAAGACAATGGAAATCTGACCTATGATCGCAAAGATTTATGCAATAATATAAATATTGATGTTTACATCATATGCAGTACTTTGTTGTTGATACGATGTTTTCAAAAACGCCTTTCTTGAATTGGAAGTTTGAGTTGCTTTGAAGAATTACCTGTGCAACGTTTGAAACCATTCACAAGCTATGAAGATAAAAAATACGACAAAAATTCATAGCATGTAAAACTAATGAATGAATCACTAAGATATGAATATATTTAAAAAAACAACAATTTATTCCCAATGACTCATCTGTGTTGACCTGAATATGTCAGTCTTAGTGATTTTGGCGCTACACACTTAATTGACAGCCATTACCTTGTTATAACAACATTGCGATAACATTTCTAGAAAAGCAACTCATTTACCCAAGCTATGCCATATTCATGGATTTATTTATATTGACAGTCATTGCTGACATGCATTGCTATGAACTCTGTCTAAAATGAACAATCTAATTCTGCGCCTGCCTTCAAGGTTTATTTTTGAAACCAATGTTATGATACATCTATTTGTGAACTGCAGTCGTGTCATTTGTGTCTAAAAAGTAGAATGTATATTTTGGTTAGCGTTGTGTGACTCATATAACGAGTTGTGTTTGGCAATGTCTGTTTTGACATCAACCATGCCATCATAGTTTTTTTTAAATATAAAATAAGCATGTTTAGCTATAGCGAGTCAGTCTTTTACACGTGTTTGCTATATGCACAGTGTACATTACTCAAACATATTATCTTGCTTAAAGTTTAAAATGAAAGTCCTATTTGCACAAGATTTTACACTGAACCCACAAGTGTGAAGAAAGCGCACCCTAACTTTCTATTGTGTGAAACTGCGCCAAAAGAATTGGCAAGAAGAGTGTTAGTCATCGAGGAAGACGAAATCCAAAGTAGTGGTAGTCCATGATCAACTAAGAGCTCTGAAAAGATGCAAGCATGACACAGAAACCATAATCATACTGAGTGAAGTGGAACATGAAGAGCTAGAGGCCATCAAGGGATCAGAGAGAAAAATAGAAGAGAGTTACAATGATGCACATAACTGTGCTACAAAAAAAACATACAGGTGGGTCTTTAAAGGGATGGAGCGCCAAACAGATGAAAAGACTCACAGATTAGAAGATTTGATGGAAAAACTTGCGGTAAAAATGGATGATGTTGACAAAGGAAAACCGGTGATGAAAAATTCACACTAGAAGAGGTGCAAAGGATGATTGGGTAAGCCAACTAACCTTACTAATGTAGCAAATAAAAAATATTGGGTAAACTTTGGGCTTTCATTCACGGAAAACCTGTTGATGGGGATTTTGAGACATTTATTCAAAAGTTTGAAACCTGCTGCATTCTTAACAAGATTCCAAAGTTTTTTTTACTGGTGTACTTAAAGACTTAGCAGCAAAATATTACCACAAAATTACGCGAGAAAACCGAGACTACACTTGGTATGAGACATTGCAAATTTACTCAAAAATAGGCCTAGTTCTTTTTAAGGAGCAGAGTAAATTGCGATGGAGATTTTATCTATTAAGCAAGGCAAGGGTGAAACGGTGAAAAACTGCTACAAAGGGTTTTATAAGATTCTACGTAAGCCAAAGCAATGCCTCCGAAAGTAGCCCTTTCAAGCTACTCCATTTTCAACAAAACTTGAAACCAAAAAATCAGAAAAAGTGTCTTTGCATTGGCAAGTAAATTTTTACCCATGTTACTGAAAGCTGTAACAAGCGTAGAAACAAGGAGATATTTTAATGAAACAGTAAAATATGATGTGACCACTATATCTCAGTCAAACGTGAGCATTCACCAAAATCAGAAGCAATTTCTGCCTCAAAACAATAGGTTTGACAGGGGAAAATGAACAAAACGTCAGTGCTTTCGGTGCGGGAGTGAAAATCACCTCTCTTTCTAGTGGCATGTTTGAGGACCAAGACACAATGCGAGGTGGAGAGGTTTTCACGATAACCGTAACATTAGATCAGAAAGGAAAGATGATCAAAAAAACCAGGCAGCCACTAGTTCGCTACAACACAGTAGCAAATTACCGACATATTCAAATTCAGTTCAAGGACCGTCATTTTCCGGTTAACTATAGATGCCATCGCCATAGTAGGTTAGTCGAATGCCCTCATATATCCAACAAAACCAGCCAATACTTTCTGTTGCTGCCAGCGAGCAGAAAGCTTTTGTTGAATACAAAACAGCCAGTTAATAATTTTTTTATTTTTGCATCTTCTGCAAGTATTGTGATTCAGAACAGCAAAAGTTAAATAGAACCTCAGTACAAAATTAAATGTTTTGTTGATGCAAAAGAAAAAGCCATGCTTGAGTTGCCAAAGTTTGATGACTTTTGTAAAACTTCTGAGAAGGCTAATACTGCTAATACAGGCATGGTTGAACTAGCTCAAAGGAAAGTGCTTAGTGTTGAGATTGTTGTTGAAAAGCTGCTAATGCTAAAGCCCTCTAAGCAACTCGCTTGAGGCAGCTGAGCCACTTCTTGTAGTTTCAATTTTGGAGAGCAATGTAGAGTTTGGGGAGACGGTAGCATTTAATGCTTTTCTTAGTGAAAACGCTGACAACTGTATGCATATGGTACATGTATATGTATGTCAGCAGATGTACTGCATCTGTAATGATATACCATAACAGATGAGTATATCATTATGCCAATGTGCAAAGTGGTACCCTTTGTGGAAAAAGAAAAGGAAAGTGGAAAAATCCTCAATTAAACAGTCTTCAGAAACCATTAGTGTATACCAAGCTTATAAAAAATTCCTTAGTTAAAAGCTCTCACTAGTTCATTTAATTGGCATTTCGTGTGTTATAGTATTCGTGGTGCACAAGCACCAATGGTCTGCAAAACAGGCCATACAATTACCAGGTTTCTGTTGCCATCATTGCCACTATGCATACTATTTGACACAACTGTTCCAGAACTGACAATTGATAAATTTTAGTCCAGTCACTGTAGCTGAGACAATGTAGACAGACACCAAAATGACAAGCAACATGCCATGCAGACCCAGCATACATGTATCTAAGTAAAGCCAACAGGGAACCAGGCTCACTTATAAGTAGTGTTGCAAGAAGTTGCTGCCTGAGTCGCCTGACATGAGCTTCGTTCCCATATCGATTTCGAAACTCCGGCGGTAATCTTGCGCGGCAAAACGCTTGCGACGCTAGGCTTAACAGCTTTTGTTCACATAAGCTGCATTGCTAATAGTCGCATACAAATGTTCGCTCACTATGTTATTTTAATAATGGTGACCGTCACTTGTACAGTGCATTCCGAGAAGGTTTTGCCGACGGCTCTTCGCGAAATTTGAACAGCGCTAAACTCTTGCATTGATCGCCGGCAACTAACGGTGATACTCGGCAGTACCCGGCGGTACCTGGTGTGTAGGCTCCCATTTTACTGCTGATAGCCTGTGGCACTGTCACAGGTGCTTTGTGGTGTATATGGGAACCAGGCTTTACCCCTTTCAATTGAAACAAACGGCATTGCGCGATGTCTTGTGTCTCATAATTTTTTACGTACTTGAATCAATGGTGAGTGCTATGGCAGCTGGTGTAAAACAATCAAGCCATATTAATAGTGGAGGTAAGACTTTTACCATTCCAAAATCCCTTTATGATTCTTCTGGGTTAGCATCTAAGATATAAGAAACAGTTTGAGTTATGATGTCAGCAAGTGGTGATGTGGTCAATGAGAGAGTTCTGGCATATGAGAAGTTCACATACTAGTGCAATGCAATCAAAACAAGCTAATAAGAGTTAGGCTGTTGATTGTACCAGACACTCACAACTCTTTGCTACTAGGAATGGATAATTTGAGACGCATGGACACAGTTAGTTCGCTTAGGCTACTCAACTGGTAAATTAAATTTATTACCATAGTCAAAAATGAATGCAATCGCACCTACAATAGCTCAAGAAGAACCGACTTCCTACTGTCTTACTTTTTCTGACTAACATACTTGTTTGCGACACTCTTGCAGCAGCTTATGAAAAGCAAACTTCTACTGACTGAAGACTTTCAACTACCGACTTACAACTCAGTTAAGCATGGCGATGGTGATACCAAACCTCCATCTGCCTCTGACCCTGACAAATGTACTTTTGGATACAACATTCAAGCCAGACAATAGTTGCACCCCTGTATAACTATTTTTTAACTGCCTTTTAGAACATAGATAATAGTAATGTGAGCCTATTTTCCTTTGTTTTAAATTTTGACAGCATATTTTTTCTTGCCTTTTGAAAAAAAAATTAATAATTGAAAATAACAAAAAAATTAAAAAATTTCGTTTGTTTAGTCAATATTCAAAATTGGCCTTCTAAAACAGCAGCCTGTAAATTACAGATGTCAAGTTTACTGGAGTTTAGCGGCCAGATTTGGTTTCTCCCCTTCCCACTTTTATTGTAGTCTTCTTAACAAGCTTGGTGTTGTCTGTTAATGGAATAGTAATCACTTCTCCACGGTAGTTTGCTGACAGTGCCAAATGTTAACAGTGGACGCTGATGCACATGCCCCTCTTCTAGAGAGTGCCACTTATCTTGCTGCAGATCATCACTACTGTACAGCAATACAGTTAAGTTGCCAATGTTTATTTTTTCTACATTTTTACATTTTTACTTGGGCATGCAACAGCCTTATTTTAAGCGACAGATGCATGCTGCCAGTTTGTTTAACATTGGTTTAGCCTGAGCCTCTTCAAGTCTGGCATAGTAATATTAATTGATATGCTATTGGTTCTCCATTTGCAAAATAATATATGGAGGAGGCTGTTATATCTACGATAAACAGAAATACTTTGTATTGTCAAATTTTTTATATTGTAGTAGCAATGCTTGGAAACCTGAACAGTAGAGTAAGGTTTCATCTAGTTAGGAGCAACTCATTTGTATGTTTATTTATATAATTATCTACTAAGAGTACTGCACATTATGTTATATTTTTTTCCAGAGCTCAAGGAAATCACAAAAGAGCACCGCAAGTGACATGTCATCGACAACATGGTATATGAACGCACCAAAATTTTGTGATTTTCATTAGACACATAGACACCAAAGCAGATGTTGATACATAAAATGCATCAAACATCGCATGAACTAGAAAGACAATATAGAAGAGGGTCTCTAAACTTCTACATTTTATCACTCCTCTTTGCACATTGACTCAGTGTTCCTGACATTCAACCATCGTCCAGTGAGTTAAACGTTCCAACATTTTCAAAGAAAGAAGGTCTAAGATATAAAGATATTGTACTAAAGAGGGAGAAGAACGAGTTATTTCCAATGACTCATCTGTGTTGACCGGAATATGTTATTCCTAGTGATTGCGTGCTAGACACTAAATAGACGACTCTTTTCTTGTTATAGCAACATTGCGATAACATTTCCAGCAAAGCCACTCTTTACACAAGCAATACAATATTTACGGATTTATTTATATTGGCAGTCATTACTAACATGCATTGCTATGACCTCCGTCTAAAATGAACAATCTCATTCTGTGTCTGCCTTCAAGCTTTATTTTTGGAACCAATGTTATGGTATATCTGTCTGTGAACTGCAGACGCGTCATTTGTGTCTAAAATATGAAATTTATTTTTTGGGTAATGTTGTGAGTCACATATACCAAGTTGTGTTTGGCAATGTTTATGTTTTGACATCAAACCATGTCATCATAGTTTTTTTGTATAAAAGATGCATTTGTAGCTATAAAGAATCAGTCTTTTACACATGTTCGTTATACGCACAGTGTATATTACTCAAATATGTTATCTTGGTTAAAGTTTAAACTGAAAGTTTTATTTGCACTAGGCTTTACACCGAACCCATAAGTGTAAGGACAGTACACCCTCAAAGCTCTGAAACAAATAAGATTGATACCTCAGAAACTATTTATACTAGTAACTTGGCAATTTAGTGCGGCATAGAAGATTCTCAGTTGTAATAGCTATATTTTTAGACAAACACATAGGCTGGTGATTGGGGCAGTAGTTAAAATAGTGGTCTATCAAGCCGTGAGTCCTGATTTCAAATCCCATATGGTGCAATTATTTCCAATCTTTAACCGAAGCTTAGAACAGCCTGTTAGATGGAGAGGGCTTCTAATATAGTAAACATTTTTGATTATGTTGTAATTACATATGTCATAAACTAATAAGCTCAGCTTTTGCAAAAAAGAAAAATTACAAATCAGTTTTACTGTTACTATCAGTTTTTTTTCTAACAGCTAACGTGATTTGGTGTTTTTCTTAACCAAAATTTACTGGCATGAACCATTTTAGCTTGTCATTTGCTATTTAACCATAAAAACAGAGCTACACCAGAGATAGCATAAGCTAGAGTTAAGTTTATATAAAATTATGAGAAGGAAATAAGATTTGCAAAAATTACCAGCCTTAGAAAAAATTACCAGCCTTTGCCAAAATTACCAGCCTTTGCTAAGACAAACAACAATTCTAACAGAAATTGAAGCTTTTTGAGTTGTTATCACAATCATCTAAATATTCTAAATTAATTTTAATTCGTTCAACTATTGACTAGACCAGCCTCTCAATAAGCAAAACTATCTTTTGAAACAAACTTGGCTAACCTTGTCATGTTACAGGACCTAGAAAATGTTTAAAATTATTTTGCTGCAGTGTTTCATTAAAACCACCTTCAGGCTTTAAAGTTGCTGAAAAGCGGTAATTTTTATTGAGATGCAAAAAGCTTTAGGCATTTAAGATTGTTGCATTGGATAAAAATGAAATGCTTTGAATTAGTGTAGTTCAAAATGGCACAAATGAGAAACCGTTGAAACGTGGTGTTATGCTTGTTTTCAATCCTTTCTATTACTGTTGTTTGCCAAACAAAGAAAAACATTTGGAAAAGTTATCTTACTAGTCAGGTGGTGTGAAGGACTGGATATTACTTAAACTAAGTGGGTACACTTAGTTTAAGTCATATCCCTTAGTTTAGGTGATGACGCCAAGGATTTTCTCGGGCTCTAGCGCTCTAGGGCTCTAAAGCTTCAGCAATCTGGCCCTCTAGGGCTCTGACGTTAAGGGGCTCTCGTGGTATGGGATCTGAAGCATTGGAACTGTGATGCTCTGGCGTGCTCGCACTCTGCTGTTCTCAACCTCTCACGCTTTGGCGCTTTGATGCTTTGGCGTTCTTGCGCTCTCACGCTTTGGAGGTTTAGAACTCTGATGCTCTGGCGCTATGGCGCTCTGGCGATCTGGCGATCTAGCGCTCTGGTGGTCTGGAACTCTGATGCTCTGACGCTCTAGTCCTCTGGCCTTCTTGCGCTCTGTCATTATGGGGCTCTGGCGCTATGGCGCTCTGGCAATCTAGCACTCTGGTGGTCTGGCGCTCTAGCGATCTAGCACTCTGGTGGTCTCACGCTCTGGTGCTCTGGTGTTCTGGCGCTCTGAAGCTCTGGCGCTAGGATGCTCTGATGCCCTCGCGCTCTAGCACTCTAGCGGTCTGGCCCTCTGGTCCTCTGGCGTTCTGGGGCTTTGACACCCTGAGGCTTTGACGTTATAGGGCTTTGGAGCTTTGGAACTCTGATGCTCTGGCACTCTGACGCTCTGAAGATAATAACTCTGATTCTCTGATGCTCTGACGCTCAGATGCTATGGCGCTCCGACGCTCCGGGGCTCCGACGCTCCAACGCTCCGGCTCTTCGGTGCTCTTTGGAACTCAGATGTTCTAGGGCTCTAGGAAATTTTAGAAGGCTACTAGAAAAAGATCGGTTCTCAAGTAAACGGTTTTTTTTCAGTATTCTCATTTTAATTTGAGGTATTGCTTTAATTCTTGTCAGCTCTATCGCAACAAAGATTTATTATACTATATTGTCAACCAATTTACATGCATGTATATTAGGCCTAAGCAATTTTTAAATTCAGGTACGAATTGGCTTCGCAAAAGTGCTATAAAAACACTTTTTGAATGAAACAGTTTTGATCATCAGGTAGTACAAATATTTCTTGATAATATGATTGCAAGACCATGATTGGATTGTAATATTGTTAACACTAGGCAGATAACACATACAAAAAAGCTAAAGCTTTTGACAGGTAGGCAAGCTGGTGCTATTTCTTATCAAGAGAATATACGATAGGAACCAGAAACATGTCCAAGCCATATCATCCATAAAAATCATCTATAGATTATTTTAAAACTCAAGAGTGTCTAGTGATATACAGTTAAAAATGGCTAACTCAGTTATTAAAACTTTTTCAAATATTATTTTGCTCTAGTGTCATAACTGTGAGTGACAGACTACCAGTCGTATACTTAACGAGGTTTGCTTTTTAGTCCTTAGAAATAGGTTAGCTCGAAATCATTTCGATTGAGTGCATATAAGCCAACCCCGTAGTTTTCCAATTTGTTTGAGTTGTAAAGTTGGCCTATATGCAAGGATATATTTTATCAATTTATAATAGTGTAAATTTAATTACTGAAACAAAATTAAAAATAAAAAATAGTAAAGGGATAGGTAGAAAAAATATTAAAGTCTTGATTGTGTTAAAACATTTGAAAGCTGATTAATGTAACAAAAGCTTTGATGTCATTTAGACTTCCTGAAATTTTCTTAAATCTCAAACAACTACATGTATTATTTTTGATCTCGATACAAAAATTTTCAGACTGCTTCAACTTAAATTATGTTTTCTAGTCTTGTTCAAAACGTAAATCCAAAAAACTTAGTTAAAACTCAAGGATGCAATTTTCGATAGCTTGAAATTTTAACTCAGTAGTTGTTGTGTTCCGGATTAAAGTGAATAATGACATGCCTAAAGAAAGTATTAAAAAAGATATGCCACAAAGTTGGAAAAAGCTAGATTGCTTCAATTTATTATTAGAACAGGACATTAAAAAATATTATAACTTCATAGCCATTTGCTTATATCCTGGCGGTGAGCAATATAGACCAAACTATGAAAATATCAAAGATAGTGGAGAACCATTACGATTTCTAATTAGGAGAGATAACGGCAGAAGTAAAACTTTGCCTTAAAATGCTATATGAAAACTATAGAATCCAATATAGATATGCGCATAGTATTTAGAGGCACATAGTATTTATGCACATAGAATGTCTCACAAAGACATGCAATACTGTGGGCCTACCGAGAGGGTGCACCTGGCAGTGCTTGAAAGAAAACAATTTTTATGAAGTATACATAAACAAAGTCAAAGATAAATGTAAGTACAACAATTGTACCACCGATATCATGAAAGCGGTAGAAAGAACGGTAGATATAGATATTGGTGTTGGCTTACACCGAGGGTCTGGTCAAAAGTGAATGCGATTTATCTTGATAATGAGTGTCAGCAGTAAAAAGATAAAAGAGGGGACACCATAGACAATGCTGCTTGCTGATGATATATTAGTTTGTGATGAAAACTGGGAACACTTGGATGAAAGGCATGAGGTATAGAGAAGAAGCCTGGAAATGACTGGACTAAAACTTAACACAAGTAAAAGCGAGGAGACGATTGCTGTGAAGAACTGTAGCAAGTACTGTAGTTCATGTGATGTTTCTACTAAAACTGTTTCTTTCAGCCTATACTGCCTATATATTTATCATGTATATATATATTTGAAAAATTATTATTTGCCATCTATTGTCAAATTTGTCATTGACATTGACAATTGTCATCATTTATGTCAAACTATAGTTTTTATTATTTATTATTATGTTAATTATTATCTTCTAGGTTTTTAGTGTAGAGTTCTTTTTTATATGCTTTTGCACTTGCTTTTAGTTAATATATATACATATATATATATATATATATATATATATATATATATATATATATATATATATATATATATATATATATATATATTGATATATATATATATTGATATATATATATATACACATACATACATATTACACATACACACTGCCTCCATGTTGCAGGCAGTATGTATGCGTAATATATATATATATACATATATATATATATATATATATATATATATATATATATATATATATATATATATATATATTGACAAGCATGTCCTAGCAAACCAACCAGATATAGTGGTGGTAGACAAGGAGAACAAGAGGGCTACTATAATAGATATAGCAGTACCCAATGACTACAATATAGCCAGCAAAGAAAAAGAAAAGATAGAGAAATATCTCCCTCTTGGAGAAGAGATCGAAAAATGCTGGGATGTGAGAACAACTGTAATCCCAGTAGTCATTGGGGCACTGGGCACAATACCACTGGCGCATAAAATGTGGCTTGCCCAAATACCAACAGCAATCAACTCAGGTGAGTTGCAGAAAAGTGCGCTATTGGGAACAGCTAAGATCTTGAGGCAAGTGCTCAAACTCCCAGGTCTCTGGTAGGAGACCCGAGTTAGAGCAGAAATTACCACCCATACGGGGTATCCGGGGTGAGGAAACAATTTTTTTTATATATGTATACAATGTATATATATATATATATATATATATATATATACATATATATATACATATATACATATATACATATATACATATATAGAGTAATGTCACGCTTCTCTAGCATAGTGCTCTATTACCGGAAGTAAGAGCTAAAATATAAAAGAAGTAAGATATATATCTTATATATATATTCAATTCATGCTAAAATGACTACCCTATTGCCAACGTTAGGGCTCACATTCAGAACTGCATCATTAAAAGATTAAAATTTTAATCTTGTTTGAATTGTTGTCTGATGATTGTACTCTGTACATGAAACTATTAGTAATAAAAACTCATTTTTAGTCATCTCTTACTTCTTTTATATATATATATATACATATATATATATGTATATATATATATATGTATATATATATACATATATATATGTATATATATATACATACATATATATATGTATATATATATATATATACATATATATGTATATATATATGAATATGTGAACCCCTGGAATGGCAAATGTCATTCGCGAGTACGGAAATCCGGTTGACACCATGTTCAGTTAGCGTTTGAGTTAATTTCATAGTGTTCAATGTGAGAAAGAAATCTAATTTCAGATTTAACAGCTATGGACGATCACGAATACACCGCTCAATCAGAAAAACAGACTACTTAGATTACTACTAATAATTTATGTAAGAGACAGAAGGGTGTAGGTGCCCAGTGCTATTGCTATTCCGTGAACTGCTAAAACCGCAGGAATGGACTTTCAAAGGAAAGGGCATGAAATTTCACAAGTGAACATAGAACGAAATATATATATATGTATATATTCTACCTATATCTAGTGTATATATATTTATTTATATATATATATACAGCAGACAGTGTGTAAAAATTGTACAGCAGAAGTGTACAGGCAAAAGAGTACAGCAGACAGTGAAAGAGGAAGAACAAAGCATCAAAGCCTATGCAGCCTCCATGGCCACTTCAGATAAGTTGCTAGCTGAATTTCAATCAGCTGCTCTGACAACGGAGCTTTGCGTTGATGATGAGGAAACTGACTGGCACATGAAACCTCTTCATGGTGCTTACCACCGGCAGGTATTTAAGGTTAGCGATCTTCACCAGACATATATGTGGCTGAACAAAGAAAACTTAATGGCCAATACAGAGTCATGCCATGAGAGCCAGCTACTCATGGCGGCCCAGGAGCAAGTGCTCCCAACAAGGCAACTCCAAACAAAAATCTATCACACTAAAGACGATCCTAGATGCAGACTGCGCAAAGATGCGCCTGAAACCATCCAACACATCATCAATGGATGCAAGCAGCTAGCAGGAAACGCATACATTGAGCGGCATAATCATGTTGCAGGCAGTGTGTATAGAAGTCTATGTGATGAGTATGGCCTTAATAAACCACAACACTGGTGGGACGCTCCTGGGAAAGTCAATGAAAATGACCGCGCTAAGATCCTCTGGGGCTTCTACATCCGGACTGACAAGCATGTCCTAGCAAATCAACCAGATATAGTGGTGGTAGACAAGGAGAACAAGAGGGCTACTATAATAGATATAGCAGTACCCAATGACTACAATATAGCCAGCAAAGAAAAAGAAAAGGTAGAGAAATATCTCCCTCTTGGAGAAGAGATTGAAAAATGCTAGGATGTAAGAACAACTGTAATCCCAGTAGTCATTGGGGCACTGGGCGCAATAACACTGGCGCATAAAACGTGGCTTGCCCAAATACCAACAGCAATCAACTCAAGTGAGTTGCAGAAAAGCGCTCTATTGGGAACAGCTAAGATTTTGAGGCGAGTGCTCAAACTCCCCAGGTTTCTGGTAGGAGACCCGAGTTAGAGCAGAAATTACCACTCATATGGGTTATCCTGGGTGAGGAAACAATTTTATATATATATATATATATAAATATATATATATATATATATAAATATACTATCTGTGTCTCTCGGCGAAGCCCGGGTGTTAAAGATCAGTGTAGTGTATAAACTAAGTAAGCTATCATTTAAGTCATCATTTCTTTGCTTTAAGTCATCATTTCTTTGTTTTTGTGAAAAAAAAGAACGATACATGCATGTCTTTAACTTTCCTTCAGCCCTTTCAAAGGGCACTTAATCCACAGAGTGTTGTAACTTGTAAGTGATATTGTTTTTTAAACTTATCCCAAAAGCATGACATAATCTTGTTCTAGGTATAACTTGTCTTACACACTCTCGTGTAGTCTCAACCTGTACAACACGAAGTTGGTGATGTTAGGTTTGAAGTTTGACTGACTTTGAGGTTTATTTTGTTTGGTTTGTTTTGACAGGTTTTGAAGTTCATTGACTTTAGTTTCATATAAATTGTATAAAATAATATTTAAGCATTTCCTGAAAACAAAGACGTACCAAAAAACAATTTCCTGGTCATAAGACAATTATTGCCAAAATACTCAAAACCTACATTCGGTTTTAAATTTCTTGAAAAAGAAATCTGTAATTATCTTTCACAATTAGACACTCTAAAACTGTACAGCATTTTTATTCTCAAATATAAAAGCAAGTGACACTCTGCCTTCCTAGCATAAGCTTTTTACGCTTTTCAAAAGTGATGTCATTAAAAAACACAAATCAGTTATATAATAAGCAAAAAAGAGTAAAACAACATAAACAGATAAACTATCCACAACTATAATTAATTATCATATGTCATTTATAAAGTTTCAGTGTTTTTAAGTTTTATATGCTTCAAATTTGAAAGGGATTCATTCTTTGATAAACCATAGTTAGTTTTATAAGTTCCTCATGTAGGATAATTTATCAATTCCAAAATCAGTTGGTGGCAATGAGAACTTGAAAATGACCCACCGGAGTCAGGTGAGGACATCTGAAAAAGGACGAAAAGAGGTGAGAATGAAAGATATGCTATCAATTTACTTCAATGTTACATTTATGCCTGGTTCAACAGAGAAGAGCTCAGTCTAAGGTCAACTTCATAAGGTCGTATGTCTGCATAAGAAGTTTATATGGTAACTTAGGTTGGCATCTTAAGTTTATATGGTAACTTATATGGCATCTTAGGTTGGTAAAACGCTCATACAACGCATGCACAACGTACATACAAAGCACTAGCAATGCACATTCAAGGCACTAGCAATGCACAAACATTGCAGATACAATGCGCATACACTAGCATCACTTTGAGAAAAAGTGCACTAAAAAGCTCAGGGTTGCCATAAACAAAGGAGTTGTAATGTTTTAGACCTGTTTTAAAACAGATAATAAATAGAATACTTTGTGTAATATTTTAGACCTGTTTTATTAAAAAACTATAAATATTTTGTTGTTAATGTGTTGTTAATTACTTGTGCCGGCGTTATATCCACAATTTATGTGCATTGCAAGTGCCTTGTATGCACGTTGAAATAAGCTTTATTGAAATAAGTGCTGTCGGTGACAAAAAGATGCACATTACACATTGACTCAAGAGCTAACAGTGGCAGAAATGTATTCGTTATTAATTTGAGTCGATGAACTTATTGCTTTGAGCCATTTTTGACTTTTACTTACAAAATGTGTAAGTACAAGTAGTGTAAATAGTGGACCAAGCCGTCGTAATAACATATCACTGACTTTTACGGGGCGCTTATTGAATTCTTTTTTGTTTTGTTTAAAGATTTCAACATAGTTAGCATTTTCAATCTCACTAAATTAATATGGACAGAAAAGTGATTAAACTAAAGAATCACATTTTTGTTTTAATTAGCTTGTTTTTCCCTTTTTCCTTTTTCCTATTGTGTTTATTTCTGCCTCTTAACTTTTTCCAATAGTGAAAATTTAAATAGCCGATGCCAGTTTCAAACATTTGACCACTACAATTTCAAAAAATTAGAAAATAGGAAAATATGCCCATAATATATTTGTTAACGCTTGAGGATTGACATGTCTAACACGATAAGTAATAACTAACACGATGTCTAATACGACTAACATTATAACTATCTTTAAAAAATGTCAGTCTAAAATATGTATCTGGTCCTTTGTAAAAAATCGCTAACATGCGGTAAAGTTAGAAATGTAAAAAGTAATTTCAAGAAGTATTATTTTTGAACCACATATTAATTGCAATATTTTTTGTGTAAAACAAAATTTGCCACTTAATTGGCTATGATATACCTGACACAGTTACACATTGAGAATCATTCCATAAAATATGGCATCATGGAGTTCATTAGTATAGCGTGACCCTTGTACATGTAAGTGTCGAACGCTTTGTTTATACGGAAATACTTGTTCCATTACCTGCACACTGTTCTACAGGTTACGAGTTGAACTGAACAACTTGTAACTCTATCTGCATGCTGTTTAAAGGCAGGTAGGTTTAAGCCTCCCATTGTATCGTGCATTTGTCAAGGTTCTATTCTACGAATACATTCTATTCTCGAATTATTTGTCAAATACGTGCACTAAACCGATGACATCACTGAAGCACCACTGATATGTTAGGAAACATAGCAACTGTCAAACATTCTGATATTTCTCTGAGCCTCTATGAGTGTTTGTGCAATCTGCAACACTTCTACAATGATGATTGGCTTTCACGGGTTCCTTAACCTATTATTGCTTTCATAGTAGCTGCTACAGAACTAGTACTCTTTGTCTCAGCGACCCCATTGTTTAGTAAGGACACTATGTCATGGGCAATTCACTAATGTAAACGTGGATAAGTTTGTGTTAGTTTGAATAGTATTATCACAAACGATCTCCGATGTATTGCGCCATCGATGGCAAAGTACTGTGATATAGAGTAAACCTGTCTTAAGAGTTGTAAAAGAACCTACCGAAACTATAGATTTTAATTTTTGTCATTTATCATTTGTCCTAATACTCACATACAAGCTGTATAACGTATTATTTGTTTGTCCCATGAATGGAAACTAACATGCATCAGTCTTTAGCTCTACTAGTAAATATAACTGTCTTACATTGCCACAAGAATCAGCTTTTAAAATTTTTATCAAATTCTGGTTTTGAACTGCGCGTAATAGTCAGCAAGTCCTTCATGTCAACTTTTTTACTATTACACAAAAAGAACAGCTCAACCAATTAATAAACCGCAAAATAGGCAATTTATAAAATTTGCATTTAAAAAAGGCATGAAGTATTGCTGATCTGCAGTTCCAGTTGATCAACTCAAAACTCAAGCAGAAACCGAAACTAAAACCAAAGTTAAAGCTAAAATTAAAACCAAAGCTGAAACTGAAACCAAAACTTGGAAGTGAAACTTTCATCTCAGTAGTGGTTAGTAAAAAACTAATCAAACATCGGGTTGCTTAGGATTCTAAAATAGAGACTGATTTACAAAGTTAAAGTAAATTCCTCTATGGCAGTTATGAGACTAAATTACCATATGCTGACACTAACAAAAAAATTTTTAATTTAAAAAAAAATATTTGACTTAAACAAAAAACCATTGCCCTGCATCATTGTCACTAATCTAAAAAAATTGACGTTTTAAATAGTCTATAAAAAACTCTTTGTTAAATCTACTATTATCTGCTAAAATGTTTAAGCTATGAAATCGCCACAACTCACAAGAACCTCATTCTAGAAAGGTTGCACCCATCTGGTCTTTGAGTTCTAGCAACTCACAGTACAAGATAGATTTGGTGAGGTATTGCCTTTTCTGCTTCTGTTATTGCCCACAACAGTCATTTGGTCAGTTGGAGTTCAGCTGGAGATAGATGCACCTAGTTTAATTATGAGTAGTACTGGTGTTAGAGGTTTAAAGACACTTGTGGATAACAAGCACCTGTCATTGAGCTTCATAATAGAAAGCCCTCAACTCTTAGATTTTAAGAATGCATCAGCACAAAGGAAAGATTAGTTCAATAGATTTCCCAGACTAAGAAACTTTACAGAGTTTGGTTAATAACCTGACTACCTGCGGATAGAAACTTTGCTAGTCATATTTGGGTCAAGAAATAAAGAAGTCTTTGTGCAACTGAGTTTTGATGCAGAACAGGACAAAACATAGCTTAGTGTGGTGGCATTGTCTACAGTTAACTCTTTGACAAAAAGGAATATTTTAAGTTATCAAACTAGCTTTGAAAGAAATCAGTCTCCTGATAAACTGGTTAAATAATGTATCAGGTCAATAAAAATGGCAGCCTTTAAAATAACAGCCATAGAGATTATACACAAAAAATAATCACAAAGTCAGTGATTGCTACTGTTACTTCTTTTGATTTCTAAACTTGAGACCACCTGGAAGACTGGTATACCCATAGAACTCAAACCCCTGGAATGGCAAATGTCATTTGCGAGTACGGAAATCCGGTCGACGCCATGTTCAGTTAGCGTTTGAGTTAATTTCATTGTGTTCAATGTGAGAAAGAAATCTAATTTCAGATTTATCAGCTAAGGAGGATCACGAATACACCGCTAAATCAGAGGAACAGACTACTGAGATTACTACTAATAATTTATGTAAGAGACAGAAGGGTGTAGGTGCCCAGTGCTATTGCTATTCCATGAACTGCTAAAACCGCAGGAATGGACTTTCAAAGGAAAGGGCATGACGTTTCACAAGTGAGCCACTTCTACTACTAGCTCTATTACTATTGCTAAAGTCTATGACTACTAGTTGTGCTACTACTAGTTAGTACTGCTACTAGTTAGTTCTACTACACTAGTCACTGGGTGTACACTAACAATATTGTCAAGCACAGTGCTGCAAGGTTGCTCAACTTAAAGAAGACATATCTAAAAAAATTCAAAAACCTCAAACAATATGTAAAACAGTGACAGCTGCCACAGCAAGTGCTTATGAATATGTCTGCAGCTTAGCAGATGATGTTGCTGTAAATTTTTTTAGTAATGCACTTGTGGCAATGGATAGTACTTCTTTGCAGTATTTCTGAAATTTGTTTGTTGTCATGTCTATTGAAATAACCTCATGGATGCAATCCATTTTTGATCCATGCTTGATTAATAAATTTCCATTAGGCTTGATGCCCAAGATGTGTGTGAATGACTTACAGTGAAAATTGCTACATTTTCATTTAACATAGCGATATAATAGCATTTTGACCTATTGTGGTGGATGCCGGGCCATGACGTTACATTTCTTATTCTATTGTATCGGTTGTCCCTTTTATTTCATCGTTGTTTTATTCGTTGTGCTGTCACTTGTCGTCACTCATGTTGTTGTCTTATTTTATTGTAGGTATATATCCTTTTTATTATATCATTGTTTTACTCGTTATGCTATCATTTATCTTCACTTAAACTGTTGCCATACCAACACACTAGCGATCCTGTGTATTCACCTTGTTAGCCGATATTTTTACCGTTTGCCATTAGCCGGAATGTGTGATGTTATTATATATAAAGGAGTGTGCTCAGTTGAGCAGAACAAATGGCCATACGCTCCTCGGCTAGTGAATTTACTTCTCTAATAAAACATAGAACGAAATTACGTGCAATTTATTTCTGTATGATATAGTCTAGATCATGCCAAGTAAAGGTCGGCAAACTTCTTTACTCTGATGGCAACAGTGGAATTGCGCCGAACCCGGCAGGCACCATCTAGAAATTTAGAAATCAAACTCCGGCAGACCTTCTGCCCTGCCTGCAAAAGCAGCCTCAGTAGAGGAAATCGGAGTAATACGGCAAACACCGGGGGTTTCGAATCTGGCCAGGATAGCTGTACGGCTATCCCCGAGATTCTTAAAGAAAACTGGTGTTTTAGAATAAGCAAGTCATCCAGCACTCCAGAGAAGGGTTGATGACTGGCACTACGCCAACCACAACCACTCTGTAAGGCGCTCGATACTGCCAAGAAAGGCTTAAGCACTCCAAGTCAGGCCACGATTGTCTATAACGGTCCCCTCCCTAGGAGAGAAGCTCAAGTCATGTCTCAAAAGGGAGCAAAAAGTGTGGACCGGGACACGGACCGACTAGCTGACATCGTTGGGCAACTTGTCAGGTTAAGTCGGAACCCAGAACCAGCCCCCAGTTCAAAACGCTCGAGTATGATGGCGTCGGAGATCCAGAATATTTCATTACCAGATTTAGAGAAATCGCAGATGCAAATAGGTGGGCCGACGAGGCCAGCACACTGCACCTCAGAGAGGCTTTGAAAGAAGAGGCAGAGTCCTGTGGAAGGGTGGTCGGAGTGGCAGCCATCTTTGAAGCTATCCGAGCCCGATTTGGATTATCTCCCCAACAAGCCAGAGCAGAGTTGAGCAGTTTGAAAAAAAGAAACTCAAACCTCTCTGCAGAAACAGTTGAACGGCTAGTCCAAATAGCCTACGCTGAACTGCCCGAACCGTTCAGAAGTAACATGACAAAGGAGTACTTCTCAAACTCCCTAAACCATTCCACCCTACAGCGGAACCTTCTAGCGGTACCCACGTAGACTCTCGCAGATGCAGTACAAGCTGGAGGAGAATTTCTCCAGATAAAATCTAGAGAATCGAGTCTGGGCAGAGCCATCCGGGCTGTAGAAAACTTGGAGGCCAATACAGGAAATGGTGCGGTACACAGTGTCAAACAAGACACCTTGAATGTACTGCTATCTACAGTAAAGAAGCTGACAAGACATGTCAAACAGCTGCAAAACAAGCCAATAGAGCCTCCAGAAAGTAAGCCTGCCATTTTTTGGGGATGTGGAGGCATGGGACATTTCCGAAAGGAGTGCCCTAGTCAGAGGAAAAAGGAGTCGGGAAATGGAAGAAGGCCGCAGCAGTAGCACCCACTATTAGCTGCAATAGGCCCCTGTAGAAACCGGCAAAAAACAAAGTACCGATTCAGCCAAGGCCTCACCCGGACGAACCTATCCAAAAAGGTCAGGCCGACCCAGAACTCCACCCCAAGTCACCCCCACAGCTACCCAGAACACGTTCCAAACACTACACCTAGAAGAGTCAGGCATGAGTTCTCCTGAAGTAAGCACTATGTCTTCCTCTCAGGTACCTTGGCGCTCTGTCTCGCAGAGGACAGCCCCCCGCCATCCAAAGAGACTCGTCCAGGCACATTCTTTACCTGCACGAACGGAGCAGCCTCACGCAGCCCTTTTTTGAGCACAGGGAACCTGCGCAAGCACACCTGCTGGGGGGCCCACACTCTTCCGGTTACTTCTTCCCAGGTCAAATCGAACATCGAGCAGTGCACTTCCTGTTGGATATCGAATACACCACTAACCTGTTGGGAAAACAGGTGTTCGACCGAATTTTTTGTGGTACAAGAGAACGATTGAAGGAGAGTGACACCCATGGCCTGCTCACTGATGGGACCAGGTTACCCTTTCACGGTGTAATCCGGCTCCCAGTAGGGCTCCGCAAAGTGAAGACCGAAGAAGTCTTCATAGTCAGTCAATTTAGTGAAGACGCCATTCTTGGCATGCCTTTCTTTATGGCACACCAATGCTCGATGGAGTTCGCACGACCCGTGGTGAATGTAGATGGGAAGCCTTTGGCTTGTACCGACCGAACAGGGAAGCTCCTCCAGAACAAAGTCCAAGTAATTAGGAACTTGGTTGTGCCAGCTAGAACAGAGGTTGCTGTCAGGTGTAGGTTGACCACACGAAATTTCTGTTAAGTCGAGATAATAGAAGGGTACCCTGAAGGCCCGCCTTTAGCTACAAGCTTGAACGAGCCCGGAGCAGAGGGAAAGGTGTTGGTTAGGTGTCTCAATCCGAACCCCTGACCATCCGTGCGGGAACCACCGTAGGCACTTACACTAGTGTGGAAGCACCTCCTCCCCCCCTCGGGAGGTCGATCACCCGAGTCGATGCTGAGCCACAGATCTCCCAGCATCTCCAGGAATTGTACCAGGCTGCCAGACCCTTGTGCCAGAATGCAGAGCAGGCTAGAAAGCTGGCTACCCTACTGACCAAGTATGGGTCGGTGTTTAGCACTGGAGATGACGATATGGGTAGAATGTCGCTCATAGAGCATTCTATACCTGTGAAAGACGGGACCCGACCTATTCGTCAACCCCCTCACCGCTTAGGGCCTGAAAAGGAAGCGGAGGTCGAGAGACAGGTACAGGACCTGTTGGCCAGAGGGTTGATTGAGCCGGCTAGAGAAGCGTGGAGCTCGCCTATTGTGTTAGTAAAAAAGGATGGAAAATGGCGGTTCTATGTATATTACCGAAGGCTCAATGCGGTAACAGAACAAGACGCCTATCTCCTTCCCCGAATAGACGAAAGTCTGAATGCCTTGGGTGAAAGCCGATATTTTGGTACCCTCGATCTCGTCAGCAGATACTGGCAAGTTCCGCTGGACGAAGATGCCAGGGAAAAATCAGCCTTCATCACTCACTCAGGATTGTGGAAATGGGGAGTCCTTCTTTTCGGACTGACTTCCGTCTCAGCCACCTTCAAGCGATTGATGGAGAGGGTGTTGCACAGGCTCCACTGGCAAATGTTACTATTATACCTTGATGACGTGATTGTTATTGCACCTGATTTTGAGACCCACCTCTAGCGGCTGGAGGAAGTATTCAATTGGCTGCAGCAAGCTGGACTCAAACTCAAACCAACGAAGTGCAAACTTCTACAGTCTCAAGTGCGGTACTTGGCCACATAGTAAGTAGCGAAGGGCTTGCCATGGACCCAGCCAAAGGGGAGGTGGTAGAGCAGTGGCCAGTTCCGCATGGAGTCCGGGAATTTCAAGCGTTCCTGGGTACTGTCGAGTACTACTGGCAGTACATCCCTAGGTTTGCCACCATTGCGAAACCCCTCCACCGGCTAGTGGGGAAGGAAGAACCCTGGTGATGAACAGGCAAGGAGCAAGCGGCGTTTGACACCCTTTGCCACAGCCTAACCACAGCACCGGTGTTGGGATATCCGAATCCGGAAATAGCTATATCCTGTATACGGATGCCAGCGGGTGCGGCGTAGGAGCTGTGTTGTCACAGCAGTATCGCGACCAGGAACAAGTGATTGCTTACTGCAGCAAAACATTCACCTTCTCGGAGTGAAATTACTGCGTGACACGCAGAGAGCTGTTGGCAGTGGTCAAAGCGGTAGAACACTTCCGCCCATATTTATACAAGCAAAAGTTTCGGCTTTGCACGGACCATGCCTTCCTTCGATGGCTCTGCCGCAGAAAGGAGCCCTTTCATTAGGTGGCGCGTTAGCTAGAGGTGCTAGCCAAGTTCAAGTATAAGCTGGAATACCGCAGGATTAAAGCATGGCAACACCGATGGCTTAAGCAGACAGACCTGCAAAAAACTGTCGACAGTGTGATAGATAGAGCACCGCGATGGGGGTCCAACCCGGCTAGAGTTGGACCAAGAGGACCAGGATGAGGCTAGGGTGATCGGGAGAAACCATGCTCTGTTAGGGATCGCCAAGCTCGCGCGCGAGGCGGCCAGTCTACGAGTGCGATCCCCTATTTCCACTGAAACAGCCAAGGTCGACCCGGGACTGGTCGAGACCATCCTGGGTCCCCTGACATTGAGCGGGTGATGATCCGAGGCACCAATAGTTGCCACCAAGAACCACATAAGAGCTGGGCAGAGGTCGCCAAGACCATGCGCGAGATGACCGGCCATACGGGTCGGCACCTTGTTTCCACGGGAGCACGGGCTGGCTCGAGGTCGGTCGAGGCCACCCTGGAACCTGAGACATCGGCTCAGCTAACTAACCAGTTGGCTCGGCTGCAGAGTTAGGGCAAGAGTGCCGTAGCCCTAATGTACCGAGCACTTTAGAGCCACACCAAAGTGCCTTCGGAACAGCTGGAGTTCAGGGTTCTGAATAGCAGAAAGGAATCCCTGAGAATCAGACAGGATGGCATGCTAGAAGCCAGAGTGGTTCCTCATGGTCAAATCTGGTGGTGTGCCATGTGCCCCTCGGCTATGAGGGAGCCAGTTATCTGACAGACACATACCATGACCTACTTCGGAGTGGGGAAGACGGTAAGCCGCCTCCAGCTTACATGGTACTGGCCCGGACTGACAGCCGCTGTCCGCAGGTTAGTACAAAGCTGTGATGTGTGCCAGGCCGCCAAGCATGGAGGGACTAAGCCTGCAGGAAGCCGGCAGCAATTATACGCTGGCCGACCCTGGCAGAAGGTCGCCGTCGACCTGGTAGGCTCCCTTCCCACTACTCCGAGGGGCAATAAGTGGATTTTAGTGCTCTCGGACCACTTTAACCGGTGGCAGGATGCCTTTGCCATTCTGGAGGCAACGGCTCCAGTGGTGGCCAGTGCCCTCAACGAAAGAGTGTTCTACTACCTGGAGCTTTCATAGCAAATCCATACAGACCAAGGCGCTCAATTTGAAAGCCAACTGATGGAGGAGCTCTGCCAGCTCTGGAAGGTGAGCAAAACATGGACTACTCCTTACCATCCACAGGCCAGTGGGATTTAAGAGAGGAACAATCAAGGCCTGGGCGACTCTCTAAAGGTCATGTTGTTGGAACGAGGCCAGGAGAAATGGGATGAGCTCCTGCCCCAGCTTATGTGAGCGTATCGAGGCACCCCCCTCCCACCATGACAGGCGAGGCAGCCAACTTCATGATGTTCGGCAAGGAGTTGCGTCTGCCCGACCAGTTAAAATGTCACCTTTCTCCCACGGAGATGCAATCAGCCAGCGACTACGTGCTGCAGAAGCAGCAGAGGCTGGAAGAAGCGCATGAAGCCTTCAGAGAGGTGCAGATGGAGACTAGGCAAGCAGATCAGGGGAAGCCACCACTCTTCGCACCTGGGGATTGAGTGTGGTTGGTAAACAGGCGGCAGCGAAGGGGGGCAAACGCTAAGCTACAAGCTAAGTTCGTGGGTCCTTACCAAGTCATAACTGCCTGGCCCAACCACACCACTGGTAGAAAGATAGAGCCAAACCTCGACTCAACATGAGTTCAGGTTGAAACCCTATCATGCCTGCCCAGGGAGCTCTGGTCGGGTTCCGGCGACGCTTGAGCCTTGAAGGGAGCCAAATATGAAAGGAGCTAGGAAGGCTCGGCCCTCACAAAAGAGCTGCCCGCAACCTGATGAAGAATTAATGGAGTTCTGTTCCTAAATGAGTCTAGCGGATAGGCTTGATGAAATGGGAAAGGCGACTCTACAGACCAATGCCAAAAAAGAAAACTTGCACGAGGGTTCGAACTCCGGACCTCCTGCAGCACCTCCCCAAAGCGAAGTTAGAGAGGAAATAAACCCTTCCCCTCTAGAAAGCCCCGGTGAGTTAGCTACGGATTTGGACTCCGGATGCCTAGCAATGTCCCCCAGGCCGTGGAAAACCCCAACGCCGCTACAAAAAATCTAAATCATCATTCGTCCCATACTAGAAAAAAGCCGGAACGGTACGGTGATTGGGTCTACCAGACAACAAAAGGATACGACGACTCTGCCACAGACCAGATGACCCAGGAGCCTAATTTAGACCACTGGACCACTCTATTAGAACAGCCTTCAGCTGGTCACCCGTATTCAGGCCATGCCGCGATAACTTCAGAAGGAAAAGAGACAGTTCCAAAAGGCAGCCCCCAGAAACAGGATACGCCAGCTACTGAGGACAAACATTTGCTTAATCGAGAAATTCAATTAAGTTAAATATAATTAAAGTTAAAGTTAAATAATTAAAGTAAATAAATAGTAAATAAATTAAAGTTAAATAAATTTGATTTGCTTAAATCGAGAAATCTTGGAGCATCATGTTAAGCAGCTTGAGACTTGGGCCCGGCTGGTTTGCTCCAACCATGTTGTTTAATTAGATAATGCCTATAATAGAGGAGAGTGTGTGGTGGACGCCGGGCCATGACGTTACATTTCTTATTCTATTGCATGTGCTGTCCCTTTTATTTTATCGTTGGTTTATTCACTGTGCTGTCACTTGTCGTCACTCATGTTGTTGTCTTATTTTATTGTATGTCCTTTTTATTATATCGTTGTTTTACTCGTTATGCTATCATTTATCGTCACTTAAATTGTTGTCATACCAACTCACTAGCGATCCTGTTTATTCACTTTGTTAGCCGGTATTCTTACCGTTTGCCGTTAGCCGGAACGGGTGATGTTATTATATATAAAGGAGCGCGCTCACTTAGTTGAGCAGAACAAATGGCTGTACGCTCCTCGGCTAGTGAATTTCCTTCTCTAATAAAACATAGAACGAAATCACACGCAATTTATTTCGGTATGAAATAATCTGGATCGTGCCAAGTAAAGGCCGGCAAATTCCTTTACACTATTTCATTTTTGTTTATTTTATTAGCTGTATTGCCTGTATTGTTGTATATTAAGGGTACTATGTTTATGTGAATAAGACATTCATTTTTAATGATTTTATATAGTTGTTATAATTGATGCTTTTGTTTAGGTGGTTGGAATAATAATCCTAGTGTTACTCAGTTTAAAGCTACATTTTGCAAACTTACCAGCAAATTTGGAGCAAAATCAAATGCCGGTAAGACAAGTAATGTTACTGCTCAAAAAAAGATTCTCATTATACAGGCTACTCCAGAAGTTGATCAGTTTGTGAAGCTCACAATGGTTTCAGATGTCAAATTTCTTTTATAGGTCATTAGTCGACCTTAAAGCTCAGCATCTGACCTTGAACATCTGATAAACAATGACTAGTCGGTAATAGCATTGTATGTCCTTGAATAGCGTTAGAGAGTTGACAATAAAGGATTTTGTGAGAAGTTTTACAATCTCTAATTACCAGCTACTGCAATTCCATGAATGAACAGCCAATAGCGAGTCATTATCACTTGTCATTACATTTATCCCTTTTATTAATGTTAGCATATGGTCGGCCGTTTATAAAACCATTTAGAAAAAGCGGCAGTTGTCGCCCAGTGGCCTAGAGCGCCTCATCTTTGAACATCAGATTGGGTCTGATTCCCAGGAAGAACAGGGGGGGTAACAGTATAGTCTATATAGCTGGCTACATTGTGCAAAAGCTAACTAAAGTGTTGTCATGTGACATTGGCTGTCAGTTGCTGGTTACCACTAAGTCAAGTATCCAGTACCGACATCTGTGTACCCTACTCGAGCTACAAAATAATGGAGGATTGGTGGGTCCATCAGACGGTGTCATCAGGATCCTGCTATTTGCAGATCGACGCTTTCGTATTAATGCAAAGCCAGATCCATTCCATTGTGTGGTGTATGTTATCAGTAGTGTAGGATCTAGTGATGTGCAGTGCCTTGGGAAACACCTTACAGACACAGCAGATGGCGTATCCAACCACTGCTCCATTGATGAAAAACCTTATTCGGTCGTTTTATGATCTCCGACAGCATCATTATGCTAAAATCGTACATTCAAACTGCAAGGTGCATCTTTGCAGCATAAAATAGTTAAGCAGTACTTTTTAAAGACCAGTAACAATGTAATTACTATAATATTTATCTGCAGCTGTTGTTGTGCTGTTATTTCTAATCTGATTTAGTTGTAAAAAACTCAGATGCACCTTGGCTCAATATCCAGTGCTATACAAATCTCCTTTTACTCAGTTTCTGTAACGTGTACGTATAAGTTTAATCATCTGATTACACTAATTCCTGCATTTCCTTGTTTGAATTATTTTGATTATCCTCTATTACAACTGTTTTTAATTTCTGTTTAGTTGTTGCAGTAGTTTATTCCATATTTTACAGATATTGTATCATACATTCATGAACTATTATCACTTAAATCATGGATGCAGTTTCTGTTTTGGCAGCATATGTATTGTTTTTATCAAAATGCTTCATGTGCTAAGTCTCTCCATTATGGTTTATGTATATGTGATATAACCTGTAATATAATCTGTAATATAATGGAACAGTTGTTATTGCCTGAATATATCATTTGCTGGGTTTATGCATCTGTAATACAACAGTTTGTCTGAATAACATGGTCCACGAAAATCTATTTTACATCTACTTTACATCTACTTATCATTTGATATATCCCCCTCCATATGTTATAAATAGGTTTTCTTTTATCAGGGCACTCTAAACGTTGTGTAGGAGAAGTTGTCATTAACACTTAGCTAGAAAATAACTATTCAACATGTACGTTTTTGTCATTTTTCACTGTTTGTTTACCAACGGAACTAGCATTCGATTAGCTGTCCAATATGGCACATGCATTACGTATCGCTATCGATGTAAAACTCACGTGATTGCCATTCCAGGGGTTTTAAGTTCAATGGGTGTACCTATACCCAACTCTAAATAAATACTCTGTGTTTCCATTCTTAGGCTCAGTTCTTGTTCAGCATTTGTAAAAGCTGACAAGTGCTCCAACTCGATCCTTTTAGAGAGATTTTTATGTAAAAACATAATTGACAGCCATGCACCCCATGGCTCTTAAATCAAATGCTGTAACATTTTGCTGTTTATCTGTCTATTATAGTCAGTACCTCACACTCTCACAAATAAACTCAGGAGTGAACTTGACTGCTCAACCCTTTTAAGTATCATAGCAGAGTGTAATGAGTTGTTTTATCGAATCTTTCCAGTTTGGCAACCTAATGAATTTTTTTGTATCTTCATCGGGTGAATGCAGCAGCTGTTAGAGAATGATTTACTCTACCAACCATCTGTGATATATATGCTAAACTATTACAGTTAAATGTTTTCTGTTATTTAGATGCACAGTTGGGTTTGCACCAAATATTTACATATGATAATAATATTTACATATAACAAAAAGTATTTTAAACTCTAAACCGTTATTTAAATTTTTGGGTATGTAAATATACTTCTATACCTACTTACTACCTATACATGTAGGTATAGATTGTTATTTTACAAAATGAAGCTTTAGTTAGTAAGTGGCACCCCTAGAGTAGAAGGGTACATTGGTGGTGTTCTAGTTTATGCGGTGGTATAGGCTGAGCATGATACTGAGCTCAGAAGTATCTTACAGAGATTTAGGTACACGTGATTAAAGTAACACTCTAGAGATATCTTGTCACAAAATAATTAGCCAAATTTTTGGACTATATATTTTTAAGGGAGTACTTACCTCATCATCAGACAACATGCAACATATATAATAAAAAAAAACCAATAAACCATCAAACAAATCTGAGGTAGTTTATGATCACTCATTCAGATCATTCAGAACTAATCATAATTCTTATATATGATGACATACCTTGCTGCCAGAGCTTGCTACAGCATTTAAAACCAATTATGCATGTTAATGAAAGACAATTTATCATTTTAGTGTCAGTGAATGAACAAACATTTAAACCATAAAAGATATTGTCACAAATGCACTGGTACTAGCTTTTTTGATCCAGAAAAAAAGTTGTGGTAAATTTTGACGCCAGATCTATCTCTATATATTGTGTGAGCATGCATATGTGTATGTATTGTATATGTGCATTCATTCATTGATACATGCAATGCACTTTTCACGCAGTCAATTTGTTGAAACTGCTTGATATCGAAAAACATATGCTGAGTTCGATTTGAATTTTTAAGCGGCCATTATAAAAATTTCATTGACATATACCATTGTTATTTGGTTTTCTCAAAAATGCCAAAGCAGATTTGGACACACCTCTGATTTTACCTAACTCAGGCATGCGTATTTAAAAAAAACAGTGAAAGCATTTGCTAATGAGCTCAGGGTATCACCAGCTCGAATATTACTTTGAGTTAAGCTGTTTGCCATTTCACAATCCTTTTTTTTTGTAAAAAAATTGTTTTTCAAAGACTCATTTGAAGATTTTTGCTGTTTGTTTTAGTAAATAGTTAGTCCTACCATCTTCATCAGATAGCAAAAAGCAAAATATCAAAAGAAAAGTAGTATAACCGAAAATAGCAGCTACTTTTAGTAAAATTTGTTTGACCATTAGTTAACCCTTCAATACAAAATCTAACTTGTCTGTGTCAATCACGTGGCCTTTGCAGTTTATTTGTATAAGTTGTTGATGAACTTCTATTGAACAATTATCATCTAGTAACTTGAATACTTCTAACCTTAATGCTATTATTTCTTATAATATTTTTAACATCACTGGCCAAAACGTTAGCCTATGATTCTATATAAAAAACAATGAGTTGTTTCATAGTCACAACTTTCCAATCTTTATATAGTTAATAGTTGAGTGTACGGCGTTGCCTGGGTGATAAAAGTCTTTGCACAAAAAAACTTGTTTTTTTTTAACATATAACAGCAGTTACCATTCTAACTTTCAAACTTCATATCATTTAGGTCTTTTATACAGATTGAATAAATTAAGAGAAAAAATAAAACAACTGTAAAAGTTTTCAAACTTTATCAAACAACTGTAACTTTCAAACTTCATATAATGAAAAAAATGTTTTGTGCGAGTCAAATAAATTAAGAAACAAAAATGAAACAACTATCAAAGTGTTTAAATGTGAGAATGCAAAGAAAACTTTTTGTGAACAAAAAGTTTTTGATGAAGCTGCACCTTTTATGGTTTAAAATTTTAACTGCAGCATAGATCAAACTTTTAGTAAAGCGGGCTGGCTTCTTCTATTTGAGAGACCGGCTACTCTCTTTAAAACTTTTATCATAATACCTAAAAACATAGACCTTTCATCATACTTTTAACACGAAGCCAAACTAATTATTTAAAATTCTCTCAAAGTCATATCTGATGACTCACCTCGGCAACTTCAACAAAATTTATCGCACTTCATGACTTTAATTCATCGACAATAACAAAACGCTAATATTCCCTCAGATAGACACAATTCCTAATTCTTACACACAACAAAAAACTTCAGACTTCGTAAATTACCAATACCAGACTTATTTTACATATTGCAATTCATCAGATCATGTTGATTGTGAAGATTAGCAGTTTTTGGGCCCAAATCGCTTTGTTGTAAACACAAAAATTGGTTGTCGTAGCATTTTGCTGTGCATGTTTGTACAAGAGTTTAGTTGAGTTATTAACTACGCGATCTCAAACAATTGATTGCACAATAGGCTTGCTTTTTAATTTTTGATGCAAAGTTTAACTTAAACAAGCTGTGTCATGACTTTTTATAAACTGGTTCCAAGCTAGAGCACACCAAATGAAACTTTTTTTAACCAGGCCGGGGTAATTGTATGGCTAATAGCAAAAATATATTTATTGTTTTGATCGCAACATTCAATAACCTAATCAAAAGCTCATTAGCGTGGGAATTAGATAATATAAGTGTTATGGTTGATCAAGCGAAATATGCATTGAATGTTAGTATACAAAATGGAAATTTATTTAAGGGTATTAATTTACACTGCACGAACCAACTAAGTTTAATGAACTAACATTGGATGTACATTCGCATTCTATAAAACAGCGAAGGCACAAAACAAGTGGCTAAAGTATTATACATTGTTTCTAGCCCATCTGCTCCATTACTACAAAATAGTTTGAGTGTTTCCATGCCGTCGTCAGTAAAACAAGCATAGGAGTAGTTTGAGACAGCAAAAACTACTGCAGAAGTTAAAAGTATTAAATTCCAATTTAATATTTTAATTTAAGTATTCTTATCTCAACTTGTTGTATCAGATGAACACAAAACTCACTTTTTTTCAAGTATACAAGTGCCAATAAATCTAGTGCAATATGCAGTTACAAACTCATATTAAACCTTGAAGTGTATTGTAACTTCCTAGGTGACCTTGAACCCTCGAACTCCGCCTTAGTTTTTGATAGCTCAAAGTTAAATAGTTTTCAGAGAATCATACCGAATGACCCTACTTGTACTGCAATGATTTTCTAACAAATAAACAAGCTAGCTTTTTCTGCTGATCCACTTCCACACACAAACGAAAGGGCTGATACGCACTATATTGCCGAATGTTGGTGTTAGTTACACAATAATTCAAAGATTTACACAATTTACAATTCTTGCACTATCACAGACCCATCAACATTTACGTCAGCAAATAAATCATGGTAGAGTATTCTAAATGTATTTACACAGTGCGGTCACAGCAACAATGAAATATCAGTCTAGCAGCAAATCCCATGAAAGGAAGTATAGATCAATCAATCTACAATAACCAGCCATTATAGCCAAAGGGATGCACATTTCGCAAGCTACAGTGAATGCTTGGTAACCTGCCAAAATATTTGAAATGCTGCAAACTTTCCTGACATATCAGTGCTGCCGTGACGATGCCATCGACTACGGTGCACATAATCAATAAACAATTGGTACAAGGACAATACAGACATGGAGATACAGTGTAAACAAGCCTTAATCAAACATTTTCAGACCATATTACTAATAAGTGAGAGTAAAAGGTTGTCATTCTTAAGCAGAATCAGAAAATGGTATAAGTCGACGGACACCCTTTTCAAATCCGATTAACTACCACATAAATTTTCAGAATAACCCGGTTGTTTTAGGCAAAAAATATAAACACCTTAAAGTTTCTCAGACTCTATAAGAGGTAATAAATCTGTAAATAAAAGCCATATCAAAACACAGTTTTCAACTAACAAACCTTAAATGTATTACTACCATTGTGTGCTCTGTTTTGTACATGAACACGACATAAGTCACTGTCAAGGTTTGAGTAAACTCAATTATAACAAATGGTGGCAATCATTTAGGAAATTATTGGTGCTTTGAGTAATTTGTGGCTAGACATTTTAAGAGAAATTGCAATCAGTCAGGCAAATGTGTTGTCAAAGACTGCCACAAGCAGTATCCACCTCTCTATATTATGCTTTCCCATTTAGAGAACAACACTATCAAATGCTAATTATCTAGCCTCTAGCCACTTCCAGTCAACAGCATCACAAAACTTTTTGCTTGTCAACTGCATGGTGTACTAACTAAAAAGCTTTAAACAATTCAAACTATTACAAGCCAACAATAGAAAATTTAGATTGAAAAGTTCTCCAATCTAGAAAAATGCTTGATTTCAAAAAATTAGCAAACAAGAGCAGTATGGCTGACACTACACTGCTATCAAAAAACGTTGCAAACCAAATCAGCACATGACCAGGTAATAAACTTGAGGGTGAATACAGTGGACACACCAAACCAATAATCTTAGCAGAGCAAACTTTAAGGACAATTGAAAGGCAAATATTTTTATGAAAAATACTAAATAGTATTTCGAACGGTTTGACTTGTCTCAACATCCCATTGAACAAGTTTCATATTACAATTAATCGGCCTGTTGAAAAACGGGATTGACTGCCAAAAGTGTGCACAAAAATTAATTAACTTAAAAACTTAAAAATTGGATTATTAATGGTTTATGACAGGTTCAACACTTAGTAATCTATATGCTGTATAAACCTTGCTTGTTTGTTTGTAATAACCCTACTTTTTATTGCGAGTAAAACCTTCTCAACAAAATTAGGTTTGCCAACATGCTTGACGTGTGCCTTAACTTACCTTCAACCTGATTTTTATGCTTCTTCAAACCAGTAAAACCGTCTCAAGTGCTTGACATTTTGAAAAGATTGTTGTAAACCCTGCACACCCCTACTACAGCTGTCTGTAAAAGATAAACAGTTTCTGTTAACATTGCAAGAAAAAATGATTCAAGCTGGCAGAGGTTTTTCTAAAAGGCTTCTGCCTTTCTAAACCAAACCCACATTGTCTAGCAATAAAACGATGGCATTAAAAATCTGTGAAGAAAGGAGTTTTAAGCTGAATCTGAGTACTTGGCATTTATGAACAACACCAGGTTAAATACACATTGTCACTGCTGTTACACATATACCTACACCTTAATTTGCAGTCTATATATCTCCCTAAAAACAACATATATTCTAGTTGCAGCACATTTAATTTTAGGCTACTACAGTCAAATTAGGGCGAGGTATAAAAGTTAGTCTTTGGACTAACAAATTGAAATATCGAAATTTCATTTTAATATTATAATATTTTACTAATAAATTAACCCTTGAGTCATCAATCTAAAAATCTTTAACTATATTTGTTGTGTAAAGCAAGTGGAGTATTTTGACACATTAGATGCTGACAATATGATCTTTAGCTTATGGGCTTGATCTTTTTAAAAGGAAGCCAGATACATCCATACCTGTGTAAAGAAACTGATTAAGGTTTTCTACTTGCTCAACCAAAATCAAACCTTTAGGAAACAAAGCAATGAGAATAGATATTTCGCAAATATATATAGTGTATAAGAGTACAGGTAAATATTCTATCTACTATATAAACGGCAAAAAATCTGCCTATATATTTGTGTGTGTGTTAGTCCACTTTATAGAGCAGTCTTTCCTTTTTTCGATTCGGTTGTACGGTAAACTTTATAAACAATCTATTTCGGCATAGATGCCGTTTAGACCGCCTATTGTTAACCCGAAACAGTCATGTTTTGCCAAGATATCTATGGCAAAATAGATTGTTTAAAAATTTCACCGCGGTCGTACAAAGCCAATGGAAGGTCACGCGTGCGTTTTTCTGGCCACCTAAATAATTATTTTCGCATCGAAAATTACCTACTAAGTTTCTACTTCAAAAAGGTAAGTAGATCTCATTCAATGCTGTATTGTCTATGAATTGCCACACCTCTGCTACTTAACCCTTTCACTGTTGTTCATGTACAAAGTTAGCTATCGGCCTACTGCCAACCATTTTGCCGATATTGTTTATGTATCTGCCTATGTATTGCTTATGTGTTTGGCGATATTGCTTATATGTATACAATATTTTTTCAATTCGAACTTTATCTAGAATATTTTGGTTATATATTTTATTTTGCCAGCATGTTAACAAACACTGTTATGCAAAAAAACTTATTGTATCTATACTTTGTGCATTGATAAAGCGATGGGAAGCTATGAAGCTAAAACCATCCTCTACAATGTTCCTAATTCTTACAAAACCATTGCTTTCACCACCATCAGAGTCAGTGTTACTATTGCTATTTTAATTAACTGTGTAAAATCTAAATCTGGATTGGCTATAATTTCATCAGCATAAGTAGTTATTTGTTTTCTAACTTGGGAGGTACTTACAAAACTTACACAAAAAATGTTTGTTTTTAAGTTCGAAAATCCAAAAAATAGATTAAAAATTAAATTTTAAGCCAATTTTAAAAAGAATTCTTGAAGCAACACTGTTACTACTATAAAAAGTTTTAAAGATCATTGGTTATGTTATCAACAAATAATAAAATTCAGTTACTAAGCAATTGCTGGAAAAGTCGCAAAAATGCGTCTATGGCAGTCGACCATAGAAAATGCATAAATGCGTTAACAGCAGTAAAAGTGTTAAAAATGTTGAATTTGCCACTGTTTGGGATAGTAAACATGTTCATTTCCTTTGGCAGCTAAGTTACTTTTACTTTTGTCCAGCTGCGAGTACTACAAAACTATAGCTACTACAGAACTCGCACGGGTACTGCAATCGCGTTTTACCTACACAATTTTTGCTTCAAAAGGGTAAGTACTTCTCATTCAGTGTTGTGTTGTCTATGAATTGCCACACACCCACTACTTAAAAACGTTGAATTTGTCACTGTTCTTGATCGTAAACATGTTCATATCCTTCCGCATCTGAATTACTTTTACTTTTTTTTCAGCTATGAGTACTACAGAACTACAGCTACTACAGAACTTGCATGGATATTCATTGCATTGCGATAGGCGACGGTGAGAAGAAAGAGAGCAGTTTATGTTACAAAAAAGCACACCATCTCATTCACTTGTTGAAATGCTCCCAATTGAAAATATACCTCAAATAACCTAAAAACCAGAAGTTTTACCAATTAAAACGCTCACCTCTAAAGCAGTACAGTGCCTTTCAAAAACCCTGCTGCCAAAATGCAAGAACAGATTGATTCCCGTAGAGAAAGAGACCGAATTCACAAAGCAGCTGCTAGAAGTGCAAAAACTGCAAAGCAAACACAGAGCTCTATGCTTACACTAAAACAGAATAGCTACTGCAGCTGCTAGAAGAGCAGAAACTGCTGAACAAACACAGCTACGTCGAGAGCAGGCCAGAATAGATGTTGCAGCCGCTAGAAGTGCAGAAACTGCTGAGCCGACCCAGCAGCGACTCAAACTGCTCAGAGCAGCTGCTACAGCTGCCAGACATGCAGAAACCACTGAGCAGATGCAGCGGCAACAAGAACATGATGCACTTGCTACAGCAGCTGCTCGGCCAGCTGTATGTTGCTTACTCAAAAGTAGGCACAAACCGAAAACTGTTTGTTCATACACCCAACGGAAAAACAAAAAATGTTGTCTATCCGCAAGTGTTGCGTTGAATTAACATTTTGTTATTGTTATTTCATGCTTGCATTAAATTAACATTATGTTATTCTTATGTCATGCTATGTCCTTCATGTTCTGCTATGATAAATATTATCCACATGCAGCATTTTCTAACATATCTTTCAGTATATACATGCATATATTTCATGCATTTGCTTTCCTTATTTTGTCTCATAAAAAGGTTATCATGTTGGCGCTGTTTTATTATTGTAAAGTGCTAATGCTGTATCTGCCTTGACATCATACTGTCTGTGATGTTATACATTTAAATTTTACTGATAATAACATTTATCAACACAACCACATTACTGTTGCACTGTTTGTATATACTGTGTCAAATCACAGGATATAGACAAAGAACTGGTGAGCCCGGATTAGTGTTTAAGCATGTACATTTAGGTGTTTCCATTCAATAAATGCTGGTTTTAGCAAAATATTTTGTAAAATTTCTTAAAACATGCAAAATTTCTCAACACTGCTAGTTTGAAAAACTTCAGTTTGCCTAGCAATTTCAATTTCATTACCAGTTCTCTGTACAAAAATAGGACAACTCCGATTTGAGTGGTTCGAGACTGATGCATTGTAGACTAGCTGTCAAACACTTTGCAGATTTTCATTGTTCTCCCCAACATTATTGACATGTATGACTGCATATGTGTATGCAGTCTGATCAGGGCAACAATTTCAGGAGACTGCATATGTTGAGTTGTTTTACAGTATGAAAAACAACTCTCAATAAGCCTTTTGCTGTACGTGAACCTATTCCCGTAGACCGGTAATGCAGCTAGTAAACATGTAAGTAGCTACACAGTGTGAAACATCGAGATGCTCTGCTTTTCTTAGCTCTTTTAGGGCTCTCATATATTTGTCTGGCTGGTGAAGCTATGCTCCTTGATTGTGGGGTTAACCCGGTAGCCAACCGAGTTAACCCCACACAACCGGTAACCGTTGGCTGCTGAGGGTAGCTGAGGCAACGGAGCTTGAATCACAAGACCAGGTTCACTAGATGGGCTGGCACCACTCTGTGGTTTTCCAGTTTGCATCTTGAAACGCTGCATGTTGCAAGATGCAAATTAAAAAGGGGTGGTGCCTCATCCACCTGGTGGTCTTTCACACCCATGTATTTGCCGACTGTGACACCAAATCATAGATATAGAGGTTGATTCAAAAGGTTCAGACATTGAGTTAAGGTATGCGAACTACAGTTCACATTGGCCCAGGTTGGTTCAAACACATAGCAAACAGCAGACTTTTAGGAAACCTTATATTAGCCCTAATGAGATGTAGTTCCGGGTGGTAACCTGACATGGAACAGGGCCAGCAGCACAGTAAAGTTGCCCATATCTACCCATTTCAGTCAATGGTCCCTTGTCGATGAAAGCCATGGGCTGCTAAAACACCATAGCACACTTAAACCATAACTGTCACGAACAACTTTTATCGTGTTTACTAGGTACATAAATCAGACACGCTGATTCCGATTTTGTACTCAAAATAAAGATTAGTCCACTAACCTTCAAAGTCATTTAGGCTTTTTTAAAGCGTTTCAATATCCGTTTCGAAAACAACACAATCGGCATTACAAGCTCCGCCCATAAATATGTGACGAAACCTAGCTTTTTCAGAAACGGAAGTTAGGAATGTTTAGTCTGATTTAGAATAATAGAGATGGGTGTTTTAAAACCCATTGTTATCTAAATCCAGACTGTAAAATAATTTCAGTTTTTTATGAAAGGGATATAAACTATTTGAAATTGCTCGCAGCTTGTTACATGACGTTTAAATGGGCTGGACGCCGAGAAAAATGAGCTCAAAAAGCGTGGTTTTATCACAAGCTAGCGTTGTTATCGCGCTTTTTAAATATGCAATTCTAAATAGCTTATTTACCTTTCAGAAAAGACTGACATTATTTTTAAGGCTGAATTTAGATATTAATGGATTTTAAAACACCCATCTCTATTATTCTACATTGGTCTAAACATCCCTACGTAACTTCTGTTCCTAAAAAGCTAGGTTACGTCACGTATTTATGGGCGAAGCTTGTTATGCCGATCGTGTTGTTTTCGAGACCGATATTAAAACGCTATAAAAAATCCTTCATTACTCTGAAAGTTAGTTGCCTAATCTTTATTTTGATTACAAAATCGGAATCAGCGTGTGTGATTTACCTAGTAAATACGATAAAAGTTGTTCGTGGCAGTTATGGTTTAAGGTCACTAAAAAGGGCATGCCATAGATCTTTGCTGATGTGGCTCACCCACAGCTTTTTGGTTTTCACGTCTCGGAGCTGTGTGGGTTGGCGTCTGAATCTGCAAAATAGCAGGTAGGTTTCATCGGTGCTTTGAGAGAGCCTGTCAAACATCTGTTTACTGAGCAAGTATGTGGTACATCTAGTGTCAATCAGGAACTAGATATATCAACCTTCTAGCTTCCCAAAAAGATAGCTTATAGCTTGGGGCGGGTCTGAAGCTTATGACCTGATCGGTTCAGTACCATCTTTGCTTTGAGAGGCAGAATTCTTGGGGTTGAACACTTCGAATCTGCTGAGGAGGACTTCTGATGGGTCTGTTGATTTCGGAAGGTGGGTGTACAGTAAGCTGGCCCTGTTTGTTTTAAGACGGTTTTCCGACTAAGCACCAAACAAATTCTTCAGAGTCAGCTTCGAGTATGTATATACTTAAATTTCTTTCTGTACATAATAGAGGGTATTAACTTCAAAGTATACCATTGAGCTTGATTAGTAATTCATTTGTAGAAAAACCTGTACAACGTTAGGTTATTTAGAGATATATTATATTCAGTAGAAGCAATATAAGTTATTATATGATTTTATAGGTCATATGAGACGCCAACCAATAAAGAACAAAATGAACACTTTTGCCTTAAATCTTTTTTGTTTCAACATTTTTGTATCATCTCTCATTCCGATGTAGCTGAAACTGGGTATTGAAAGTTAATTGCTAAACTGATTTATTGCAGCGGTTAAATTACTGAATGTTTATCGAAATACTATCATCCACTGTTTATGGCTTACCTTACGAAGATTACTAATTATAAAGCATTATGGCAAATAGAACGATACCTGCTGAAGGCGTACATATTTTGAGCTATCATTATTTAGGTTAGTGTGTAGGCAACTATGAATAGCCAATTAACTGAAACATTATTGCTAGAAAGTTTAAATTAAAGTGAAATAAAGCAAAAGACTTCTGATTAAAGCTGAATTTGGACAATTTTGTACCAGTTTTCAACAATGAAATTGTCAGAAACGATAAAGCTTGCAAACAGCTGAATATTATAATTTTACATGTGGTTTGCATTGAAAATTGCGTAGTGAACCGTTTATATAATTCATATGTTTTTTTAATGATTTTTTATGAGCATGTTTGCTGATAGTGTAATTTTTGTGCCTAATTAAATGGCAAAAATGAGCTATACACTTCTTTTCATTTAAAAATAATAAACCATAGTATAACTTAAAATTATATCAATTATCAAAATTAGTTATGAAATAGCTAATAATAATGTTCATCTAATAGAGCTATTATGACAAGCAGGTGAATACTTCAAAACTTAATAAGAGTCAATAGGTGGCTATACAAGCTGTTATACACGCACAGTTTTAGAAAGCTTGCTTTTGAATGGAAACTGCTCAACTTCTTACAGTCAATTTCATCTCACCACATGTATATCTGCTTTGATTTTAGCAATACAACTTTTACAGAAAGTTGGAAAATGAGATATAAAATAGTTGTCAAGCAAGGCTTTGCAGTTTCCTTTACATTACTATTGTTACGATATGAATTTTCAGCTCAATTTTGCGACCCGAATCTTGCACTGAAAGTTATTTTTTTCAGCACAGCTATGGTTAATATTTTGCTCCTACTGCTAATGTTAGATTAACAACTATTGTGCAAAGACTTAATATCATGCTAATAATAATATCAATAATAATTGTAGAAGTTCATAATACAGTAATAATGCTAATAATATTAATAAGAATAATTATAATAGTAACAATAACGACAATTACTAGCATATCAGCAATAAGCTAGCATATCTACATTAGTAAAGTTAAAATTAATTAACTAAAATTAATTAATTATTTAAAATTAAAATTGTAGGCTCGTAAAACCTCACAATCCTACAAACTAAAGTTGTGAACCAGTCCAGTTAATGTTTGAAAAAAGGGAACCACCAGAATAGATGAAAACTTCTAAGACGCTGCTAATCCCCAAAGTTCTCAGAACAGGAAATGTACTATCTAATTACAAACCGATAACATGCTTGCCCATAATGTATAAACCGCTGACTGCAATGATATCAGAGAGCATATACAAACAGCTAGAGCAACAGAATATAATAGCATGGGAACAGAAAGTCTGTGGACAGAAGAGCGGAGAGACAAAAACCAACTAATAACATACAAGAATTTAATGAGAGATTGTAGACCAAACAAGAGTAGCCTTCTAAGGAGCTGGATCAACTACTGTACAAAAAGGGCATATGACATGTTTCCCCATAAATAGATAATATCAGTGTTAGGTTAATGCAAAATTTCAGAGAATAATAGGAGATTCATCAATAGCAGTATGTGAATGGGGAATATTATCTTAATAAAATCACTGTATGGTAAAAAAAGGAGATATAATCAATCGCCTAATATTCATAGAGGAACTAAAGGTTTTTGGAAGACAATGGAGTCATATAAACAGACTAGTAAATACTGTTAAAATATAAAGTAACAAAATCAAAATGGAATTCGGACTAGACAAATGTGCTATCACCATAAAGATGAGTAAACCAACAGCAAAGAGAGAGTGTAAATGCAAGGAAAACCAAAATTCACCACCTCAAAAAACATGAAGAACACAAATACCTTGGATAACTGGAAACAGATGACATGTAACCTAACATGCTATAAAAATGAAAATATATGATAAATACATACTTGTAGACAGATTAGCAAGAGCATTGAAGTCAAAGTCAAATTTGGGAAACATGTTTCAAGCTACCAATAACTTAGCTTTATCCCTGCATAAATATAGAGCAATAACTGTACAGTAGACTAAAGAAAAGTTGGAGCAATTCGACAGTAGGACAAGGAAATTAATTGCCTTGCATCGTGGGAGGCATTTTTGGTCAGATGTATACAGGATCTATGTCGAGAGAAAAAAGGAAGAAGTGGCCTTTTGAGTATTGAGGAAGCTGTTAAGTATGAAATCCGTAGCCTGAATAAATAGACAGAGACTAGAGACAGAGATGCCTTACCGATGAGCAAGGCATCTCAAGATCAGAATATATGTAGAGAGAAACAGAAACGTGCAGTGGTAGATTAATAGACACAGAAACCGATGAATGGGCATTACTGCAAGCTTACCAATAAGCAGGCAGCATCAGAGATGTAAAAGTGAAGGACAAGAGGAAGCCTTAAGTGAAAACCGACTAATCTGATAATAGCATCACAAGGCCAAGCACTCTGAACCAATTACAAGCACACGAAAGCAAGAATTGAAAAGAGCACCTATTATGCTGCAGTAAACTGTGGCTGTGTATAAAAACTCTTCAACATTTTGACTGATACGATAGTCGAGGCCAGGAGACTATATTTAGCACTAATCAACAAAAAACTACAGAGTGTCAAATTATTCATGCAGCAATCTCAAGAGACACCAGGGTAGAGAGTTGAAATAAAGATGAAAAAAGCATAAAGAGCTAGGTTTTATGCTTAGAAGGCTTTAGAGTTTTCTACAAAAACTGATACCTATTGGTATTGAAGTGCTTGGACAACATCCACCCTGCTTATCTTATACCTAGCTGAGGTCGGCACTGAACTGTTTTTTTCAAAACAATTAAAAAGCAGCGCTACTAGAAACTGCTCAGATTCTTAAAAAAAACTTTTGATAAAACGAATTATTAACGAGATAATCCTTTATCTAAAGATCCAAAGATTTTAAGCTAAAGCTTGGGCTCACTTATTACCAATCATTTGGTTGCGAAGACTGTTTTTATAATGATAATATTAATAATAAATATTAACAATAATAATAAGGTATTTAGTTGCCTCATTCAAACAACAATAACAAACACAACAACAACATGTATTCTTATTTTAACTAAAAACTTATTACATGTATTTGATAAACTGTTTGGTATTATTCATACACAATCTGTAAGTTAATAACAACTACTTAAAAAAATTGCTTTATAACGTTTTTGAAAAACACGAAAAAAAAACATATTTTAGAATATAGCAGTAAGTTCTGAAAAATTGTCAGAGCCAAACTTAAATGATACAACATAACATAATGCAACGAAAAGTTTTAATGAATGAATAGCTACAAATTGAATTTTTGTACCTAATTGGTGTAGCCCTTTGGCTGCTTAATTCCTACTATGTACCCATCAACACTTGAAACAAATAGTTTTGAAACATACATGCATCTAGTTTTAAAAAGGGCATATTATGATAAACAAGTCCACCATTGGTTCTGCCAAAAGTCCCAGCCAAAAAAGTTATTGCTGTAGAAATTTATGTTAAACTATCTTGAAAATTATTAATAATAATTAAAAATTACTTTAAAATAATTTTACGTTGTACAGTGATAAAAATGTTTCTTTTTGTAAATCGTTTTAGAAGCAACTTTTGAGGTGGGCGTCAAATTTGTATGACAAATTTTTGCTATTACTTGGTTTTATCATATCAAATTAAAAAACTGCTGTTTTAATTCGATCATTAGACCTCGATTTAAAAAGTTTTATTTTTTTCCTAACCAGCAAATAGTCTCTAAGCTGCTATTTCAAATTATACGATATTGTTTGCTTATGATTTTAATGTCAAACATACATATTAAATTTCAGAAAACATTGACAGATTGAGTATATTGCAAAAGTTTCAGTAGTATAAAAACAAAAACATTTGTAAAAAATAATTAGAACTTATCGTACATATTTTTTTAGAGATTTTAAGCACAGTAAAGATTGGAATCTTGGTAGGGATTTGCAGTATTACACCCACATCCGAGCTGGCTTGAAGTTCCTCCTGCTGGCCGTTGATTAGTGCTTCTCACGCGGAGTCTGATTCACCGGACATCCAGTTCACGGGAGAGAGGCAGACAAAATGAACTGCAGTAGTGCAGGACTAGACCATCAACTAGCTGGCCCTAATCATACATCTGCTGATGAAGCATGTTCAGCAACTGCAGAATGAAAAGCAGTTGGCCTACAGAGGCCACCGCAAAAAAAGGCTTATTTAATGCAAAGATGTAGAGACCGAAGGCACGTTCGTAAAGTCTGCTTGAGCCTGAAGCCACAGAACTGGGAAACGATGGAAAGCCACAACAGTAGTGTCAACTACTAGTCACACTGAAATCCCAAACTGATTTAACTCTTGCAAAAAACTCTCCAACCTGCTGGTCGAAGTTACCATGCCAAATGGGAATTCAACCTAAATAACTGGGAATGTGCCAAAAGTACAGTGTGAAGAAAGTCTGCTCTAACCACGCATAACGAGGTGACAGTGAAAGAGCTTCTAGCTATAGCTTTCTGGAACTGCAACAAGACTTTATGAAATCGGAAGCTTGGATACATGAAAGTCAACTGAGTCAAGGAAATGCCATTCGAGCCTGATCGAGTCACACCAAGGCTGCCAAAAGTGCATTTGAAAGCAAGTTTGAAAGGCTCCCTGTCTGTGGGTATTTAAAAACCTGCCTCGGAAGTGGCAGAGCCGGTTTACACAGTGCCCTTGGCCAAAGGCTGTGAATGTCTGCTCCATTTTTGATATCTGTTCAAAGAGATCACAACTTCTATACTCAATAAATTACTACTATGTAGGTTGATTACAAATCTCAGTACCCAAGAAACTTTCCAGTTTTATAATTATGTGAGGAGTTGTCAGGCCAACATCTGAAGCCAAAATCTTTTTGACAGACCCTAGCTGCTCCGGCTCAACTGAGCTCGTCGACATCAAGAGCCCTCAGCTCACTTTCCAGAAAAACACTGATGCCATCAAGCACAGCAACGCTGCCAAAAAACCCAATGTCTGCTCCACGGCTAAGCCAAAGAGTCAAACCGGGAGCCTGAATCACCTCCTTCGGGTGCTGTCCACATATGAGACCCTTTATAGCCGTCAGGATTAGGCTGTCAACTACTGGAGAATAGCCACTATTGGCAGAGGATGGTCATTTGTACTAGTCAACTCATATGGGCCCAGCACCTATAAGGAGCAGGCATGCATTTGCTGTGACTGAGACCAAAGTGGCCTGGCTAGAGTTTGGTGCCTAACAGTACCGGCTCTGATCCCACCTGCTTTCACCTAGCTCTGAGTAGACTAGCTTTCCAAAGGCCTCCACTGAAAGAAGAGTATTGTGGCGGAGCGCCATGACTACAGGCCTAAGATTCGATCTCACAGTCACCATGGTCACCGCTGCAAGCCTTCCAGTCTTTGATGAAGGCTCAGTCACCGACGAACAGACTCGGACCGTCAGAGTAATAAATAAAAAGTCCAAGCAGTAAAAGGTGAAGCTTAATGAAAGGCAATTGCCTAATAGAAAGAACACGCTAATAATCCAGAACAGCAAGCTCAGGCCTCTTCACAATTGACCTTTGTTGCACACATTTGAATAAATTTATTCATAGATATGTATATATTTGTGATAAAATACGTATATTTTTGGGGACTAAACACTCGGTTTGTTTATTTGCTGCTTGACTGTATTGTGGAAAAAATGAGCAGGTGTGTAAAACAGTAGCTCTTGAGAAACAAACCAAGCTTTAAATCTAAATACTTTCAGCAAGATGGCAGAAAACACCAAGCGTAGGTATGTGAAGTTTAGATAAAATGGCCCAAAAGTCCGACAACGCATAGCATTCACACAGACTAGCTGGCAGATACACACAATGATAAAGTAAGGTTTTCTAACATAAATGAGCCTTGTTTTGCTATAAATTTCAAAAAGAGTGTTCTTTCATGTCATTGTTAACTAATTATCAAAATTAACTATTTAAATAAATGATCTTCTTAAGTAAAAACCCACAAGATATTTAAAGGTGCAGTCCAAGACAGAAATTGAGTATGTTAAGGCAGTGAAAAGTTTTGTGACTTTTTATTTAAATGCTTGGTCAAAGTTCTATTTTCTTTTCAATTCTACTTAGTCTAACTTTTTTTAATGTTATAAGTACATGTAGATTCTACACTAATATGACAGTTGTATCCTCCACCTGCACTTAATCTTTCTCGCTACGTGAACTGCAGTCAAACAGTAACGTTACAGGTGAGTGCAACTGCAGATTGACATGGCTATTTTATGTAAATTAGCCTTGCATCTTGACTGTTATAACAGTTTTGATTGAATTGTACTGCGTGATATGCAGTGTTACTAGGTAAATGCAGTTTATTTCATTTGATAGAAATTCAATGCTTTAGAAAGAGCATAAGACGCTACTATCTCATATGCCATCTCTAGCCTTGTTTCCTAACTATTATAAGCAAATGTATACCATACTAGTTTACTTTGCCCTCATCTGGGTGCTACTTACTACACCAGACAGGAATGAGGATATCAGCCAATTGAAAGCAAGTCTGATTTCTATGATTTAAAGATGCAGCCACACAAAATTTTTAAGAAATTTTGTTAGAAAGTATTGGTATTATTCTATCATTTTTTATTGTTTTAATGTTGTTTCAAGGGATCTGATTGCCAGGATGTTTTAAAATTAAGATTAATAATACTTGATTGCAGTTCAAGCACTCGGGTCAAGCAAATGTGCAACCATGGCGTCTATACGTAATTGCTAAGAAACTGACAGAATAGAGACTCATAATGCTTCAACTTGAACTAAATGGCAGATATCTACTATGGAAATGATAACAACTAGTGACCTCATTTTGCACATCCTTCTGGATATTTCAATAGTAATCAAGTTTTATCGATTTTATTTTGGAAACATCTTTGCAGTCAGATCAACTCAAACATCAAAAACAATCGCAAATGATAACAAGTATCAATACTCTTTGACAAAAACTACAAAGTTTGGATTTTGTGTGAGACCATCTTCAATACTACATCAAAAACATGATCTAAGTAGCCATCTTTATTGTTGATCCTATAGTTTACCAGCAAACTGCATGTAATTTTGTTCCCATACATGAGCGCTACACAGAATGGACACTGTACAAATCAATTCAATAATAAAGTCAACAACAATAATAACAAATAACAATAATCAATTCCATACTACATAGTTGTGGTACTACTGGCCAACTGAACACAATCTTGTCTACTATAAGTTCAACTCTGTCACAAGTAAGCAAAGTCTAAAATGCAACTACCATTAAGTGATATGAGTCAGTGTTAAAGGCACTAGTCATGATTTCAGTTTACTGTAATTGTAATAATGAAATAGTACACAGACAAACTATAGCTATATTAGCCAGTTTCAACATTGTTTTGACAGTTTGTAGCGTGTCATCATAACTCCGAGTCGTCATCAAGCAAGGCTGCCCTCAAGTGAAGATTGTCTGTGCTGTACAGGCTAATCATGGCTATACTAACCAAATGCAGTGATATATGTATATAATACTTCAACACTGTTTTTTTGTCTAATTTATCACACACACGCACGCACACTCACACACTAATGATTTTCACTTAACCTACATATAATAGTTATCCTTAAGAAACGCTACAACACCATCACACGGCTAACTGACCTTGAACTTAGATATTTTATGTCAAATAGACATTCTCATGTTATATATCAGCAAATCAACATGCCAGAAGTGAATTCTACATCGACTAGACATGGCTATATTAGCTAGTTATATTTCTTCTTAATACATGTACTTTGTTTAGCATAAGACCTACTTGGCCAGATTGTATTGGATAGCAGCAGTCGAAAAACTGCTTAATATGGATGGCTGTTAAATTGAATGGGCCTAGATTTACATTACTAGCTACAACATCCATCATTGCTGTCACAATTGAATGGTAAACCAGTTCATAATACTGTAGCTACTGCCTTCTGACATGAATATTCTACACCAGTGCTACACAAACTATTAATGGCTGTACTAATCAACATATCACTATTACAAATCTCCCAAGTCTACTTCTACTTAACTAGACTTAGGCCTACTAGTAGCATAGAATTAATTCCCTCTCGCACTAAAGAGCCTAGGTTATATTAGCAACACTCAGCTAAACCGGATCATATTAGATCAGTGCAGTTCTCTCTTGCTATAATAACATATTGTTACTCCAGCTATATAAATGCTCATACTAGCTACTACTTCAATCTGACAGTTACAAGTAAATCATCCACTAATGAGACACTGTTGTACTGGTAAGGGTATACTAAAACTTAGCTGTTGTTGATGAATGATAGAAAAATAACTGTGGGCTTATTGATTAAGTGCACTAAGTCTTCTACTTGACTGTAGTATAGAAAAATAGTCATATTACCTAGCTACACTTCCTTATGTAGATATAAATATTCATACTAGCTAATTACTATTTACAGGGATCATTATGAGTTAACACAATCTCAAATATACAATGTTGTGCTAACTAACTACAGTCTATCCTAATGTTACCATTCTTATCCTAGTTGGCAGTTTACATACTAGTAATCTGACAGCTAAAAAAAAAATACATAGTCATACTAGCTAACTGCACACCCTCTCGATCCCACTGAAAGTAATACTACAACAGTTAGATGCATTATTACAAGCCAACTTTACTCTACCCTCTCTATTTTAAGTAGTTGTAACACTAAATAGCCATTGTCATACTAACAAATTTAGGTTCAGAATGTTTACTGCAAGTCCATGCTGCACTATCTAGACCTGATTGTACTAGCCAACTGCATTGCATTTTGACAGTTACAAGGAAATGCTATGCTATGGTTAAAACTAGATGTTGTACTAGCTAACTACACTCTATTCAGACTAATATAAATCAGCCAGCGCTGCACCAGCTGGAATTACCAGATCTAAGGAAAAGAGTCCTTGGCTATGTCACTGTAGATGGCTATGGTCATAAGAGCATCCTCACAAAGCTATATTTCATATAATCTATATACTGTACATATATATAGTATATATATATATGTATATATATATATACTTCTCCAAGTTTGTCTGTGTTTTTGTGTCTTCGGCGTCTTGTATGTCCAGCTACCACAGCTATGAAAATCTTGAAAATAAATTCCGCATTCTGATGAATTTGAACTCACGGAGATTGCAACCGCAAGTTTGAAATCCATGTGCTTTACCGCTGGGCTATACAAGGCATTTGATCAAAATGTTATCATATACCGTACAGCAAATGCATATGCTGAATGACGTATTATTTGAAACTGTATGAATTATATTACCTCTATGAAACACGATGGCTTGTTGTGTGTTCTTCAACTTCCAATTTCGGTTTTTTGTAAAGTTCAATTGCTAAATCGTGGGCAAGGTCGATTTTTTCATGCGGACAATTGTATTATCTCCATAAGTAGAGCCACTAGATTTTCTCTCCGTTTTCTTACTCGGGCAACGCCGGGTAGTGCAGCTAGTATATATATATATATATATATATATATACGTATATATATACGTATATATATACGTATATATATATACGTATATATATATATATACTATATATATATATACAGTCAACCATGAATAACTCGCCCACGGATAGCTCGAACACATGGTTAATTCGAATGGTTTCTTTGGTCCGTTCCCACGTAATGATAAATTGCTATACATAACTCGAACTCAACACTGTTAACTCGAACTGTTTTTTCCCAACGGCTACCGAAACGGTTGTTATCGCTTTAGAAAATCACTTTATTCCAAGCCATAGAGGTAAACCTCAACTTTTCGTAATTCATAAGCATCGTTATTACCACCATCGGCAAAATATTTTTGTCAACGACTTTTCTAAAGGTTTGGTGAAATTTGATTTATACCAAACATCTGCATAGCGATCACCCTTTGGAAGCAAGGTAAAGTGAGGTAATCTTTGCATAAACTTCAAGAAAAATCTGCAAAATTGATCGTGGGTAAAACGCTCAAAAGAAAAAGATGTCTTTTCTTTTGAGCATGTCAACAACGATCAAGTTTTGCCAATGTCAATCTAAAAAACGTCCTGGCAATAACATCAAATAAAAAAAACCAATCTCAAATGATAAAAAAATTTCTATACTTTTTGATAAAAACGTTTTAAACTTTACATTAGAAGCATTTAATTTGAAACAAGCCATTTGTGCTTTTGATTTATATTATAGTTTGTATATGTACATGTACCTACTAATAAATAAGTCAATACATGGACTTGTGACAGTGCTCTGATAACTTGAACGCTCTGATAATTCGAACACTTTTGCTCGGTCCCGTGAAGTTCGAGTTATCCATGTTTGACTGTATATATATATATATATATATATATATATATATATATATATATATATATATATAATTTATTCATGTAAAACCTTAGATAAAAAACAACTTCATTACTATTAGTTTCATGTCTGTTACGCAGACAATCATCAGATAAAATTGTTTTGGTCCAACTGAGTTATATATGTAAGAGAGGTGTAATTACTATAACGACTGATAGCTATGTAATTGCATTTCGTAGTGTGTATTTAGTAGAATGCCGGCATGTGGAAGCTAGCTCGTTACGCTTGTTGAGTGAGCTCATTTCTGGTTTTGTGAGGATGATGTACTTTTCTGATATGCACAGGTTACAACGCTTGGTGGCTGGGTCGTATGGCCTTGCGTGTTGAACGATTTTCCATTTAATTGTATACGGTGTGTTCAGGCCTTTTAGCTGCCAGATGTAGTTACTAAGCTCTGTGGCAGATTGCTTGTCCTGGTGCCTGAAAGATGATATGTGGCCGCTGAGTCGTGTCTTAAAGGTATTTTCTGTGAGGCCAATATAACTTTCTGTAGGTTTGCTACCGTCGTCTGCGGTGACTACAGCTTGGTAAATGAGCGACTTGCTAAGACAGTTTCCTTCGAGAGGGCATTTATTTGGTGCGCGACAGTTGCATGTTTTGTTGTTTGCTGGGTGCGTCGAGGCATTGTTCAAGAGCTTCTTATTGTGATTGCTGATGGTTTGTTTGATGTTAGGCATGCAGCTGTAGCCAATCTTTGTGTTGTTTCTATTAAATAGCTTTCTTAGAAAATAGCTTTCTATTAAATAGCTTTCTTAGAAAATAGCTTGTATATATAGCCTATATATATAATAGCCTATATATATATATATATATATATATATATATATATATATATATATATATATATATATATATTTATATATATTTATATATATTTATATATATTTACATATATTTATGTATATTTATGTATATAATATATAATTATTAATGCAAGTGCGGAAATGGAAATGCGAGCGCAGTGTGTAGAAACTTGAGGTCTAGAATTTAAAACGACCACCATGTACCAATCAAAATTAAGTGCCAGATTTATTGAGCTACTGTTCTAGATGCATTTGGCATGCACATCATGCATTTTGCATTGAAGCCCATTGCCAAATGCATGCACGGTCAGTTCTGTTATCTATCAGGCTAAAGTTATGACTAATGACTCTGATGCTGCCATTTAAACTTACCTTGGCCAAACAGAGGGCCCATTCAAGACCAGATACTACAACCATCACAGCAGCTTCAACAGTCCATCAAAACAAACATCAACTAAGCTAATTAATTTTATATGGCAGCTTAAAGATCCGGTTTATCCAGTACAACATTAAGTGAAGAATATTGAAGAAAGCTAGTACATGTTACAACAAGACCAGTAAACGCTGTAATTTGTGCTTATGGGAAAAATATTTCATTATATGCAAACCTGAGCTTTTAAGTTTAAACTCACGAAACGAAAATGTGTCAAAGGGCAGTCATTTTAATAAGCACTTGATTTGCTATGCTGTCACATAACCGGATTATAGTATTATTTATTGTTGGCTTTAATCTTTAGGCAACTTGATATGTTGTTGCGTACAGTCACATGAGCTCCAAATCATTTCAGTTTTACCTGATGAATGGTAAAACCATGAAACTACAAGTAGTAAATAGTTTTCAAAGTTTACAGTTTTTAATATATTTTATATATTTATATATATAACAAATATACTATACATAATATATACATGTATAATATATATATTATATATATTATATTATATTATCTTATATTATAGTATAGTATATTATATATACGGGACAGATGGTGCAGTTGGTAAGGTATTGGGACAGTAATCATTGGGTCCTAGGTTCAAACCCCAACAACTGCACCCTTCTGGTGGTCCTTAGACAAGACCCTTGTCTGTGTAATGTCTACAACCTCTATGAGTGCAAAAAAACCAGAACCATGCCGGCTTGGACGTCGCCCGATCAAATAAGGTCCACCCTGCCTGTAGCTGAACCAGGACAAAGCAGTGAAAAATGGGCTACTGGTTTAAAACGGTTGAGTGCTCTATGTAACTCCCAGGTCTCTGGTAGGAGACCTGAGTTAAAGCAGAAATTACTACCCATATGGGTTAACCAAGGTGAGAAAACAATTTACCAGCTGCGGCTTAAGCACTTCGACAGCCTTTCTACCAGACTACGTCAACTACTTTGCTCGCTATGTACATGTGAATCTATCCATACCTTTTATATTTTTACATATCACTGGTATCCTAGCAGCCTTATACGCTCTGTAAGATCATCAGGTTCACTGATAAAGCACGTACCTAATTGCACAATTAATCAAAACTGTATGAATGTGATTAATTGGTACAGGTGTTAGAGTGTTGGTTCCCCAAGCTGAATGGCATGAGTATAATTTATGCATGGTTTAGTCTAGTTTCGCAACCGCCAACTAGTGGCGTCGGGTGGAGAGACAGACAGGCACAGCTCTTGCATATTAAATACTCATGCAAGCTTATATTCAGCCTTGAATGACCATAGCTAGTGCTTCGCGAGATGTTTTTATTAGGTCGATACAAATGTTCTATCGCCAAACACAACTGCTACTCTCATTAACCAGTGCCTCACAAAATGTTTTTATCAAATCCATGCAAATTTTATATTGTCAAACACAGCCGCTATTCTTGCTCTGGTTTACTTTAAAAAGTGTTTAATTTTGACTAGCCTGATTTTGGCTTTTTAAGTATAGTAGTAACAAACTGCCGGTAATCAAATTGGTAATCAAATCGCTGCTATGAATGTTTATTTTGCCATATTAGGTGTGAATGCAGCAATGCAGCTACAACATACACAATCAACTACTTTGATAATTGAGCTGTTACTTTTAATCTGTAATAGTAAAACTTTCTAAGATTTCAAACCTTCATAATCTACAACAAAAAGTTCTGATGCAAAAACATAAAATCTCTGAGAAATTCTCAAGATTCTAATAGTTTGTTAACCAATATATGGCAATATAAAGTTATATAATCTAGAGTTACATACAAAGTCAAATAACTAATTAACCAAAATTTACTACAGCTAAAAATTCCAGCTTCTAACCCTGTTTTTCGCGCCATGTTTGACTTTTGTGATGTTTTTTAAGTACCAACTTCCACATATAAAACAAACAAGTTCAGCTCCGAAAAATCATTCTAACATGTCATATGTAATGCCTGTTTATAACGGGTCATATGTGATGCCTGTTTATAACGGGTCATATGTAATGCCTGTTTATAACGGGTCATATGTAATGCCTGTTTATAACGGGTCATATGTAATGCCTGTTTATAACGGGTCATATGTAATGCCTGTTTATAACGGGTCATATGTAATGCCTGTTTATAACGGGTCATATGTAATGCCTGTTTATAACGGGTCATATGTAATGCCTGTTTATAACGGGTCATATGTAATGCCTGTTTATAACGGGTCATATGTAATGCCTGTTTATAACGGGTCATATGTAATGCCTGTTTATAACGGGTCATATGTAATGCCTGTTTATAACGGGTCATATGTAATGCCTGTTTATAACGGGTCATATGTAATGCCTGTTTATAACGGTTCATATGTAATGCCTGTTTATAACGGGTCATATGTAATGCCTGTTTATAATGGGTCATATGTAATGCCTGTTTATAACTTGTCATATGTAATGCCTGTTTATAACGGGTCATATGTAATGCCTGTTTATAACGGGTCATATGTAATGCCTGTTTATAACTCGCCATATGTAATGCCTGTTTATAACTCGTCATATATCATGCCTGTTTATAACGGGCCATATGTAATGCCTGTTTATAACGGGTCATATGTAATGCCTGTTTATAACGGGTCATATGTAATGCCTGTTTATAACTGGTCATATGTAATGCCTGTTTATAACGGGTCATATTTACTGTTTCAAAAGTATCTAAATTGTTTATCTTGCTATCACATGTTTAAAGTTTGTCTACTGGTTACCATATTTTACATCTGTCATGTCAGCTAACTCAAACACTTTTTCCATTTCAATGACACTCTAATTTAGAGTGTCATTGAAATGGAAAAAGTGTTTGAGTACAAACTTTGGTTCAAAACTGGTAGTATACAATGAAGTCAGTAGTGCAGTCAAAACTCACAGATAAAACAGCGATGAAAATGTTGCTTGTCTCACAAAAATATACTGTCAATCTTACTTATTGAAATTTAACCATTTTAATCGTATTTGTGGTTATTTTAACAAAGGATAAATCATAATAAATGGTATAGATACAGCCAATAATAAAATTTTGCCCAAGACACCACCATGTTTGTGACGTGGTCTAATTGATAGGTCCTACCCACCACATTTCTTTGTCTTGATGTTGATCAGAATCAGGGCCTGCATAATCTTGACAGCCAACAGTTATTCCTCATTGCAACAAATTGAAATAAAAAACCTAAATTTCAAAAAGGATCAGGGAAGCTCGTAGACCAACACCTATTGAAAACAAGGTTGTCAAATAAGGCTAAGCTTATCTTAAAAGTCATATTTTACATCTGTATAAATTTGTGACACCAAGCGCTCCCAAGCCTATTGATTTGCATAAATACAGTTTGGAGTTAACATATTCATGAAAATCCACTTCAGAGAACAAACAATATCCTTTACAGTATGCTGCATATACATTCACACTAAACAAATAAACTGCATGAAACAACTGTGATACAATTCTATACATCTTCCAGTTATTACCTTTTTTTCAAGCCATATTAAAAATGGTAAAAAATTCAAGCCTCTATAGTACCACCTTATTTTAAAGAGATACTGATTTTAATGATTTTTCCGTAACTAGTAAAAGTATGTTTGCCTTTGCTTAAATGTACCATTTAATAGCCTGACAAGTCCTGCATTGACTGATAGATAGCAGTGAGATATTTCAGCTGTCTTTTAGGCTACTACTGGATCTATTCCTCCACTGCAGCTTATTAAAGGCATAGAATTTAGAAATATATCCTAGCAACTCAGTGTATAACATTCTGAAAAGTCTTACGCTCTCTATTGGTATAATTAAACATTATCAAATACAAATATCTTTGCTGAAGGAGTGTTATTTGTCTATACTATACATTTTCTCTCCCTACCACAACTGATTACATGGCTAATAACTTTTAAATTTTTTAAAATCGTGAATGGTACTTATCTGTTTAAGCCTTCTTGCAAATTGATTGTAAATCTGCTCTAGAACATGTTCAAATAATTTGACAACTATTCCAGTAGTCGGATTTCAGTTGTGTGAACCGCAGAAACACCACTAGCACAATAGTAAATTGTAGTAGAGTTCACATTTTTATTCATTTTGGTTTTAGATACAACACTGGAGTTAAAACTAGTTATTGCTCATTATGTAAATATTTAGGTTTCATGCACCCGTGTTCTGATTGTAAGCTATCTTTAAGGCTGGTTTTCAATTATAAGTAAGACTAAAAAAAGCTACTCATATAAAATAAATTATGTTTTAATGGTTTTATAGCAGGATACCATCACAAATCAAGCAGTCAAAGCCATCTAGAACTATATCTAATAAGAGCGCACTGACTTAGAACAAAATTCATAGCTTCTTTCTTAGCCTTTTGTTTCCATCTGGGCATATAATAAGTGTTCTCTACATTGCCTAAGGTAGTAGTTTCAATAGTATTCTGAAAATGTTGTACGTTTCATGTCACCTAACATTAGAGTAAAAAAATTCAACTTTGAGTTTTACATATCGCTTGTAACTTTGTAAGAACCTATAAACCCAAGCAGTGCAAAACATTTACCCCATATTTTAAATAAAAGCATGCTGGAGTAAATCAGCATAACTTATGTTTTGCTAGCTAGCAAATCTTCCTCATATAAAGATGAAAAGTGGTAAACACTTATTCATCTCATTTGAATAAAATCTTTGCAAATAGCGCTTGCATTTAAATAAAGTTTTAAACTTTTGCAAGACTACACAAAGTTTTATAGAGGCCTTTTTGATTATAAAAGCTACAAAAGATTATACGATAACAAAAGCTCACAAGAAAAAATATAGATTTCAAAAGTCAAGCTGCCACTTTACTAAAATAAGGAACAATAAGTATGAGAAAGTAACATTTACCGTCACTAGCCCTTTAAAGAACTCAAAGTCAAAAGTGTGAAAACTCACCATTCTTTCATTGACCCAAATAAACCACAAACTCTCAAATGATGCGACAAAAAGTGGGCGAATGAACAAAAAAGTAGTTGGAGTCACGTCAGTAATTAGTGAGAATAAAGAAACAGAAGAGCAAAATCTTATGGTTGCTTCTACTAAAACCTTGCTCAGAGTGGAATGCCCCGTTAGTTTTGTGATAAATGACGCGTCCTAGGAAACCAGTGGTAAATAACTGGGTGTAGCGAACAGCTCGCAGCTCATTGCAGCAAATAGTAATGTCATTACACAAACATCGATTGAAAATTCTTAACAGCCCAAACCTATTGTGATTTACGCTAACTGTGCAGACCCTAAAAAGCTTGCGCATGCAAAATATTTTGAACATTTGTCTGATTACAAGAGATGAAGCTGAGCCGAATCGGTTGGCATTCAGAATTGTAAATGCTCCGCAACTGCCAGTGCCTGCTGAGATTTAATTTTGTTACAAGTAAACTCACAATTTAAATTTAGGCACTGTAATAAAGCTAGCAAGTTGTTACTTGTATGTCCTCAATGTACTTTTTAAAAGTTTATTGCCCTTTATGAGCAATACTGTGTTACTGACCAGTTGTGACTGCAAATAAAACATAGCAATATGAAAGGCTGGTTTTATGACTTCCTATAGATGAGTCTTTAGGTTCACGTCAAGGCTCCTTTTCAACTCTCAACATGTATGAGATGCGTTCACAACTTAACATGCGACTATATGTATTATTGATGGTTACCATCTATTGTTAAAAATTTCTATTCATTCGTTAGGAGTAAGTGTGCAGTTACATAGACAACTTTTGTAAAAAATCCAACAAAGCCTTCGCATTTTGAACACAAAATCTTTGCTTCTAGAACATAATGTACTGGAATGTCAGAAATGGCTAAAAATAACTATCCGCATATTTATCAAATAGCTGCTTATAATTGTCCAATTAATCTAGGTAGCTTTCATAAACTAACCTTGTACAAGCCAAGGATCCCTCACTGTCTGAAGCCCATAAAGGCATTAATAAAAAGTTGTGAATCTTACAAGTTATCACAACCTAGCGACTATTAAATTGTTTAGCGCAAAAGAAAACGTATCTAAAACCTAAACAATTTTTCATGTTATTATTTTATCCTTTGTAAACACTTAATAGCACAAAGAGTTAAGAGTTTTTGGAGCATCCTACAATGTGGTCTTTTAGTCAAGGTGCATTTGGAAACATATCTTATTATTTTAATCTATCAACAAGAATTGACATATTTGAATATAAGCAATTTAGCTAGCGAATGTTTTAGATTTGTTTCTCTGGTTTAGAGGTTAACCAATAGCACAAAGCTGGGTCAGATTCATATCTTTTAGTTTTTGCTGTAAATAGCTAGTTCACAAGACTATAAAGAGCTGCAGTCAGTTGTTAGCTATTATTCATAATAGTTTTGACACACTTAGTCAGTTTCTTATAGTTTTAGAATAACTTTAAGTAGAATGTGATATTTTACTAGCATATCTATGATTTTTTTTAAACTTGGTTTTTTTAATCAATCTAATAATGCGATACAAAATTGTACAGATGAGTTGATCACTGTAAAGTGCCTCAGCCTTGAAAAGATTTATCAATTGTTATTCAATGTTTTAAGCAAAGACGACTCCAAGTGACTATGAACAAACAAAAAATGACCTTATGAAACAACAGTTTGGTCAGGAAACCATTCAAACTAAAAACTACAAATAGCATTGTACCTATTTGCAGAAAAAACGAGTTTTATATTTTTAGCCAGAAAATCTGTAGTACCTGGTAGCGTGTCATGTTTTGTTTAAGTGGTTTTATTCAGCTCTGTTGAGTGTACACTCAGTACCCTACATTAGAATAGTCATTTGTTTTAGGTAGACACTCATGCAACCGTTTCAAATGAACAGACACAGTTAATATGGTAAATTACTAGCTGAGCTTTATCTGTCAGCTTGTGTGACTGTTTACCCTTTCTTCCACTTTAGCTGCTACATGCTTAACAATATCTATTAATTACACCATAAGTAGTAGGTGGAGGATGTTAATGAAACAGGTGGTAGTGAAACTACCTGTATTCTGACCATGAGATAAAACACCATTTGAGCGTATTTCTTGGTCTAATAACGAGCTTAAGGTAATTGTCACTGATCTTCAGTCAGGAACTGACAGTCAGGACTTATCAAATTATAGAGCTCTAATCATGTTTTTGCAAAGATCGCTCGTATTTTGTAGCAAACTGACCTCAAGATGGCATTATGAAAAGAGTCTTTCTCATATGTAGCTGTATTGGTAGCAGCTGTGGTCCAAAATCAATTATAACGCAGTGTTGTCTGTTTGATTAGTTTTTAACACAGCCTTATAGACTTTCAACTCTGAACAAGTAAGTTGTTGGCTCTCTGTTTTCCACTCTGATGTAGGCTTTCTCAAAATGAGGGAAATTTCATTTGACCTTCGACATCTGTCAACAATGTTGTTTCTGTCTCAGATTGGTTTATTTAGAGCTTCAACTATACTGATTCAGTTCCCTTTAACATTGTTCCATGTGATGATGTGTTTGGGTATTGGTTTTTGAATGCTGACAACTTTTTACATGCATTATCAGCTTTACATATTTATAAATATTAGGCAGTTTCTCTCCAACAGTATTAGGTATGATACAGCCGGAGCATATCTAATACAGCATGGTTCAGAAAACATGATTTTATCTCTGATCATTTCTTGCTAGTTGCTTGCTGAAAGTTGCTTTCAGAAGGCGAAGGAGTAAAACTTGTCAATACTCAACTACGTGACTGTACAGGTTTCTTTTCCCACGTTCTACTTTAGTTTCTGGTAATAAACAAAGCCTGCCACTACAGATAAGCACTGAACTCACAGTCTGCCAAATTGTAATCAGTCATCAATCAAACCACTAGCGGTTAAAAACAGATCTAGATCACGTACACAGTTCTAGACAGGCCTAGGCGATGGGAACAAACAACAAAATGTCAAGTGCTCAGTATATCGGTTGCTAAAATTAGAACAAGGAAAGAACTTTGATGCCAATTATGCAGACACAAAGGTTAGCGCTCAAATTCAATATTGCTAACTGTGTTACAGTGAAACAGATACATAAGTTACAAACTGCTATAGCTTGCAAATTGACTAAATGCAAAGAAGTTATCAAGTGGTAGAATTACATTTGTTATAAAACAAATATACAGCAAATGCAATAGATACTTGAAGATGACCAATTTGGAACTTGGAATGACACAGAAACAAAACCATAAATATAAATTTTATGTTTTCAAAACAAATATACTGTTATAACAATGAAAAACAGGGTAGGAAGTATCGTTCTGTACTGTCTTCTGTGACAGTAAGAATTGACCAATATCATTAGTCCACCTTGTTTGAAATTTATTATTAACTAGCACCTTGTAATTTGTGATCTAGTCAGAGACCTGCTGCCAGCTGCAGCAATGAACATGCTTTGTGTTAACAGTAATTAGCTAAGAGTCTGAAACCTCTAATCATTTCATGCCTATGCTAACCAAGTCCTGCTACTTATGTAAAAATTTTGCATAGCAATTTGGCAAAAAACTACTCACTTTTTAAAATATTTCGTCAGTTCCAAACAAGTGGCAAAGTTTTTCTAAACCTAAAATGCTAAAGGTTACTGTTGGCATTGTTATCAAAAATGGATCTATAAAAAATCTGAGATTTGAAAGTTACCAGCAAAACATGATTGTCAATTGAACTGTAATACAAAGCTTTGCGCCAACCGTGAACACCAATCATCTGTTTGCTCAGTGTTAGCTGTAAAACAAGATGCTAGTTTTCAGTAAACAATTGTTAACAATCTTAATGAGTGCATGCTGAGTAAGCTGTCTAAAGTTTTCACATGGCTGCAGTGTGGAACTTTAAGTTAAATAGCTTTAGAGTAAAGAGATTTTGTGTGGATGAGCAGAATTTTTCTTGTGATGATTATTAAATAGTGGATGTATCAAAATGCACTGATTTAAATTTTTGTTAAACTAGTAATGCAAGTCTCTTAAGGTCTCAGGATTTAACTATACATATATTATATACCAGCATATGTATAACATTCTTATAGTCAAAACTGAAAACAATAAATTCAGTAAATGTCTCAAGGTGATTTCGGCTGTCAAGGTAAAGAATAATAAACAGATTGCCTTTTTGCTCTTTCAACAGAGGCTTTACAAAATAAATGAATGTGAAGTGCTTTAGAACTTTTCTGCATGGAATGATAGTTCTTAAAAGAGCTGTGAGGCACTTTAGGCTGGTTACTAGTCACAAACTGTTTATTAATTGATGAACCAGGAAAGGAAGAGGGTATTATTAACAGTCATCTTAAGAGGTCTTTGGTGTTGAGTGAGCTTAATGACTTCTACTTCATCTTTTTCTGCAGTGATTTTGTGGTCATCTAATCCTTGTTGGGTGAGTTGTAATAGCTTCAACTGGTCAGCCAATTGGTAAAGGTTAACTGGTCCTACAAGCGCCTGTAAAGTTGGGACGGCTCAGATGTTCCTAAAATCCAATTGTTGTCCAAACCATCTAGAGCAGTATTTATGGTCATTTTGTAGATATATTTAAGGTGACTTTGGGAAGCAATTTGGTAAAGTACTAAATTCAGCCGGAAGTGATGGCTGAGCTCTGAACAAAAAATGCTACGTATGAGATGCGCTGTTATTTATATGAAGAGTTTTAAGCGCTCACGCATGGAGGCACATGGCAGAAAAAAGCTAGTATTGATGAAAAATGAACAAGGATTTTAGATATCCATCAACTACAAAAAAGAGTTACAACTACCATACATGTAGATAAGCATCTAATTATGGCCAAGCATGCTAATGAAACCATTTTTGTAATTTCTCCAGGAAATGAGAGCATGCTTGATCGGTCTTTGAATTGACCAGGCGCCTCTTTCTTTAGAGTCACGGCAACAGCAAAAAGAAAAGTGGTAACCAATAATTCTAAAAATAACAAAAAATTAGCAACTGCAAGTAAAGTTGATGATCATTTTTAGTGCTTTAAAGGGTACAAAAACGCCAACAACAACTGAGCTGGAAAACTAATTATTTACCAAACCAGATTATTTGTTCAGCACAGATCAAATTAGTCGCACCTTCAAATTTGCAGAATAGCTAAAAAACTTCTAAGAAACATTAACCCATATGTATTGAGCTTGTGTCAAGCTGACATCAGTTAGAACACCTGATAGCCAGTCTACAATCACTCTGGTTAACCATAGCATAGATCAGCTGATCAGTGTCAAAAGTAAGCATATCTACGTTACTTTTTGACACTTCTTGATATTTCTAAAAGCTTCTTGAAACTTCTGGACATTTTTTCGACAATACTCTTCATTAACAAATCTATATGCTTAGTTTACAATCTGCTATAGTTGTTAACACTTTACAAATTGTATACATTTGGCGTAAAGCTGTTTAGCTTTGCTGCCTTTGTCGGTTTTTATTTTGCCTAGGTGATTTTGGCTTTTTTCAGCTACTTTCCCTTCATTGTTG